>NC_056498.1:63382731-63387738 GCF_014905685.2 Nematolebias whitei | reverse complement strand
CACTTCACAGTCTCACACTAATGAGTATAATGGGGGCTATAAGGGGACATTGTAATTTTACACTATTTGCCTGTTTAGATATGCTACTTCGAAGTCACTGTTGTCTCCAAAATGTTATGAGACCCTGTCTGTGTTGCCACATTTTAAAAAGAGCTATTTAGTTAAAGGGGTGTCTGTGGGTTAGAATGACAATACTTGAGATAGCAACATGTAGAGCTAATGATGATAGAGGCTAAAAAGAAGGTTACAGAATTTTCCGGCATATAAGTCGCTCTGGAGTATAAGTTGCATCAGTCAAAAAAAGCATCATGAAGAGGAAAAACACATGTACAAGTCGCTTTCGTGTATAAGTTGCATTTATTATGTGTCACCACTGACCCGTCAAGTTTATTATACGTTTATTTAATGGTCAAAACAGCTTCATTTCACCTGGGAGGCGCTGTACCATCCATCCATCGCGACTGGTGCTGCTCCAGCTCTCCAGCGTTCTTCCGCCTACACCAGCTGAGTGAAGCGAACATGCACAGGAGGACTCGCTGTTGCAGTTCTTAGAAATTTAACAAGATTAACACTTAAAAAGAATTATTTGTTTGCTCTGAATTGTAGCAAAGATGTGTCTCACTTTTCCTTAATAAATGCACTTTAACGGTCAAAAAGCTTCATTTTGCCTGGGAGGCACAGTGACATCCATCCATCCATCCATACATGCATCCATCCATACATACATCCATCCATCCGTACATCCATCCATACATCCATCCATCCATGCATCCATACATCCATCCATGCATCCATCCATCCATCCATGCATCCATCCATACATCCATCCATGCATCCATACATACATACATACATCCATCCATACATACATCCATCATGACCGGAGCCACTAGCTCTCCAACGTTCTTCCGCCTGCACCAGATGAGTGAAGTGAGCATGTATAGGAGGACTCGTTGTTTCATTTCTTAGAAATTTTAAGCGTTAGTCAAAAATTGCGTTATGAATATGGCAAAAAAAAGTATACAAGTCGCTTCAATGTATAAGCTGCAAAACTGACAAATCTTTGCAAAAAACTGTGACTTATACGCCGGACGATGAGGTCGTTGCTTACAACTGAATTGGAACTACTTTTTCCCTGTTGTTTTTTTATGTTGCTGTTTTGTTTTGTTGTTGTTCTGGGCACCATATTTGACCTGTTGCAATCATGCTGCAAAAATGAAAGAAACAAAACATTTTTTTTTTTAAGTCACACTGCGCACATCTCAAAGCCTTTTTTAAATTAAGGTTCATCATGAAAGTTTTCTGTAATTTAAATGCAACCCACTGTAAATTATTACACCTGAAATCAAACTGTTCAAAGACACAGACTTCCTACTTTTAGACACTCAATGACCTTTTTGCCTTTTCGGTCTCCTTTTTCCACTTTTCCTCTTGTTTTCCCAGCAGAATTACTGTCACCTTTTATTCATATTCACCTACAGAACTTTAGTGACACAGCTTAAAGGACATCTGAGCCCCAGCACTTAAGCGGCGGGCTGAGCTTTCTCCAGGTTTTATGTGGCCTAACTAAAGTGTCCTAACCTAAGCCATGCTGACAGATGCTGTGTCATACTGCGTGTCCACAGGGAGACTCACCGAGCACCAGCATCCAGTTAGACTTCGGGGACGGCATCAAGATCACGTACTCCAACCTGAGCAGGACCGATGATGGCATCAAGCACATCTACAGGATGACTGGGATTTACCGAGTGACAGCTTCAGCAGAAAACAGCCAGGGATCTGACAGCAGCACGCTTTTTTTACACGTCACCAGTATGTGAAGAAGTAACATCATTACTCTTTCCTGCAGCAGTGCATACAGCATGAACCTTTTATATTTTCATAGATATTCACGTCTCCACGTTGTTGAATTTGATGTCAATCATAGTCCTTTTTTTAATGCATTTCATTCTTGGAAACTGCAAAAAGCTCCTGGAGCTGCACTGATTTGGTGCATGTGCTGATGTATGTGTTGATGCTTCAGGTCCAGTGGAGCACATGTATTTCTCCATCCCTATTGTAGCCATCAGAGGGAAAGCAGCTAATCTGACTGCTGTAGTCTGGCCGAGCCACACCAGAACTCTGACCTTCTTCTGGTGGTTTGACAACAGCTCCGAGGTGAGAAGCTTCTCCTCCTCCTTCTTCTTCTACTGCTGTTTGCACAACACACATCTATTGTCTTGTTTATTGTCACTGCCTTCACTCTCCCACTCCTCTCATGTTCTTGTACTGTTGTTAACAATTTTCATAAAAGTAAATTCTGCAGCTCTTTTGCGCAAACCATGCAAAAATCGTAACTGGACGCACCTTTGTGAAAGATCCAGCCCAGATGCGTTGTCATATTTATTTATCACGTTGATTGTATTCACTGAAGCAACCTTCATTATTCAGTGTGTCAAGGGCTGCATATATGTGGTATTTATTCAGTATGTTTTTTTTTCTGAGTATTTCTCTGTTTTTTTCCCCCCACTTTTGAAATTCAGCCCATTATAACATTGGAAGGAAGCATCTCCCACATGTTTCACAGAGAGGGGAAAAACAAGGTCACGGTCCAAGTTGCTTGTGGAAGCACCGTGTTGCAAGACTCAAAAGTCATAACTGTTAAAGGTGAGCAGAAAAGACAGACTTCGAAGCACTTTATTTGGTGTTACATGAATATGCAATATGGTATTTGGGGAAAGTGTAATGTCTCTCGGTCAGCGCGGCGAGCTGTGCCTCGTGTATGTCAACGTAGACCTACCTAATGAATAAAATGTCACGGTACGTGAACAAGAAATCTGGAGGAGCAATTAACTTCAAGGCGTACGCTCTCAAATGAAAAAAGACAAAACTGCACATTAGATTAATCAGAAGCCAAACCAGAAGCAGCACTCATATTCTAATAGACATCACCTCAAACTTTTTCTTCTTCTTTTTTGGTCACAGAGTTCTTCAGGTCACTGCTGTTGTCGTTTTCTCCGGCTCTTGACGAGCACAACCCTGACATCCCTGAGTGGAGGGAGGACATAGGCCGTGTGGTGCGGACAGCTCTGTCACAGGTACATCAAGTCCCAACAGATCTTTGCTGGAAACATCATCGGACTTCGCTGGTCATTACTATTTCATACCTCTGTGCAGTAATAGCACAGAAGCCATGTTGTTATATACCCCATGATCCCCTTTCAAGTTTATCTGTGATGACAATGAAGCTCAACATGGCAACATGTTACCTATCCAGCAGGACTGGATAAGATTTGAACTTTAAAGGTAAATTACGAGCTCAAACTTTAACCTTAATTAAAGAGTCCCACCTGTCGGTTGTCCTGTCCAATCACTGCAGGTTTCTGGAGTCCCTGAAGATCAGCTGCTGGTGTCTCTGTACCCGGGACTTCCAACAACAGCCGAACTCTTTATCCTGCCAGATGAGCAGACGTCAAATGAACACAAAAAAAGGAGCGAGGAGGCGTTGGACACAGTAAGAGTCATGAACTGTAGAAATGTTCACATACTTGATTTTTGTTTTAAAGGTGAAACTTCAATATAAACAGCTTCTTGAATTTTATTCAGATAAGCAGCAAACCAGACAGTCAATACATCTTATGTTCCTGCCTGGACCTTTTTTTTATTGTCGTCATTCTTTATAGACATTTAAATGCTTTTGTAAATCCAAGTTTATAGGATAAAAATAACTAAGGCTTTGTTGAATTAACCAGTCAAAACAGAATGGTTTTTAAAGAGATTCATGATTCAAATTTAATGGAGTTTTCATGTAGCATAAAATGCAAAAACATATTTCTGATAGGTGTCACATGAGAGCTTTATGCAATTTGCAACAGTAATTAGTTTTCTGGCACACATGCAGTTTTCAAGAGGACAAAAAAGTTATTGCAACCAAGCCCAAAAGTTATTTGCTTGCTTGGAGAAAGGAGCAGAGTACCAGCTGTCATTAGGTAACAGATGTGAAAGTTTACAACAGCTACAACTTTCCATGTGCAGTCATTTTTTTTATTTACCTAACAATTAAAAATAACATTTTATTAAAAATAATCCTTAAGTTTTTTGCTAATGAAATTCAAATTGGAAACAATTGTTTAAAAGTTTTTTTTCTATAGTTTTAATGTAGATTGTTTTGAGAGTTATATTGTAAGAAATATAATATGATACAGTAGTCCATCGCTACTTCACTGTTAGACTTTCACAGACTCGCTCGTTCGTGGTTTTTCAAAGTAAGATTGGAAATGACACACAATGAGCTGACTGATGCATGAGCTGCGAGATCGGCATGGTTTTTTTTTATTTAAAATAAATTATTTAAAAGTATTTAGCACCTGCTGCAAGTGTGTGCAGCCCACAGCTGCAGGGAGAAGCTTCCTCCCGCAGCATGTCATGCTCTCCGCTCTGCAGCGGAGAAGTGGTCGTGGTCGAGAGCACTGGCAGGTGGCAGAGAGCGCAGAGATTATGACATTCTGTGTTCTTTTAGAGCATTTAGAGTTTAGAAACATCCATCCATCCATTATCTTTACCTGCTTATTCCATTTTGAGTCACGGGGGTCGCTGGTGCCCATGTCCAGCAATCACTGTGCGAGGGGCGGGGTACACCCTGGACGGGTCGCAAGTCCATCACAGGGCCACATAGAGACAAACGAGACAAACAACCATTCACTCTCTCACTCACACCTAGGGGCAATTTAGAGTTACCAATCAGCCTAACATGCATGTTTTTGGTCTGTGGGAGGAAACCGGAGCACCTGGAGAAAACCTACGCATGCACGGAGAGAACATGCAAACTCCACCCAGAAAGGCCCCTGGACCGGGGTTTGAACCAAGGACCTGCTCGCTGAGAGGCAGCAGCTCTACCAGTTGTGCCACCGTGCTGCCCGAGTTAATAAGATTATAATGTTAAATTAAAATAGTTAATTAGATCACAATAATGCAATAACATTACCTCTTCTTGCACAGTCATCATTTCTGATATGAGGTGGTTGAATA
>NC_056498.1:63370735-63382631 GCF_014905685.2 Nematolebias whitei | reverse complement strand
CATATATTACCCTTTATTTATATAGGCAGTCTGAGCCACGAGAACTCATTTTCAAGAGACCTGTTTAGGGATCAGATGGGGGTTAAGGGCCTTGCTCATGGGCCCAGAGTAGGGCGAATGATGGTGGGGGCAGGTATGGGTGCTTCACCTACCCCACCCACATTTTTGATGTTGTCGGTACTGGGGCTTGAACCGACGATCTGCTGATCACAGGCCCACCTTCTATAACCTCTGCGCCACCACTCCCCTAAAATACATAATACTAAAATAAACTACGACTTACTACTTGTATTCATTGGCGTCTGAAATATCTAATATGGAGGGGACACAATGGTGGTGTGTGTGTATGTGCGCACACACACACAAACACACACACACACACCATCAGTGTTCAAAAAAGTCACTAGTGTACAATAAAGCAACATGTCACATTTCCTTACTTTAATTCCACACATTTAAAACATGTTTCTCACCAAGTCTGTGTAAATTCAGCTGCGGGTTTCAAAGACATTTTAACTTTAATGCACTTTAACACACAGCCTCAGGTTGGCACTATTTTTGTTTATAGGGAAATAAAAAAACAATATTACCACTAGACTTTTTTACTTGTGTTCAACTCATCTAATGGATGTTTCTCACAAAGCTTGAAGACAATAAGGTGTGGGGTTTAAAGACATTTCAACTTTAATGCACTTTAACACACAGCGTCTTTCAGCATCACACACTTAGCGTAGCGCTAAGCTAAGAGGCTACAGACTGTTAGTAGTTTATCTAGACTGACCATGGGTTTTTGATCTGCTCAGCGACGGATTGTAATAAGATTATGACCCAGTTCGAACCGGTTTAAACAGGGCCAGCAACTCTAAAAAATTAGTCTCCCAGAGATTCAATATTTGTCAAGGAATAGAGGTTTTTTTTTCTTTATTGGCTCGCCACATCACACGGAGAGGTTTTTTTCTGCACCGTATGGTTTTTCCTGACACGTCAGACCACATAAGATCCAATGAGATCACACTTAGTCTGCCCCTCTTATCCACATTGAAAGGTTGTGCTCCCAGAAGAAGGGGGAGCCTAGGTCCAATATAGTTGGAAGGCAACGTGACATCCGGCCCTTCCGGTCCAAGATCGTGCGTCAATTGTATCGGAGAGGCCAGCACTGTAATTTTCTCCTGACTTGATTTAATACAATTGGTAAAACTGAATTCACGTTTCCTTGATTTAATGAGATAGTGTAAGTTACTACGTCTGAGGGAGTCCGAGCTGGGAGCCATGTGAGCAGGAAGCAGGCCTGGGGTCCGAGATGAGGCCTGAGGCCCACAGCTAGCAACAGATAGCTGCAGCAGCTCTGGAGGCTGGCAACAAGACATAGCGCTCCTCTTCTCTCAAGAATCCTAACATGTCTATGATCCTAACCCCCCCCCCCCCGGTCAACAACTGCCCGTACTAAGCTTGCTAAGCTGGCAAACAAGCAACGCAGAGGTGTCTCCACCTCCTCCACCTGTGAAGTCCTGCCGAGGCAGGAGACGCAGAGGAGAAACATGGCATGCTGCTGGAGAGTTGGAGGTAACCAGGAAAACCTGGAATGGATTTTTAGTGGTTTGAGTATTCTCCTATTAATCAAGTGGAGCAAATTTGTTCACGAAGAAATAAAAACAGCACCGAGTGAACTAATGTTTCATGGTAAATGTGTGTGTGGGGGTCCAAATGAACATTTTCTTTAATGTGTGGGGTAAACATCCCCTTCACATATACTGCTTGCAAGGCCTATGCTTGTACTACTAGTCCCACTTCACGATTTTTCACTTATCGCGGGTAGCTTGAGAATGGAACCACCAAGATAAACGAGGGACTACTGTACTTTAAAGTATACTTTCATTTGTAGTAGCTCTTAGTAGTGTCTGAATTTAAGTGTAGATGTGAACCCTAAAGCACCAAGGTGAGGAGCTAAATGCTAGATACAAACTTGAATTAAAAAAAAAAAAATTAAACTGCTGTGGAAGCAAAAAATAAAATATAACAAGCAAAAATGTATTAAAAAATAATAACACGAGCAAACACTAAATCATTGACCAGAAAACCCAAGTTGAGATACAGATTAAAAAACAGGCAACAGACTGAAGAATTGGACAAATAACAAATGAAAAAGAGGCTATTTAACAGGGACTTGTTATTACTGGAATGAGACACAGGTGAGTTTAATGAGCAGATGAAGTGCAGCTGTGAGGTGCTGAGAAATCAGGAGCGCTGAGGGAAACTAGAAAAACTGTATTTTCCTTAAAATGCAAAATAAATGTTGAGAGCTAAACGACTTTGCTGAATCTAAGTTCTTAAACTTAAAATAAGCAGAAACCTATGAAACCTCTCAAAGTAGTGATAGGCTAGCCAGAAGCTGAAAGTAGCATATGATAAAAAAAAGAAAAATGTGATATAAAACCTAGAACACAAACAAATAAACTCAAAAAACAAACATGAAAGCTCAGGATCATGACAGGTGGTGTTTTGCAGTTGTTGTTTTATTTTTATTTTTATTGTTGGGGGGGGGGGGGGGGGGGTGTAGTGTTGACTGAAAGTTTAACTAGTAGCCCACAGAGACAATAAAGAAAATGATGTGACACAGACTGAAAACAGCATTTTTATACTTAAGAAGAGAAGATGTAAGAAGATGTGAATCTGGTTGGTTATCATTTACTGGCAATAATTTTCTTTATCATTTTAGGAATTAATAGAAAATTTTTAGTATTGCTACTTTTTGTTATTATTGTTTCAGCCTCATGAGCTATATATATATAAATAAATATATTTATATATATATACATGTTTATATACTGTATAGACAATATACATAAATGTACATGTATACATATTGTATATGTAGACAAATCCTTCTGAGTGAAAACATTTTTCTGATGTCCTAAAGAAGCTAACCTTGGGCTGTTCTTGTATCAGAAAAGGGTTTGAAATAAACTTAGGCTCCATCCTTTACAACAAACAAGTATTTATTTTAACACTTAATCACAAAAAAACAAAAATATTCTACTAATTACTATTTCTCTCACATGTTTTTTTTTTTATTTGTCACAGATATCAGACATTTTTGCCACTGCCCTGAACCAAGGCCTCATCCAGTTTGAACTGAAAGCTAATGTTCGCATCATTGTGTACATGACTCATCAAACTTTGGGTAAGTCTTTGTGTAACTCTAGCTTCTTGTTTGAACCGCTACAATTTTTAGATCCATTTTTCTGCTTATAACTCTACAAAATGTCACTCAAAATTAGTGGCAAAGAGTTTTAGCTGATGCAACAGAAATAAAGCTCAGGATATCACAGGACTTGAACACCCTTCACAGTGTGGAAATGTTTGACCTGAGGTTGTGGTACAGTAGCTCTGTTCGAAATCTGACAATCAATGAGGTGACTGACAAAGAATGCACTTAGTATGCACTGAGAAAATCGGCAGGGTCACCTGCTCGTTAGCATATTGCAAAAAAATAAATAAAAAAGTGTCGATCAGCCTGCGTGGCTTTACCCTTTTCATCCACCAATGGATCCGTCTTCATTTGTGTCTGCATGCAAAGGTCTGGGTTGCCTTTAAAAAGATTCAGAAAGGTCATACACTTCATAGGCCTCTCTCTGAGGGAGAGAAGGATGGGTGGCGAGGGGAAACACTTTGAATATTGCATCTCAGCATTCATAAGCTGCTACCTTGTGACAGACCCCGGGGAGAAGCAGTGGACATCCTAAAGGCTCCTCTGAACACCCTCAGGGGATTACATGCAAGGAGCAGCGCTTTAAACTGCAACTGCAGTTGGTACATGACATGGGGTAAAGAAAGTAATGAACAGTAGTCTCTCATTTATTCCAGGGGTTACATTACAGACCCCCCCCCCCACACACACACACACACACACACACACACACAATAAGAGAAAATTAGTGAATTAGCCACCTTATATATTTTTATATATATATATATATATATATATATATATATATATATATATATATACATACAGTATAAAGGCTTTAGAAACCCTTCCCACACTCTTGCAATATTCTAAACTCTTAAACCTATGTCATTTTAACAACATACCGTATTTTCCGCCGTACACGTCGCACCACCTTAACCTTCCTACTATGTTAGGGTCCGTAGTGACCCATTTTAAATTTTAAATCATGATACTGTCTTTTAAGTATTTTTTTTTTGCATCAAGGATTTTTGACTTTGTCTGGAACCTTTATTTAAATAAACAAAAATTATTTTTTTTTTTCACTAAATTTAATTTTTATTTTTTATAGAACAACACGCACTTGCCGCGCTGGGGTCATTTGTGACCCAGTTATGGTATAAGACTATCAACCAATAATCAGTGTCAAAACTGAAATCATAAACACACTGTGACCTCACTAACTTTGTCATACATATGTTAGGGCCTTCTGTTTTTACCTGTTTGTCTACTTCACTGACCAAAACATCCCCATTTATCCGTACTACTTTTATTGATAAGTCCCTCATACTCTGCTCCCAAAAACTGAAAAAGTTCATCCAGCTGTAGATGCAGAGACATGTTGAGGCATGCCCATGTAGAGATAAGCCTACCTGGATAGCCATGCCCATCTTGATAGGCAGACCTAGATAGACACACCCACCTGGGTGTGTCTCTACATGGGCATGTAGAGACATGTAGAAACAGACACTCCATTTTACCTAGAGCTTGGCTGCATACCAAAATGAAGAGAAGATTCACAGTACAAGAAGCTCTAGATCACATCCTTGCTGAAAATGATGCAGAGGACACACCTAGTGACACAGATGAGCCAGTTTCTGAGGAGGACGATGCTACTGAATATGAATCAGAGTACACAGACTCGTCAGATGAGGAGGGCACAGGTGCTGAAGCTGCTCCTGTAACTGAAACCTATAAATCCAAAAAGGGTAACATCACTTGGAGTGCGATTCCTCCTGTTTCACATGGCAGGGAAGCTGCTGAAAATGTTATGAAGATGACCCCTGGGATTACAAGGTTTGCTGTGACACGAGTAAGTGACATCAAGACATGCTTTGATTTGTTTATGCCATTGTCACTAAAGAAAGTCATCATTGCTATGACAAACCTCGAAGGGAAAAAAGTTCACGGTGACACTTGGAAGGACATTGATGAGGAGTGCCTGGATGCTTTTATTGGTGTTCTTCTTCTCGCTGGCGTGTACAGATCCAGCACTGAGGCCCTTACTAGTCTCTGGGATGTGTCCACAGGCAGGAGTATTTTCCGCGCAACAATGTCACTTCAGACCTTTCAAATGATCTCAAGAGTCCTCAGATTTGACAACAGAGATACTAGAGCACGGTCTGACAAGCTTGCTCCCATCAAAGACGTCTGGGATAGATGGGTGAAGCTCCTTCCACTGATGTTCAACCCAGGACCAGAGGTGACAGTGGATGAGCGTCTTCTCCCTTTCCGTGGAAAATGCCCCTTCCGGCAATACATGCCCAGTAAGCCAGGCAAATATGGCATAAAAATCTGGGCAGCCTGTGATGCGAAAACCAGCTATGCCTGGAATCTACAGATTTACACAGGCAAACTTGCAGCTGGCATCCCTGAGAAGAATCAAGGAAAACGGATAATCCTTGATATGACTACTGGACTGCGGGGTCACAATATCACGTGTGACAATTTCTTCACCAGCTATGATCTTGGACAAGAACTTCTCAAGAGGAAACTTACCATGGTGGGCACAATAAGAAAAAACAAACCTGAGCTGCCCCTTGAAAATTTGCAGGTGAAAGACAGGGCTCCACTGTCTTCAAAATTTGCTTTTACAGAAACCACCAGTGTTGTTTCATACTGTCCCAAAAAGAACCGGAGTGTGATACTTATGTCCACTCTTCACAAAGATGCAGCTGTGTCAACAAGAAGTGACAAAAAGCCTGAAATCATCCTGGACTACAATAAAAACAAAGGAGGAGTGGACACCCTGGACAAGCTGACTGCCACCTACACTTGCCAGCGAATGACCAGGAGATGGCCAATGGTTGTATTTCACAACATCCTAGATGTGTCTGCATACAATGCATTTGTCTTGTGGACCCAGATTGACTTGGGGTGGAACGCCAAAAAAAAACACAAGCGGAGATTGTTCCTTCAGGAGCTAGGAAATTTGTTGATCAAGCCATACATTGAGAGAAGGGAACGGATACCCCGAGACCCAGCCACTGCGAACGTTGTCAGACAGCTCCGGAGCACCACTCCAACCACATCATCAGCTGCACAAAGTGCATCAGTGACAACACGCCCTTCAGGCAGCCGGGCTTCAACATCGACCACACCCACAACTCCACCTGCTTCAAAACGAAAGAGGTGTCAGGTGTGCCCAAGCAATAAAGACCGGAAAACAAACACATTGTGCCTTGACTGCAGAAAATACATATGCAAAGAACATACGAAAACTGCCACTTTTTGCAACACATGCATCTGAACACAACGCAAGTTCATACGCAAGTTCATACGCAAGTTCATACGCATGCATGAAAGACAGAAAGAAACTAGAAAGAGCATGTTTGTAACTAGAAGAGTATTTATTTCATTTTGATTTTTTCTTGTCTTTCTGAATCTGTATTTTGTATTATTACTTGTTCTGCTTTTAATTTTATATTGGTATTAAAGTTCAATGTTTGAAAATAAATGTTTCTTCCTTTTTTTGACGTAAATATACATGGGTCAAAACTTACCCTTAACACTATAAATGTTACTATGGTTAATAATATTAAAATAACAAAATAATAAGACAAATTTATTTTAGAGATGTGTTCTAATACTACTTAAAAAAACACTGTTTTGAGGGCATTTTTTGGCTGATTTAAGACGGGTCACAACTGACCCGTTCACATCATAAGTGCGTGCGGGATCTCGCCCCGCTAGGAAGTTTAAGTTGCATCAGTCCAAATATGTCTAATAAAGTGGGAAAAAAAATTACGTTGCTTCACCGTATAAGTCGCATCTAGTATGCTTCACCGCTGACGCGTCACGTTTGTTGTGCATCACAGCTAACAACCCAGAAATGTGGGCCGGTGTTGTGCCAAAAATCGATTGGCTGTCAAATGGCGGCCGCGGGAGCATGTACAGGAGGACTTTAACAAGAATTTAACAAGATTAACACTTAAAACAATTATTTGTTTGCTCAAAATTATAGCAAAGGTGTGTCTCAGTCTAACTTTCCCTTAATAAATGTACTTTGACGGTCAAATCAACTGTATTTCAAAAGCCGATTCGCGGAACCGGGAGCAAGCAGAGGGACGACTCGTTGTGTATTTCTTCAAAATTTAAGAATTTAACCACCTAAAAACAATTATTTGTTTGCTCAACTTTCTAGTAAAGGTGTGTCTCAGTTGAACTTTTACTTAATAAATGCACTTCAATGGACAAATCAGCTCTATTTCAAAAGTATTCTCTGCCTCGGTGCTCTGGGAGCACGCAGAGGGAGGAAATCAGGAAGTAGGAACGCTACTTCAAGCACATAAAACATGTATTTGTTAGCTTAACATTATAGCAAAGGTGTGTCTCAATTGAACTTTTACTTAATAAATGCACTTCAGTGGTCAAATTTGCTGTATTTCGCCGGGGCGGCGCAGCGAAAGGAAGGTGATTTGATGGTTGCTCCAGCCATGATCCCGGAGCTGGATGAAGCTGGCAGGCTTTGGCAAAATGACTGTGTCATTAATAACCAGTTTTACCTATTACATGAAACAACCACATGCCATACTACTCGAGTGCCATCTAGTGGCTGAAAATGGTAGTGTTCAATATTTTCAACGTCAAAATGAATACAAATGGTCATATCTCTGCCAAAAATTGGTTTATAAATATGGGAGAAAAAAATACCATATTTTCTGCTATAAATGTCCCACCACCCTATAAGTTGCGTCAGTCCAAATTATGTCTAATAAAGTGGAAAAATCCATAAATACGTTGCTTTGATATGTTGCATCACCGCTGATGCGTCGTGTTTGTTACGAGTCACCGCTGACAACCCGAGAATGTGGGCCAAAGCTGGAAATGTGGGCCGGTGTTAAGTCAAATATTGATTGGCTGCCAAATAGCAGCCAGGGGAACATGCATGGGAGGACTTTAACAAGAGTTTAACAAGATTAACACTTAAAAACATTTATTTGTTTGCTAGAAATCATAGTAAAGTGTGTTTCAGTCTAACTTTTGATTAATAAATGCACTTTGACAGTAAAATCAGCTGCATTTCAAAACCTGATGTGCGGAAGCGGGAGCATGCAGGGATGAGTCTCTGTGCATTTCTTTTAAATTTAATAAGTAACCACCTAAAAACATTTACTTTTTTTCAGTCAGAATGAATAAAATCAGTCATATTTCAGCAAAAAATTGGTTTATAATAATGGGGGGAAAAAATCCATAAATACGTTGCTTCGTCATATAAGTCGCAGGGCATGCAAATTTTGCAAAAATAAAACCAAAAAAACAAACATGACTTATAGGCCGGAAAATATGGTACATATATGTAACTACTACATTTTACTCACCAGCTGGCAGAACAGCAGCGGCTCTCGGTCCGCTCTGATTCCAGTCCGATTCAGTTCAGTTTTTCCAAACGTACTCTGCATGCACGAAGCCCACAATGTTCTAAACTCTTAAACCTACTCTAAAAAAAAGTTAAATCTGGTCCTCTGGACATTCAAAAAAACAAAACAAAAAAATTCTAGAATTGTTTCGTCTTTCATCCGAAAGACTTCCTCAGTCTGAGATGCTGTACTCAGCTCAGTCTTATAAATAGCACCCTCTTGCAGTGCTATTTATAAGACTGAGCTGAATACAGCACCTCAGACTGAGGAAGTCTTTTGGATGAAAGACGAAACGTTTCTAAAATTTTTTTGTTTTGTTTTTTTGAATGTCCAGAGGACCAGATTTAACTTTTTTAGATTTTCTACCTGGATTATTGAGCATGCATCAGGATATCTTAAACCCACTAATTTAAAAAAAAAAAAACATATATATAGCTACTAAATTTTACTCACCAGCTCGGCAGAACAGCAGCGGCTCCATTCTGCTCTGATTTAGTTCCGTTTCAGCGTACATACCCTACTGGTCCTGGTTGGCTCTCTGGCTCAGGGTAGTGGCGGTGGGCTCCAGAGAGAAGCCAGACCTATGGTGGCACGTCCCTGCCAGAAGTCCTCGTGGGGGTATCTTTGGGTGGCCGGCGAGAGACAGATGGTCCGATTGAGCGGTCTGGAGCCCACTGGGACTTGTTTCATCTCTTTATCGGGATGAGCGCCGGACCTACAGCAGTGCATCCCTGCTCATAAGTCCTCATGGGCCAGCTACCAGCTCCCGGATTTGCCGATGGGTCAGGAGGTCCGGTTCTGGTTTGGTTCCTGGTGGGTTCCATGCAGCTCTCTGAATCCGCTGGGCGCCAAAGTCACTGTAAAGGACCAAACTTTTTCAGATCAGATCAAAACTTTCTCTCTACGTATTTCAGCAGAAGGCAACAGGTCTTCTGGGTGGGGCACTGTTGGCTTCTGGGAGATGTAGTTGTTGTAAGTGGGGATGCAGTATAGGCTTGTTGAGAGAAAACTACAAAATGGTGGCACCTGTCTGAAGTATTTTATTTTCCCGTTAACTTTTTACTGTACAGTATCCCATACTGTTCCAATCACGTGAGTAATATTAAAGTTGACAATCATGTGTAATGTACAATTTTTTTCCCCTCATGTTCAATCTGACATTGAATAACCACGAAAGAGTGAGTGTGCGAAAGTCAAACCGCAAAGAAGCAAGGGACTACTGAACAAGATGTAGCTTTAAAAAGGGAGAGGAAGAGGGGGTTAAATACATGTATCCTAATCAAAATGTGTTAACTTTTCAGCTCCACTTATAGATGCCAACGCCATCCATAGTGGGTCGGCCATGTTGATGCTGCTCAGTGTGGTAATTGTTGGTTTAGCTGCATTCTTCATCTACAAATTCAAAAGGTGCGTCCACTCACAATATATTAGAGAACATGCTGAGTTTAAATCACCTTCAAAAGTGAAAACAGATAGTCTATTGGTTTTTTTGTTGTTGTTGTTGTTGATGCTCCATTAGAAAAATCCCATGGATTCATGTAGAGACTGAAGATCCCCACGAGAAAGATCCGGAGGTGATAAGCACAGTAGGTCAGAACGACAGCATGTCCAAGGTCAAGCTAAGCGAGTTTCCATCTCAGAAAGAACTCATGGAAAAAGAGCTGGAGGGAAGGAGCAGAGGTAATTATTCATTGTTTACAATTGTTATGTGGCAAACTGGATTTTAGCATTGATGGAAGAAATATGAAGGTTTATTTTGTTTGTTTAAAGTGGTGTCCACAATTTAAACATGAAAGCTAAACACATTTACAATATAAGTAGGATAAAAAAAAAATGTAATTGTTCCAACAAAGAATAAAACACAATATTCATTATTTTTTACATGAAATTAAATTGTTACGAGGACAAAAAGTATCAAATATCTATCCATCGCTGTTAAAGGGTCTTGAAGATTCCAGCTTACAGGTTACAGCAGCTGCAATTTTGCGTTCATCCTTTAAAATTTAAATTAAATACAGGCTATTAATAAGTGTGAACTACTCTGATCCATTAATCCATTATTGCAGGATTTAAAGGATGACTGTCAGGGTAATGAGACTGATACAGACAAAAAATTGATAGCCCTAAAAATACATCACTTTGCATATGAATACATTTCACTAGTATTTGAGTGTAGCCTAGAGCAGCACCATTGTTTCAGATTTACTCTTCTTTAAGAACGGCCATTGCCCGCTACATTAAAGTGCAGCTCACGTCCGAGGAGCTGGAACAACTTTATCACTGCAGTGTGTCATATTTTTTGTAAATTGCCCTCCGCGAGCCAGATGCAGCATCTGCACCGAACTCGGATCTCCCCATGACAAGTCCACTTCTTGATTGCTTTGCGTGACATCCACTGTGATGTCTTTTAGATGGAGACTACTCCGTCCCGGCGCGCAGTTTGGACTGTTTGACAAAAGTAGCATTGCAGTGCTCCTGACACAGACATGTGGGCTGCAGGCCTTTTTTTCTGATCACTCAGCACTTTGGTTGTTCTTCATTCCTCAGCTCTTTCCACCTTTTTCCAAGTCTTTGCTGATCTGAAACAAATTAACTTTTTTAGGGAGAGGCTGCTTTTGAAAGTGTTTGTCTAGCAGTGCAGCGTGGGACATTTTGATCTTGGGTAAACTAGATTAAATTAATTTACAACCTGATGTTTAAAGCTTTCATTAATGCTCGTCAGCTGGGTTTCAGTTTTATGGATCCTGTTTTTGGCTGAGCTACAAACGAGACTGCACAGAAGATAGTGATACATCATCCCCGCAGGTCAATGTCCAGCCTGCTTCACTAATCAATCCATTAAGTTATCACTTTTTTGTGTGTATTACTGGTACAAAGTATTTTGACTTCTAATTTATTGCTCAGATTATTGGGAAAACAGTGAACAAACATAACCATTTTAAATATTGTGTAGAATCAGTAACATTTTATGATTTTACTGAAGTTAAATGATTCAGAAGCATAAGAAGAATCTGAAAGAACTTGATGGATGAGAACATAGAGAAAAGGGGGAAAGCATGATCATTTGGAGAAGGATTTGACAGATTATATTTGAAAATGCTAAATTGAAACGTTAGTTGATTATTTTTATTTAATTTATGTTTTTACACAATATCTCAAATGACAGCTCCAAAACTTATAACATATTTTAGATATTTGGAGGTAGGGACAATTCTGGAGACTGAAAGAAACTCCTGCAAAGGGCAAAACATTTTCAATGCAGGTCTATCTATCTATCTATCTATCTATCTATCTATCTATCTATCTATCT
>NC_056498.1:63369865-63370725 GCF_014905685.2 Nematolebias whitei | reverse complement strand
TCTATCTATCTATCTATCTATCTATCTATCTATCTATCTATCTATCTGTCTGTCTGTCTGTCTGTCTGTCTGTCTGTCTGTCTGTCTGTCTGTCTGTCTGTCTGTCTGTCTGTCTGTCTGTCTGTCCGTCCGTCCGTCCGTCCGTCCGTCCGTCCGTCCGTCCGTCCGTCCGTCTGTGTCTGTCTGTCTGTCTGTCTGTCTGTCTGTCTGTCTGTCTGTCTGTCTGTCTGTCTGTGAATCAACAACAAGTGGGACACAATCGTGAAGTGGAATGAAATTTATTGGATGTGTCAAACTTTTTTAACAAATAAAAAACTGAAAAGTGGGGCGTGCAATATTATTCGACCCCTTTACTTTCAGTGCAGCAAACTCACTCCAGGAGTTCAGTGAGGATCTATGAATGATCCAATGTTGTCCCAAATGACTCATGATGATAAA
Organism: Nematolebias whitei; assembly: GCF_014905685.2. NCBI lineage: Eukaryota > Metazoa > Chordata > Actinopteri > Cyprinodontiformes > Rivulidae > Nematolebias > Nematolebias whitei. The sequence continues at coordinate 63,370,287 of NC_056498.1, read as the reverse complement.
TAGAATCCACCTGTGTGTAATCAAGTCTCTGTATAAAGGCACCTGCTCTGTGATAGTATCAGGGTTCTGTTCAAAGCGCAGAGAGCATCATGAAGACCAAGGAACACACCAGGCAGGTCCGAGATACTGTTGTGGAGAAGTTTAAAGCCGGATTTGGATACAAAAAGATTTCCCAAGCTTTAAACATCCCAAGGAGCACTGGGAAAGCAATCATATTGAAATGGAAGGAGTATCAGACCACTGCAAATCTACCAAGACCCGGCCGTCCCTCTAAACTTTCATCTGGAACAAGGAGAAGACTGATCAGAGATGCAGCCAAGAGGCCCATGATCACTCTGGATGAACTGCAGAGATCTACAGCTGAGGTGGGAGAGTCTGTCCATAGGACAACAATCAGTCGTACACTGCACAAATCTGGCCTT
>NC_056498.1:63347437-63364865 GCF_014905685.2 Nematolebias whitei | reverse complement strand
ATATATATATATATATATATATATATATGTTGAGCAAGAGTAAAGATGAAGGATGTTTAAGTGGACTTCTTCATGGACACATCTCTTCACATCCTGGATAATGTGATTATTATCTTCTGCAGTCTTTAAAAATCCACTCTAGTCTAAAACGTATCTTTTCAAATTTCTTAGTTTTCCCTTTACCTTCATGTGCCTCACAAATCCTAATTGTGCCACTAACACGGTTTATTCCTTAACACGCTGCTTGTCAAAACAATTCAACAGTCATAAATCAGTGTTTCTTTTTACAAATCTGTACTGACAGCCATGTTTGAACACCGATGAATTGATCAAACTGTTATGGGTGAAGTTTGCTTCATAGCGACTAAATCTGAGTGGCTGAGACACAAAAGTTAGCTAATTTAACTACCTCAAATACAGTCCAAGATTTCTTCTTTTTAAAACATTCCTCTTTCATCCGACACCTTTTTAGCCAAGCGCAGAAAGAAAATACAACGGCGATGTATTTAAAATGAAGCACAAACACCTGAACAATGGTCATCACGATAAATGATTAGAAACGACGTCACCCCGAAATGTCATCTCATTTCTCGTGTATTTCTGAGCACATGTGCATTTTGATGTGAAAGCAGCTAGAACGTTGCAACATTTCTGCATTTTATTCTGTTTCTTTACATGTTTGCAGGAGGATTTGGAAGAAATATGGACAGAATTGTCACAAGGGAATTTCCCAACTGTACTAATGTCTAAGACACGAGCTCTGTTACAGAGTAAGTACTGATTTGTCGTGTTTCAACCGTGCTGAAATAGTTTGCTTTGTTGGAGTGGTTTTCTACATTTTTATGCCATGCTGATAGCTACCATTGTTCAAAGTCCTTATTAATTCACGTGGACTGACGGAGTGTACAGTGTGACAAATCCACTGATGACCTGCTGAGACAATGTGCCATATGAAAAAGTTTTGAACACTGACATAATCCACATTTGAAATCATGTTACTTCTTTTATGTACAGATTGTAGACTGTAAAATAAAATATGTCTAATAGATGAGCAAAATGTAATGAATGTATGGGTCAGTACAACAAGAATGTGAATATTATTTCTTATTTAATAAAATATGTTTGAATAGTGATAATACGACACTGGGCTTTAAAAATTTTTTTATTTTTACTTACAGGACCTGTTGATTTTTTTCCCACTCATTTTAGCGCACAAATTGAGTCTGGCTATAAAATCAGTCCTGTGCAATCCTTTTACATTTGGGTTATCTAAATATTTATGTCTCCTTTTGGTACACTCTGAGCTACATCACAAGCCCCTCCATGACACAATATTAATATGTTACGTGAAAATAATGTACATTTTGTTATCTTGGAGCTAATACTCTGTTTTTATTTTCAATAAAAGATGTGATTGGTTAATAGACATGATTCAAATGTATAAAAATGTTGAAATCTGACTGTTGTAGATGCTTAAAGAAGAGGAATATGTTACAGTTTTATTCTGTAAGATACTATGATGCTTTCAATGACTGTTTCTTAGAAGATAAAGGTCTAGCTGGCTTTATGAATGTTGATAAGCTGTACATACAAAAAAAGGGATAAAGTTCATCCAACTTTGTTGTATAAAGTCACCGAGCAGGCAGTCTTGTGTTTCCCTCACCTTCAGTCCTGACAAGCTGTAAGACTTTCTTTTTTTTTACAATAGCATGCCCTAATTATCTGTGATCAAAGACTATATTGGGGTGTGTAACTACTGTACACATATATTTATGGTGATTTTAAAGTTTTCTTGACACATTAAACAAACACATGGTCCAATGGTCTAGTTGTGCAGTCGCTCAAGAGTTATGCATGATCTGATCTACAGTATTGTACCTTCTTGTCACTTATCTTGTTTGACATCATCTTTCTTACTGTGAGCAAGTTACCATTCTGGAATTGTTCAAAATAAATGTATTTTTCTATGCTTTTTTTTTTTAAATAATATATTTTCAACTGTGTATGCCTCCTTTCAAAATGTGTTTTATTGTACACGTTTGTGCTGTCGTGACATAAACCTGCAAAAAAACCAAATTGATTCAAGGAGCTGTGTTCTTCCAGTTCTGCCCTGGTCTTATCTGAAGCACAGGTAGCTGGTAGGAGTCAGTGCATCAGGCTCAACACACCACTCTTAATGATCTCATAGACTCTAAAGTCAGCTTTAATGGGCGGAGGTGTGATAACAGCCATGTGAAGATTCCCATCTGACATTTAGACGGAGCTTCCTTTTACCTCTATCGCTCAGGTTGCCTGTTACTAGCGCTTTCTGTTTAATGGGAACAATTACAGAGGCTGGGACGACAATGAGAAACATGATTTGCTAAAGGAAAAACTACAGGCCTCTGTTTGCTGATGTAGATGAAACGCACGGTGACAGATCGGAGGGCAAAACTTCACACTCGGAAGCTGCAGCCAACTGTCCCCCCCGTCCTCTGCTCTGCATTATATTTGCCACTTCAACGACTCTCTATCACGCACCGATCTCCATCACTCAAGCAGCCGTCAGCGCCCCGAGAGTCTTATTCTCGCCTCTGCTCTCAGTCTGAATTAACACCAAGGCCTTTCTCTAACCGCCGTGGGATGTTCAGCGTGGCACAATCAAATTGAACGGTGACAATCACTAATGGATGATTCGCTGCAGCCAGACACTGTAACGTAGCACTCAATGAAAGGAAACATGCTCATCAATTTCACACGGCGGCTAACACAATATTGCTGTGGGTTATTGTTGTGGGACATTTTTCATTCAAGGTGCTACCCAGACTAGGAAAATCTTCTTTGTTGGTTGTGTGTGTGTAGGTGAGTGTGTGTGTTGATTTCCTGGAGAGGGGATAATTAATTTGTTGCACAGTGTTAGAGCCAAGGAACTAGCCAATTAGAATCACTCCAGGATACTCTGAGCTTTTCATTGTCCTCCCACTCGGCCCCTTTATAACAAGCAAATGGCTGCAGTGAAACTTTGGGCATGCTAAGCAACACTTATAAAGAAAGGCAGAACACAAAAAAATACTAATCTGACAAAATAAGGGTGTCTTACAAGTCAAAATCACCGGTGTGAGGCAGTCCAGGTGAAGCCATGTGGGATACAAATCGACTAACAGGGAATAGTGTGATTTAAGCAGCAATAATAAACAGTTTGTGCTACTGGGAATGAATTGAACAAGCAGCCACATTGCATTGCTGTTGTGTTTCTGCTTTAATCTGCACTCATGGTTACCTCTGCAAGGTCAAATGAAGAACACTGTAACAACCCACTGAATAATCACCTCACTTGTAATGGATGAGGTGCTCTAGCCTCTGAAGAAACAGAAAATACTGTAATTCATACATCTGATTTTTTTTTCTCGACATATTGTAGATTGAAAGAAGAAACAAACAAAAAAAAAGCATGCAAATATGTTCACAACAGTATTCACAGGTTAATAAGTAAAGAAAACATATTAAAGTAAATAAGATTTTCTTCTTTTTTAAAAAAAAAAAGAGATCTTCTGATGATTGCGTGTCAAGTTCTTCCGAGTCTGAGTTTATTTATGTGTCTGGCTCAATCAGAGGATTGCAAGGAAGAGGTATGGAGAAGCCTCTAGTCAATTTGTCTTCCTGACATATGATGCTGACAACACTTAAAAAGAAAAGTTTGATGAAGAAGAACTTCAGTACATATCCCAAAGAGACAGCAGCTGACCAAAGCCGTGTGCGTAGGCTGAGCCCCGTTGACAGCAGATACGTCTTCTCTATCTCCGTGTCCCTCGCAGCCAAGGAGATGAACAAATCTGCAGCCTTTTTGTCCACCGAGTCCTTGGGGGCAAACCTGGGACTGACTGCAAGCTCCTCTGCATCCGTGAAAAAAATAAAAAATAAAGATCTGCCATCATGTTGGGGGGAAACAAAGATTAAATACAAAATAAAGGCTTGGGGTTCAACCAAAAAAACAACAACAAAAAGAAAATAGATAGCACAACCTTCACAGTAACTTCAGTTCAAAGATTTTCTAAGTGTGCCAAGGAGTCTATAAAGCAAACACACTTTGATCTGATAACTAATTAAAACACACCGAACTTTTTTTATTTTATTTTATTTTATTATTTCTGAGCCACATGCAGCTTTTTAATTGTCTGCAAAAACATTTCTTTTATGATGTCATTGAAACTTTACTAGAAATGCGCCTATAATTTCATATAAAGCCCAAATTCAAGTCAAAATGACCACATGAAAATATAGCGTAGCTGCTGTAATAATAAAGCACAAGCAGCCGAATGTTGTAGATCAGCCAGAGGGAGATTTGTGAGTTCACTGTGACAAAAATGACTTATTTGTGCCTCCTAAACAAAAGGGACTGCTCAGATTCACATCTTCTGTGTATACCTATCTGCTATAATCTCCTGCTTTTTTTTTTTCTTTCTTCCTGTTATGGCATATGTAACATTGCAAGCTGTGGAGAGACAGGCTTGATGGAATACACAGATGTGGGACTGGGAGCCCTCCATCATCTCCTGGATATTGCGAGCTTTCATTGGATGAGAATCTGACGATAAGATTTACTGATTACAAAGAGCTTAATGAATCCGGCTCCTTCACTGTCTTTACCCAGATAAGCTTGCTCCGCACTCGCAGAAAAGTAAACTTCACAAACACGAGTTTAAAAAAAAAAAGGGGGGGGGGGCATAGAAATAGGAGAATAATTTGAAACATTATTACACATCTCCGTCGTCCTGCTGTTTTGACTTTTTCAAAAATTCAGCACTTGCCGCCGTAACCAGCTGAGACAAATAACGTTCACTTCTTCCATTATGGATGCACATTATTTACATCAAAAAAGCTCAATGTCCTTGCAAAAATACAAGTATTTCAGTCAAAAAGTGTTCCTTTTCAAGAGGCAAATATAAATCTGTACAGTCTCCTCAGAGGGATTTAGGCAGCACAGTGTGAACTGGTCCATCCATGCATGGGTTGCAAAAGACTCGAGACCATTCATTGTGACCGCAGTTTCCTAGCTTGCTGGAAGTAACTGCCAAAGAAGATGTATTGCTTTCGAGTCGGTCATAGACTTCCAACATTAAAACACATGGGGCGCTTCATCAGAGAGGTTGATGTCTGTGTGAGATGGCAGGTAGTCTGGCGAGGGAGGGAGGAGACAAAAAAAAAGGAAGAGTCAGTGGAGAAATTTTATTTAGGCATTTGCATAAGAGTGTATTTTTGCAGGCAAACACATTTATCTTGGATGGGTGGATTGTTTACTGTAAGTATGGGAGGAGGTAAATCAACTGGAACCTTGTAGATATTTGTTGATGAAAATGCTTTCAACCGCTTGCTGCCTTCCTGATGCACTAATTATTTTATTGGATCAAATAACTCACCTGGACATTCTCATCACTTTAGCTGGCACTTGATTGTGCATCACATACCTGTGTATACTAATATCTCTCCATATGGCAAACTTAGGATGGCAAACGCATAAAATATACAGCACGCAATAAAAGCTGCGTCTTGGCAACTTGTATGACAATGCAGGAGGAGGAACGATAGCATCAGCACTTAGCATTAAGTGAATCTCTGTTAGCTGTCAGTGAGTTTAAACTTGTGGCCGCGATTCTTCACCGTGGTTAGAATTTATCTTGTGCTAAAAGGTTATTTACAAATAAAAACATACAAACTATTCAGTTTTAGTGCGGAGGCATTTGGGGCTTTAGGTTAAATAGATGAAGATTGATTTAGCTTTCATGCTAAACATCTGGCTGTTTTTTTGAGCTTGGTCCCATAAAGCGATAAATCAGATCTGTTGATTTGGGGTTCTGTGGAACAGTTCCGAACTATCAGTGTCTTACCTGTTTTAGATGTTTTTTAAACAGCCTCGGATTGAAGAAATACTTACTACTTCTGACTAATAAATGAGCAACCAACTAGTCCAAGCAAAATGGCCATCTTCAAATAATTCAAACCACAAAAGTTTTACAGTGGTTCCTACAAAAAAAAAACATGTTTTTTTTTATTTATATTACACTTAAAAACTGCTGTTTGCCAAAGTGTTGCACACAAAACAATAAACCGTAAAGGGTCATAAAACTAAAAAGATTAAAACTGTTTTAACAGAATCAGAATGAACTTTATTGTCATTCCGTACAGCTGTCCGAAGGGTAGACGGAAGTGTACCGGAGCTGCAGCTTCTATGAAGCGCTGCCCTTATCGCTTAAATAAGAAAAGGGGGAAGAAAACATGAGGAGAGAAGGTATTTTTAAAAAAAGATCTCATACACCGTGTCCTTCGACACAAGGCATAGTGAAAAAATCTAACTCAGTACAGCAACATACAGTAGATAAACATACATAAGTGAAAAACCACGAAGTAGGAATAGTAGTACAAGTACTAAGTAGTCGTTTATTTTATTATTTATACACATGTATATTAAGACATGTTAAACCCTTCCCACACTCTCGCAATATTCTAAACAATGTTTCTAAACTCTAAATGCTCTAAAAGAGCACAGAATGTCATGATTTCATCTCTCTGTCTTCTCTGCTCTCAGCCGCCTGCAAGCACTTTTGGCCACGCCCACTTTTAACGCTCTGCACGGAGAACAGCTGATCAGCTGCAGCAGGAAGTTTGTCCTGCAGTAAGGGCTGCACAAAGGTGCAGGAGGTGCTAAATAATTTAAAATCATTTATTTTAAATTAAAACTCCATGCCGATTGTGCGGCTCATCCATCAATCAGCCAAATGTGTGTCACGTCCAATCTTATTTTGAAAAACCGTAATACAGCGAGCCCCAGATAAACGAACTGCAAAGTAGCGAGGGACTACTGTAATACATTTTGCCGGGGGGGGGGGGGGGGGGGGGGAGTATGGTGAGATTGTCCACGAACATTTCCAGATAGTTTCCATAGTCCTGATAAAGGATGTTACAGTGTCTATCAGCCGGTATAACTCTGATAGGGTCCACAGATGTTCTTGGGGTGGGGGGTGAGCAGGAGCAGAGCTTCTTGATTTACGTATCCACCAGGAGCAATTTGAGATAAGTTGGCCTGTCCAAGGCTGAGCGGGGAGGCCAGATTCAGATAAACAACAATTGTTTTGGACAGGCAGACTCTACTGACATGTCTGCCTTCAGTTCTGCTGGTACACTCAATGCCGAGTCCAAACAGCCAGATCTGTGGACATTCTGCTGATCCGTGCTTGTTAGCCTTCTCCAAGGTCCGTTCCTTCATGCCGGCAAGTTCTAGGAGCCGCAAGTGGCCAACAATTCACAGAAATCGTGTCCAGCTTACGGTTCAGTTCGCAAAGCACATGAGTCTGAGCGCTCGAAGCACGGTTCAATCCTTCACATAAGGCGAACAGCCTCATTATTACCAAAACTGCTGCCAAACCATATGACGAGAGAAAAAAAATACACCATAAAAACACCTCTAAAACGTTTACATTGCTGTCAGTTTTGCATTAGACAGTTATTTACACCTGCCTCTGTGGCAAAAGGGTGATTGTGAAGCCATTTCAAATGACTCCATTAATTTTACAGTTTTTGAGCTAAAATTCTACGTTACAATAGCCGAGATTCATCCCCAGCACATGCTCTGAGAGCTAACACATGATCTATTTTTAAAACTTTGCCATTTACTATGAAACTAAATGTCTCATAACACTGGGCAGATTTTAATGAAGTTTTCATGAAGTATTCAATGCGGATGCATCTAAATATGATTACCTCTTGGCATCAATCACATTTAAAATGGTCACAATAGACAACTGACATAAAAATGGCAATAACTCAGTTAGTTTTACAGCTACTGACATTAAATTTAGTGTGTCAGAACTTAAGGGTCTTTGCCAATACATGCTCTGAGCACCAACACGTCACATTACATCCAACTATTTCATGTGAGGTCGTGTATAACGTTACTTTTAACCAAAACGACTAAAACATTGTCACTTTTGATCTTAACATGGTCTAAATATATAAACTGATATTAAAGGTGGTGGACAATATGCATTATTTTAAGAAAAGCTAGGCTTTAAATTTGCATCAGATTTCCATGGTTGTAAGTGCAAAAAGCAGCAGCAGCTAGCTGGAGAACTTGTGGTACATTCTGGGGTACTTGAAGCAGAGACAGCTTATTTCTGCTGGACCAGCTGTGCAATGGGAAACTGACAGATGTGTAAAGATTTATCAAAAGCGATCGCATGAGCTGTTTTCCTGAAATTGTGGAGACTGAACTTGTTTAAAGATGTCTAAAAACCTCTTGATCTTGGCTTCATTCCGACTAGCTGTTAGTTCATCAGTCTGGTCAGAAATAAACTGTTTCTTCAAACCGAGATAATTCAAAAAGCTGTCTTTAACAGGTAAGATGATATTTATTTGTAATCCTTCCACAGAACCCCACTTCAAAGTATCTGAGCTTTCCTTTTACGAGTTTTTTCTGCATTGATACTCCAGGTCTCTGAAACTCTATATCAGAGCTCAAACAGCAAAGACTGTACAGACTTAAAGTGATGACCCCCCCACCCCCATGTCAGGGCAGCCTAAACTGAGCCAGTAACAGTCTTTCAGACATTTTGTGATTTTTTTTTTCCTTTTTACAGTTTCTCCAGAAAAAAAAAAAAAAAAAATCCCCCCCCCCCCCCCCCCCCCCCCAAAAAAAAAAAAAACTATCGTATTTTCCAGTGTATAAGTCACATCAGTCAAAAAAAGCATCATGAAGAGGGAAAAAACATAAGTCACTTTGGCGTAAAAGTTGCATTTATTATGTGTTTATTTAATGGTCAAAACAGCTTCATTTCGCCTGGGCGGTGCGGTGCCATCCATTCATCCATCCATCCATCGCGACCGGAGCTGCTTGCTCTCCAGCGTTCCTCCGCCTGCACCAGCTGAGTGAAGCGAGCGTGCACGGGAGGACTCGCTGTTGCAGTTCTTCGTAATTTAAAGTGTCAGTCAAAAATTGCGTTATGAATATGGAAAAAAAAAAACATATAAGTCGCTTTGGCGTAGAAGTTGCAGGACTGACAAATCTCTGAAAAAAACTGACTTATACGCCAGAAAATACAGCATGCATTTAGGTTTAGATAAATATATCAAATATCAAGCATGTGCAAAGGTTTTTAAAGAAACTGTATGTGGGGTTACTCAGTATTTTCCTGCAAGTATTTTAAAAACCTTAGACAACCTACAGTATTGTTCTAACGGCATAACACAAAAAAAGGCATCTCTCAATTTTTCTTGCTTGTGGGTTTAATCTTATTTGACTCGACGAAGTGTAGCGCAGACATTTGGTATCGCCATAATCAGCGCTTCAAGCTGTTTGTGAAGAAACAGCTTACTTTTTTAAAAGGGTAATTTTCTGTACTATACATTAACATTCTATATATCTGTTGAAATTAGTAATCACATAAATTCAAACGCATACAGCAGAAAATAAACGAGTAAAGGTGAAAGAATTTGACAGTAAATGAAGAGGAGCTTTTTACTGCCCGTGAGCTGAGATCAGACCTCGCAGCTTCAAACGGAAAACAAACTCATCCGTACCTCTGCTCTTTGAGTTCAGCTGCGTATCTACATGATCCAGGGAGGTCACGCCGTCCCCCTCAGGGTTTGGGATGGCTATGGAGGTCACCGTAGGGATGACCTCTTGTTCTTTATCTGGCTGCTCCGTCGTGTACGTGTTCATGCCTGGGATCTTCCTGCAGGTCAAACAGAGTGGAGGTTTTTAGTTTATTTTTTTTGAAGAGGACACATTAATGGAAATCTGCCATCAGGTTCGTTTCTCTAATGCTTTCACCAGGCATGATGTGTCACACACTATTTTTAACAAAGATGGCAGAGGGCTGTTTGATTGGGGAAACTGGGGCAGTTTGCATTCCGCCGGGCGATGCGCTCTCTCTTTCATATTGTTCACCTCTGTTTTCAATCAATTTTTCATCCCCGCAGATGCATTCCCCTTTCTGCTTAAAACCAACTTCTTGCATTTCTAATTCCACATTCCTCCCTCCTGACTTTGCGCCGCAGCTGCCGCTGCAACGTTCGGAGGAGCTTATGGAACTCAAACTTGATTTATTAATGTAGCAATTACGACGGTGAACGTTGACGTTAAGTAACGTTTTACTTTTATAATGAGCAGCACTGCAGAGGAAATTAAACAGTCTCCCATGATTGGCATGGGATTACCTGCAGCTGAGGGTACTATTTACTGTATGCCCCTCACTGTATAATATATGTTGTCTCAGGACTTATCTCCTCAACCTTTCCTGCCTTTCTGCTGCGTATGCCTCACCTTCAATGGCTGTGTTTAGCATTTCCAAAAGGTCAAGCCTCACATTGTCAGATAGATGAATATTGATAACTGCAGGGCTCTGACACCCATTCGACGCGCTGGGAGAATTGATTAGACTGTCATTCCCTGTAATATTCTGCAGATTGAGACAGAGGGGAATTGTTTCATTCTTCCAGCCACTAATGTGTTGCAGGTGTCATAACTCTGAGATAGAATATACTGTGGAAAGTTTAAAAAGTGGTAAAAAATACTTAAAGCTTCTTTGTAGATAATGAAAGCAAATGAGATCAAATGTTCACCTTAATTATGAACACCTCTGGAATAAATTGTATGAATCATCTAAAGCAGCCTTTAAGGGAAATCCACACTGTTTCCACTATTTACCTTTTAAATTTATATATTACAAAGACGACCAAGCCCATCAGTGCAGCTGACACGAGCATGATGACCGCAGTGCTGCTGTAGCCACTGTCACTGCTGTCCATGAGAGGAGCTGTAAAGGAGGAAAACTCAAATGAGCACTCACGGAAACTAAATGTGACTTATTCAGCTCTGAGCAACCAATGGGTAATATAAAAATAAATAATACAATAAGTATTTCTGCTTGATTAGAGCTCAGGCTGCAGACTCACCTGGAGACAACCGTGTGGCGAACACGTTCACCTGCAACCCTGGTCTGATGGGGAACTGGACCAGATCTTGGTTCAGGGCGCTTAGCAACACCTGAGAAAGCTACAAGGAGGAGAGAGGACTCCATCAGCTGCAGCTGTGCACCAATATTCCACAGTCATCAATATTTCAGCCACATTCATTCAAGCCAACAGCCTGAATTATGAATCAGGGTTTTTGTTTCCTTCTAAAGAGGTGGGAAATCTTTATGTGACGCATGCAAAACTGAACCTGGCACAAGTGAAATCCAAACGGCTTCAAAAGACGAGAAGAGCACATTCAAGTAAAAGGGCAGCATGCTTGTAGTGCAGCTGTGACATTTAAAATAATATTAATCTTTTTGGCTATTTCTGCCACGCGGGGATTTTTACCCTCCATTATTTAGTCAGTGTTAAGTATTCTGAGGAGAATTGCCCTGTTCAAAAGTTCAACGAGCCAGCGTTACAGAAAATCAAAGTGTGCTCTGATATCATGAAATTGCTGTTTTAATTGTTTCTCCCTTAAGTGCTTAGAGTTCCTTAGCTTTTCCACACCTTGATGAAACAGTCATTTAACAAGGGACCAAATGCCTTCCTGATGTGCATTTGAGTCCTTAGCCATGCCTCACTAATTCCATCTCACTCTTCTCAAAATCTTTCCACTGGTTAAAATTAGACTGCTCTACACAGCATGAATAATTACTTTTTGTTCTAGTGGCATATCAGGGTCAGTAAATCTATTACACATTTTAATAAGCCGCTCCACACATACACTCACCGCGCTCGCGTGCGCGTGTGTGGGCACTCGCTCACTTAATGCCTCCGCACTGAAAGCCATTCACTGGAGATGAGAACAGTGAACTGAAGATTTATTACCCTATTGTCTGTGAGGTTCTGCCAGGTAATCAGACAGGCTTTAGATAAATACATCTCTTTAATTCCCAATCCCAGCAGCCTGCCCCAGTTTGTCTCCCTTCTCGATGGTGCCAATTATATGATGCATCAATGTAATTAAATACCTATTAACTTAGTTCAAGACTGACTGTGAGCCAGCAGAATCGTGTTTACTTGCAGGGAATAAATGAGCTTGTCTGTGCCGTGCTTTAAAAATGACTCTTTCTATTATTTTGTTTACCTGTTTGATGCCTTTAAATACCACAATAAGAGATTGATTTCCAATAATCTTATTTTGTCAAGAGAAAATAATACCAACCGTGAGGGATATTAGCTTTAAATGATTACATTGTTGATTTAATTCAATTTTTCATGCAAGGCTAAACTTCTGAAGGGCATCAGGGTGCCTAATGATGTTTTGTCATTTTAGTATCAGTCCGTTTGTGTGGGACAATCCTGCCCTCTAGCGGTAGTATGAAGTATTTCATTAAAAAACAATAAATCATTTGGGATTTTAGGACATAATCTCATTGGCCCTTCTGTGAAACAATGAGTACAAACATGAAGAAAAGGTTTATTGCTTTGATTATTCAGTTAAAACAACTAAATTATTTAGGTTTATGCTCTGTGATTTGAATAATTATAAAATCACACACTGAGAAAAAGCTTCAACATAATTAGTTATGGAAAAATATTGAGCTGGCCTGGTATGGAGTTTTGTGAGATGAGATAGACGCCTTTGCATGCTGAAAATCCATTCTTCTCTGTGATTATTTAATGGAGCATACTAGAGTTTGTGCATGTTTTCGTCGAATTGCAGCAAAAAAAAAAAAAAAAAAGTACAGTCCTCATTACTGCTGACCTTTTCTGAGACATGCCATAATTTTTTTTTTCTACCAGTGGCATCTATTTATTTCTATTTTGGTATAAAAACAACTATGGAGACATTAAACCTGCCTGCCCTGGACATCCATCACAATGAGCATCACGCCTGCATTTATTTTTTTTTTTATCAAAGTTGACCTTACAAATGTCTGAGCCTGGACGGCAGATTCTCTAAATCAAAGAACACTAAAAACCGTGTGTTTGCAATGAATATGTAACGGAAGGAAATCAGTGCAGACATTATTCCTATTGTGATGCATCGCTGCACCAAAGCACGTTTAAAGTCTCCCCAAATCGATGTTTAGGTGTAACTAAAATGAATTACAAATATGGCTCTAAAGTGGAAAAGAAAAAGTCCTTTTAAAGGAAGATAAAAAGAAAACATTTCGCTAAAGTATAACTGGATTTGTATGGAAATAAACAAAGTTGTAAAACAGATGACTGCAGGTATTTTTTATTAATGAGCTTTTATTCTCTGATTTGAGTACACAGTTCAATTAGAGGTGTGATTTTTTTCCCTTTAAACCTTTTTCTGGAGGCATACCTTTAATATGCCACACCATTAAAACTACTGAGAGGTGACGTGAGAACATTTATCATGAACCTCATGTTTTAGGTGTCGTACCTGACAGTAATGCTCAGGCCCCTGCCTGCACTCTGAGACAAATTGAAGTCTGAAATTCTTACTCATTTTTATCTTAACCATTCTTCAAAATTGGACAACAAAAGTTTAGTCCAGCTTTCTAAAGATGTGTGCCGGCGTACGTTTGTTTGTAATGCTCTGGTTTTTTTAAACCTTCTAAACTAAGCTAAAGACAAGATAATCTAATCTTATACAGTTGTACTGTCACACATTCATACATAAAAATACATGTACAGTATGTGAACTACATCTGATAAAGTTTCCTGCAAAATGAAGATGATGCAACCATCTTTTCTTTGATTGGCAGATTTGTAATTTATTGTCATCGTGCCATCAGACGGAGGTTCAGAGACAGGTCCACGATGCAGCTGTAACTTCAGAATCACACACACACGCTATGAAAAGACTTTTGTGTTTTATGATTTTGTGTAACTTCACTAAAACTGTAAACATTACAGTGTGAATCCTTTTCTGCTCCTCTGTCATGTGGGGTTCCCCAGGGCTCAATTGTAGAGCCTCTGCTTTTTTTTTTTTTTTGCGTCTACTTCTTCTAGGATCAATTTTTAGCACACTGGGCAGGCCCCTTCACTGTCCATGTTTAAAACACGTCTGGAAACTAATTTCTACTCTTTGGCCTTCAACCCAACTGAGACTTGATTTTACTTAATTTTCATTTGTATTGATTTTATTTGTTTAACTCGTCGTTTTATTGTGTTTTAAATTGAGTTTTTAAATTCACTATTGTATGCTTTGCTTTCTCACTTTATTTTTATGATGTCTTATTTTATTTGATGATGATGATGATAAAACAAATTGTTTCTACATTTGCACACTTTTTTATATGCAAACATCAAACTTTGAGAAACTACTGTTCTCAAGATTTATTTTGATAAAGCTCACAATGTGTAATGATTAATAAACAAACAAACAAACAAACAAAAAGCTGAATTTATTAACAGTGCAGCACTACGCTGTTTGTATTTACCATATTTTTCAGAATACAAGGCGCACTTCAAATATTTTAATTTTCTCTAAAATCAACAGTGAGCCTTATAATCCATCCATCCATCCATTATCTTTACCCGTTTATTCCATTTTGGGTCATGGGGGTCGCCGGTGCCCATGTCCAGCAATCACTGTGCGAGGGGTGGGGTACACCCTGGACGGGTCACAAATCCATCACAGGGCTACACAGAGACAAACGAGACAAACAACCATTCACTCTCTCACTCACACCTAGGGACAATTTTAGAGTTATCAATCAGCCTAACAAGCATGTTTTTGGTCTGTGGGAGGAAACCGGAGCACCCGGAGAAAACCCACGCATGCACGGAGAGAACGTGCAAACTCCACTCAGAAAGGCCCCTGGACCGGGGTTTGAACCAAGGACCTTCTCGCTGACAGGCAGCAGCTCTACCAGTTGCGCCACCGTGCTGCCACCTTATGATCCAGTGCACCTTATGTATTAATCCTGGTGGGACTTACTGACCTCAAACCAATTTTATGTGGTACACGGCGCTCACAAATCTGTCAAAACGAACTCGTTTCACTTAATGCGCCTTATATATGAAAACAGACCCGTTCGTTGATTTTGCGCCTTATCGTCCGAAAAATACGTAGTTATGATAAGTTGTGTAATTGCCTCCTAATATTCTCTATATATTCTCTACAAAAGTGATTTTATATTTCACTAGCAGGGATCAAAGAAATCACACACTTTTTTTTAGGATCTTCTAGCTGATCTGAGGAGAGCGTACCTGATCCAGGTGGGTCTCTTGCTCGTCCATGGCTCTGACTCTTGACCTCCTCTCCGGGACTATAAAAACCTCCGCTGTGGTTGGTAAACCTGGAAGCACCGTGACCAGGAGCTGATCCTCATCGATTCCTGTGACCTTTATTAAAAACACTCATTATGAAAGTTTGTATTTGAGACTATTTGTAGCCATTTTAGTCCTAAAATATGCCTGTTGAGGTTGAACTCTCTGCTCTTTCTGCTCAATGTAGTGTTTGCATAAAAACCAGTCAGAGTCAAAACATAATTGCCGGATCAAGTAGAACATGCAAGTTCAGTTTGACAGTTGTTGGTAAAGGCCGGGGCTCTTAGTGCATTTACGCCATGACCAGAGGTGTAATGTCAGTTTCTTGCTGTAAACTGTGGTGAAACCTGACAAGACAGAAGGTCAAAGTGAATGTTTCATACTGAGGGCTACTGTTGGATATATATAGAGCAGAGTATCCAGGTCCTGTATTACGTAACCTGCTACACCCTGTCTGAAAATCAGACACACTTAACCACGTTTGACTCCCTCAACTCAAGGCCTTTTCCTCAATTTGACATTTCTTCTTAAAGCAAATAACGTTTTTCAGCCTCCAATATTTAAACAAGTTCATCTGAAAGTTTTATCTGAAACTAATTATTTGGTTGCTGATGTAACTTCATGTATAAATGCAGCAGGTGAGAGTTTACGCTGCGGGCTGCAAACACCTGAATAAAAGTCAAAAATGTTCAAGACAAAAAAGACCTGAATAAAAGGGCTTGATTCATTTCTAATACGGAGTTATGACCTTTTTATTATTGTGCATCACTTACAGACCTGAACAATGCAGCTCTTTACAACTCGACTGATGTCTTCTCTCCACTCAGACACCCCGGGGTTCAGCTCGTCCAGATTAGACGAAAAGGCCAAAGCATGCGAGCGGAAATAATCTGAAATAAAATTTAAAAAAAATAAAAATGAAGAAAAATTAGCATTTTCCGAGAAAATGATGTGGGAGTGCTGAACGACTTTGCTGAAATTTGATTAAGAAGCTGAAACTGAATTCTTAAAGTTACAGAAAAGAACAGAACTAAAACTGATACCACTTTATAATAAGGATCCCTTTATACTTATATAATAAGCATTTCATTAATAATGTACTGTATCACTGCATTATAAGCATCTACAACTAATATTATATCCTGAAAAGCTTAAGTTTACAGATGCTTATTGTGCGGACAAGTAGTGACTTAGTCTGAAATGTTTAATATAACAACTCTATGAAATATAAAGGTGAACAGATCTGACTCACTATTTGATGAGAAACTCAGTCTGTTTTGTCTCTCTGTCACCCTTAAGTAATGCATAATAAGCTGATATTGATGATTTAACAATTAACAATTATTAATGATATATAATTTTTATAGAAGAATTATTAAAGTTTCTATAAACTATTTATTAGCATCTATAAGGGGAGCGTTATTGTAAAACTATAAATGTGAACAAAAATGAACAACAGTAGCTAAAAGCAAGCAAAACAGTAGTAGCTACAACTAGCAAACAGTAGACAAGACCTAGAATTTGCACAATAGTAGCTGAATAAAATCATATTAGTACGCCAGTAGTACAAAATAATACCTAAAACAAAAAGTAGCAACACAGTAGCTAAAAGCTGAAACCAGAAAAACAGTACTTAAAATGAAATTGTTAAATTTGCATAACCACAGCTAAAAGCTAAAAATGCTAAACTGTAGCTAAATCCTGAAGCAATGAAAGCAGTAGCTAAAATCTAAAACTAATACAATGGTAGCTAAAAGCTGAAATTACCAAAACTGCACCTAAAATTTATAGTGAGCACATCAGCAGCTAAAAGAAAAACCCAGCAAAAATGTAGCTCAAAGCTAAAATTAGCCAAAAGCTAATAAACCTAAAATCAGCTAAAATGAGCAAAACTAGATAAAAGGTAAAATTGTGACAATGGTAGCTAAATGCTACAATTAGCAAAAGAAAAACTAACTAAAATAAGCTCAAAGTTTTAAATATGTATTTATTTAAATTAAACCGAAAAATAAAAAAATAAACAAAGGTGAATATTTTACAAAGTATAAAAATTATAAACACCATGAGTCATGGCTGCTCTCTCCTGAATGAGCTGTCTTTTGATAGGAGGCCCAAAAATAAAATGAAAAACATACAAAAAAATAAATAAAATTAAAACAATAGTTTGAATTCATTCACACAATAATAAGCGGAGTCACAGACAACAACAGCAATAAACAAGATTGGACTTTTTTTTTTTTTTTTTTTG
>NC_056498.1:63345624-63347337 GCF_014905685.2 Nematolebias whitei | reverse complement strand
GTGTGTGTGTGGGGGGGGGGGGGTGAACATCTCTTCTGTTTCTGTAACCTTCTAACTTAATTTTGAAAATCTGTTCCTGATCCCAGTGAATGCAACATAACTAATACCTAAAGTCCAAACTTTATTAGGTCTGACCAGACAGGAGATTAAAGAGTTGCCAGGATGAAACTATTTAATCTAGAATTATTGACTGGAAGAAAAAACAACAGCTGTAGAACTACAGTATCTGGAAATGTAAAAAAAAAAAAATCAAACTCGTTTTAACATAAAATATCTTTTTAGAGGACATTTTAAACCAAATTAATGAAGAACTAAAACAGTAACAAATTTAAATCTGTAAACAAAACTGTTAATAATAATAATAATAATAATAATTGGTTTTATTTCTCTTATTGGCAAGTAAATAAATACATAAAGGTGGATCTTATTTTCTTATTATTTTGTAAATAGTGAATGCATTATTTTTTTCTATTTAAAATATACATCTTTCAGTTTATTGCCTAACCTTCACTAGAGAACAAGAAAAATATTCAACTGAACTGATTAAATTATTTTACAAATTATTCATTGCTGTGACTTTGAATTAGTTTTAATAATTTTATGTGGTGGAAGAACACTTGTCTACAATGGAAATAAATGTAAATATATATTTGACTTAAAATCTTATTTGAAGTCTGCTTCTCTGACCACAAGATGGCAACAGTAAATCACATGCACTAAGATTCACTCTGCCAAAAACTAACCAAAGAGCACCTTTTATTCACTGCTCACTGTCTTTTAGCAAAATATCTCATGAACAACTCGACAGATTTTATTTAAACTTTCAGATAATAATCTTTGAACATACAGGTACAACTGATTAACATTTGGAGTCAAGATAAGTTACCCTGGCTAACACAGAAATATCCTTAACTCAATCAGTTTTATAAATATTAAGGCAAAATTTGGTGAGGTCGTAGCTGTTTTTTTCAACTTTTACTTCAAGCATTAACGGATTAGGTGAAAAATCTGAGCAAAACTTTGTTATTAACTATTTGGAGCTAACTGTGCCACTTAGCACAATATCTCATAAATTAGTGGACATATTTTAAAAAAACTATCAGATAGTTTTCCCTGACTGCACGTCTACAACTGATAATGTTTTAAAGTCAAACCAATTCATGATGACTGCTGCAGCTTATCAACTAAAGTCAACACAAAATGACTATAATTCAGTTAGTTTTACAGTTTAATCAGATTAGTTGAGCTAAAACATCACACAATATCTTCAGATACGATATTATCACACATAATGCGATTATCACATCAGTGTTTGACCAAAACGCTACAACAACATAAATATAACGTTAGTTTAAAGTTTTGTCTTGAAAGCAGCACTGCTAGTTTTAATTTGAGAAAGTTGATATTTGTGGTGCACCCAAAATGGAAGAAGCAGGTAAAAGATAATGGATGGATGGATATTTGTGGAGCTTAGGCATGGAAAACTAAATAGAAGTAGATGTTTCCGCTCTCTTTTTAATTATCCTCAATTATGCAATCCTTAATTATCCTACTTAATGATTTAATTGTCCTCTCAAACCCAGCACATCAAACTAGATGGCCTCTTGTCCTGAGCCTGGTGCTGCTGGAGGTTTGTTCCTGTGAAAAGGGAGGTTTTCCTTTTCACTGGTGCCATCGTGCTTTATATACAGTATATATATATATATATATATA
>NC_056498.1:63333188-63345224 GCF_014905685.2 Nematolebias whitei | reverse complement strand
AGCTCTCTGTATCTGTGTGTGTGTGTGTGTGTGTGTGTAGAGAGAGAGATGCATCACAATGCAATAAATAGCAGATTTTTCTCTTTAGCATTTGACCCAATAAATGATGTATTTATCTAGCTAACATTTCTGAACCTTTTAAATTGAACAATTTACATGACAGCTGTAAAATCTGCCTAATAAACATAGAAAATACATCAAAGTAAACATTATATTTCTGTGTCAAAGACAGGAATGTTCTGAAGACATTCAATAGCCCACTATTAGTTTTAAAAAATAAAAGAAGAAAAATCCATACCATAAACTGCTACAGTGATTTGGTCCTGTTGGACAGTATTACCAGCTGAAGCCTGAACAGTAACAGTGTGACTTCCCTCCTTGGAGAAAGTGAAGGAATTTGCTCCATCCAGGTTCACAACAGCCTTAAATGCAGAGACAACACATGACATGTCTTGTACCATCATATGCATCACTGAATGGCACTGATAGAAAAGACAAGCTTACCTCTGTTTTGTTATCAAACCACCAGAAATAAGTGACTGTTCCCACATTACTTGGTCGCAGTGCTGTTGTGAAATTCACAGCCTTGTTCTTGACGACCACCGAAGGAGCCGCGAGCTGCACTTGCTCAAGTTGACCTTTAGAGAGAAAACATAAAGTTCAGAGTCACACGGTTTAGTTAAACACTGCTAAATTCAACACCTCCCTGGTGCTTATGTTTCAATAGATGCAATCTTTATAATGATATTCTGGCACAAACACAACCACCTGGACCCATTGAGGTCACTGGTGGACGTGTGTTTCTGCTGCAGGAGAGGTTGGAGGAGTGCATAGAGTTTATAT
Organism: Nematolebias whitei; assembly: GCF_014905685.2. NCBI lineage: Eukaryota > Metazoa > Chordata > Actinopteri > Cyprinodontiformes > Rivulidae > Nematolebias > Nematolebias whitei. The sequence goes on along the minus strand of NC_056498.1, from coordinate 63,344,381 downwards.
ATATTTTTATTAATATATTAATATTGATATTGTCACATTTGGAATTTATTATAATGAGCTTAAATGAATTTGGCTAATGGTCTTTTTTTGTTGTTGTTTGTTTGTTTACTATGTATATTGAAGAAACAAAGGATAGGTGTAAACTGCGCATGAACAGTATCAGTGAAGCATAAGGCGTTTACGTTTTCAACAAATCTGCACCCTAAAGAGACTATTTTTTATTATTATTATCATCATTATTAATAAAAACTAACAAACTACCTGACCAATTTGCAAGAAACTTGCAACAAGTAATTTTTACATGTGCAGTACATCTATAACCAACAGACTCTTGGAGTTGTCCTAAATCAAGATTGTCAGTACAGCTAACTGACCTTAGAAAACACATAAATGGTAACATTTTGTGTTAAATTTACAAATGCGGGGCTAAAGTTTGAAATAGTAGTAGCTTAGAGTCATCCCCAACACATACTCCGAGTGCTAACACATCTTTCAAGACCTTGTAATAATGCTCGATATTGGACTCAGTTAGATCAAAACGTCTCTGACTCCATTTATTCTAATCATAAGATGATTTTAGTTTAAAACTGGCATGAAAGGTGGTGGGCGATATGCATTTCTTCAAGGAGTGCCAGGCCTTCTATCTATGATTTACTAAGACAAAGGGTGTAGATAAGTTCGTAATATAGCCATGGTTTTAAATTTGCTATACCGTATAAATATACACTCTAATGATGCAAGAACAGGCGTGAACTCTTTCACACTGACTCTATCCTTGAAGATTGTGCATGTTTTAGCAACAAACACACAAAAAACTTCAATAAATAAAAGTTAACGCCAATGAGTTTTCCTTTGGACTCACAGGAAACGTGAAGGTAGAGAACGACCCTGTCGAGGCCGAGACTGTTGCTCGCTGTAGCTGAAACTTGGTAGATTCCAACTTTGCTGTAAACGTGCTTGACCCCGTCTTCGATGGAGCTTATGTTCACGTAAGAGATGGCGGTTCCGTCTCCGAAGTCCACCGTTATACTTGTCATGGAGCCAAGACCCTTTGGAGAAAAAAAAATGTATTCACGCAGGAATGTCAGCTGTTTGTCATCGCCCTTACTTACTCATAACAGAGTGCACTTTGCATCAAAGCAGCAAGAACGAGGCCGTCAAATGAATCATGTCAGTGCGTATTTATGTGACATGCTGGTGGTCCAGTCACTTTGCTTGGTGTGTGACGGCATCTTGATATAGGTTACGGTACATTAAATAAAACCACGCAGCGTGACTCTATATATGCAGCAGGGGTTGATGTTTGAAGCCAAGTGTGAAGGTGAAGTCCAGATATTTGCTTCTTTGAAGGACATTTTCTTTTATTCTTTTTAGATCATGACCTCTGTTGAATTTTGGACAAATACCACATCAAAGAGTTTGCTTTCAAGGTTTCTCACTAGAAAAGCAGCTATATTTCCAGATATGGTAGTTCATATTATAAAAAACTCTAAATCCTTTCCTAAACCTAACCAAGTCGTTTTTCTTACTAAGTAACGTGTAACATGTGCGAGAAATAGAATTGTTTATTCCTTGACAAGGTAGGATTTGGAACTGGTTTTAGGTTTGCGCCTTGATAATGAAATGCTTCTGATATCTTCTTCCTGTCACTTTTAAATTTAATTATTGTGAGTAGAAATATTATCTCCATTGTACAGCCTCTGCCTGCAGCAGTTTTATTCAGTATCTTTCACCCCAAGCACAAAGACATAAAAACATTTTCCCTTTTCTTGGTAAAAAGTGATGCACAATCAGTGGGGGATTGCAAATGTTTAAAAAAAAAAAAATCACACTATGTGAATTATTAAAATGCTCTGTCATCTCAAATTTTGGAATATGAAAGGAGATTTGCTATAAATACGTCCAAGAAGACAAGGCTTGGAAAAAAATAAACAAATAAAGGTGTTCAGTGAAAATTCGTCACTCAGTTTCTTTGGTAAATTTTGACCGTTTCATTTTTGCACCAAAAGGTAAACAGTAGTCATGATTTGATTTTAACCCAATAATTGTGTAATACAATATTATTAGATGAAATTGAAATAAATTAAACTCAAATTTAAATCTGACTGGTTTTTATTAAATAATTACCCACTGTTTCTGTGTCATACTTAAACAGCAGACTTTCAACCTTTATTTTGAAAAGTCCAACTTAAAAACTTGTCATTATGTTGGACAAAGAAAGATAAACCAGCAGAAATATCCAACAATTTTCAGTCAGGTCATCTGGACAGTTTCTTTTTTTGCTGAAACATTTCACCTTCCATCCAGAAGGCTTCATCAGTCAAGGAAACACACAACACAAAACTGATTCTTCCCCCAAACGGCTTACTCAGAAGTGGAACAAGCCAGTTATATTGGTGTTAAGATGGTCTCTGTTGCCAGCCCTCTTCCTCGTCGACAGTCATGTCAAACTGGTTCAAAACCAAAAAAGTCCATGCTCAATAATCCAGGTATACAATCCAACAATTGGTAACAATAATTGATTGTTGGATTCTATACCTGGATTATTGAGCATGGACTTTTTCAGCAGAAATATTGTTTCACTGATGGAACATTGGAAAACCATAACAGATCATGAGTTGACTTCTTAACTAAATGTTATCCACAATCAAACCAATGCTACAAAGAAAATAATCTCACGTTTTAAATCTAGTCATTTTTACAGATAATGAGCTCAAATCTGATGTGGTAGTAGTTGAGACTGATCCCTGACACATACGTTAAGAACTAACGAAGCAGCAAACAATACAGAATACAATTCTACTTTATTTTTTCATGTTTATGATTTTTTTTTTGTAACACACTCCAAAGTGTGGATCACTTTTTCTTCAATTAATGAAACATTCACCTCTTCCAGAAAGACCAAGAAGGTGACATTCCTCTCCAGCGTTGCTACAAGTGTTCCCTCGCTGGTGAAGAGCTGGAGGCCCCTGGGAGCCTGACTGGGACACTTGTGTTGCCTGGGGCCGTACCTCAGCACACTTCCCTCAGTGCAGTTGTTAGACAAAGCCTTGCGGTATCTGGGGTTGAATTAAACGACGCATATAAGTGCTGCATGTAGCATTGGTATAAGCTCAAATCAGAAAAAAAAGACAAATGTAGTCCTAATGCAAATTTAAAAAAAAATGCAAAGATGTTGTAGCATTTGCCTTAATGTCTGTACTGAGTACATGACAGCAACTTCATTTCATTTGTTAATATTTAGATCCACAATAGCACATTTGGGACAGAGGCCGTTTAGGACTCGTAATGAAAAACAGATGTTCATTCAAACTGCTAATGCCTGTGGGTGTTTGCAATCATGATTTTGTGCAAAAGCTGTTGAAGGGAAAGCAAAATCTGTGACTTTGAGGATCAAAGACTACTAGAGGATATTTAGTTTGTCAGGAAACATGTTGGTAAGTGGTTTATATGTTTAAACAGAATCCAGGTATCTCTTGTAAATGAGTCCTCGTGGCTCAATGGGAATAACCTGTTTAAATAAAGGTTGAATGAATGAATGGATGTTCCTCAAAGAAAAATGTGACGATATTTGGAATTTAGTTCCATTGTGCTGCTTGATCGAAATGAAAATCTTGAGAAATCCAAATTAATTTAGTGAATAAAGAGGATGGATGGAATCTGAATATGGATTTGATTTCTTCAGACCTCTGCACCACTACACCTTGAAAGCTGATATGAGCACACTGGGAATGATCTACTTTAGGACATGGTTTAAAGTTACAAAAAAATGGAACAATGATGGAAACTTTAACTTTGTTTTGGGCAAACAAAGCAACATAAAGAATTCTATAAAGGTATCCTCTATCATTCAGGACAAAATGAGACAACAAACTGAATCAAAGAGAACTGAATGTTGTTTTTGACTGATAAAGATGTTTTACTGTATTTTCCGGATTATACGTCACTCCGGAGTATAGGTCGCATCAGTCAAAAAATGCCTCATGAAGAGGAAAAAAACAATATATAAGTTGCGTCAGAGTATAAGTCGCATATATTTGGAAGTGTATTTCACAAAGTGCAAGAACAGACATTAAATCTGAAATAACAATAACAAACGTTCTGTCCATTGGGAGAGCCGGGACATTTCCCTGTGACCTGGCCATTTACCGGTGGCCTAGCCCGCTCAGTGGTCGCTGAGGGACTGGACTAAAGGCTGAATTCAGGACGTGCTTTATTATTTTAAATAAACAAGCCACTCTTGCCCAGTCTCACTCATGTCTCACGGAAGCTGCACTGTAGCAATGGGGAAAGACGTCCCCTTGCCCACTCCCTTATTTTTCTGAGTCTGTGTCTGTCACAGCAGAGACACACAGGTTGCACGCCCTCCTCCGTGGACTTGCACTCCCGTTGGTTATGTTTGGATGCAGCGCGCACACAATACATACCTGAGATCCTGAACAGGCTTCATTAACATAACAAGCCAATGAGTCTGACAAGCAAGTTACCATCCTTGGTGTCGCTTCTGAACAACTCCGCCAACTCCGGAGGAAGATGGGTGGTGTGTATAGGGGGTGGGGGTGATACAAGAGACCAACATATATTTGTCAAAAACCTAGAGGGACCTCTCGCGGCTGCAAACGGTACCGTTTAATCTTTGGTTCACGTCAGTATGAATGAATATTTAACGTTTCAGTCAAAAATCGCATCATGAATGGGGAAAAAAAATCTATAGAAGTCACATCAGACTATACTTCACAGGACTGGGCAAACTATGAAAAAACAGTGACTTATAATCTGGAAAATACGGTACTTCTTATTTATGGAGATCTTCTATTTGACTTTTAATCAACTTTCTAGAACTTCTCTGGGTTAAAAGTCATTTTCATGCTCTGAAAACATTAAAAGACAGGCTAGTTTTGCAAACTCTTTGTCTTTAAAAAAAATACTGCTACATATTCTGGACCAAAGGGAAAATCAATAACCAAAGATGAGGAGTAACAGCATTAGACAGTGACAAAATAAGCTTGAACTTTCCTAAAAAATATTTACTATAAAGTGTACATTGTGTTTGGTCACACTATTGGCAATACACAGTTTATATATATATATAAAAAAAAACTGGGTTTTGAACAGCATATATACTGAAATAGTTGGTCAAAGATGTTTTTGTTCAAAATACTAGATTTTAATAGATGTGTTGTTGGGGGACTTTCAGTGGCAATTTTAGCCTCTTTTTGGGGGTGCTCAAGCACCCCTAAATTTGAACTCAGCATCCCTGAAAAAAAAGTAAAACATATATATATATATATATATATATATATAATTTATTTATTTTAATTTTTTGGCTGGTTCTGTGTTGGGTTCTGTTTATTGCATTTATGATTAAATACAACAAAATCAGTTAACACTAACCTGATGTTGTACAAAGCGATTATTAGATTGTGCAATGCAAAGCAGAGCGATACGTCAGTAGCATCTTAGCTAGCGTGTCTGCATTACACGCCGCTAGCTTAGCACTACTTCTTGTTGTGCCGAGCTCTCTAAAATAGTTATGAATAAAGTGCTTGCTAATGTAGGTAAACACAGATGTTAACCTGTTAAAATACACCAGAATGCAGGAAACAACATCTATTTTATTCAAACATTTTTGGGGAGGACTCCCAGACCCTCCCCACCAGTCAGTGTGTCCCCCAACATTATGAATGCTTCTGACGCCAGTGGCCACCACGTTGTTCAAGCCAAGAGCTATTGTAAGCACTGGGGGCTAAGCACCCCTAAAGGTCATATGCTAGAATCGCCCCTGGGGACTTTTATGTAAAGGTCATGGATGTTTTCACTTGCTAATGTTAGATTAATATAGAACCATGTATGTGAAGTCACGAGAGTCTTTCTGTCTACTCAGAGAGGAGTCTGATAACTGATAACTTCTGACGCCTTCAACAACTGTGAGCTGTGAAGCAGAGGTCGTGTCTTGACCTCCCCGTCGCTGTTTGACAATGGGTATTTAAGCTTTTACTAACTTTTTGTCCATGGGCAGACCTTGGAACTAAGCAACATATACCGTATTGTATACCTGTTTTCAATGCTGCACTTCTTGCAAGAATTAAACATGGGTGGAAAAGACCTTCTCACATTCTTCTGTGTGGCTTATGTGATTAATGAGATGATGATAGGATGATTAAATAACCCAACACATGTCTTGAAAGGACGACGCTGGCTTGAAGTTAATGCTTGAAAACATGAATCCATACTTTTTGTCATAAAAAGTATATAGTATGAATACTATATTTTACTTTTAGGGTTTTTTTTTCTAGCTTTCCAGGAAAAGTTGTGCTTAAACCCCTCCTGCTGTCTGTATGGTGACAGTAAAGAATATATCAAGCGTACCCTGTTGTGTTGAGGAAGCTGTCTCCTGTCATGCAGTCCCGAGATGTCGCTGATGGAGTGAACCAAAATGCCGGCGTGCAGCTCCCATCAATCTGCCTCTCAAAGCCGTAGTCACTGTTTCAGTCAAAAGAGGGAAAACTGTGACTTTATTAAGATTAGTCAACATTTCTTTCGCAACTTCAAACAGAAATATTCAGTTAAGATAGAATCAATAAGTTCAGGAGAAGAAATATTCTCGCACAACAGCAACAGTTTGGTGTTTGATGTTGTATGGATCAAACATCTGAAGCAGAGAAATCATTGTGTGTTTACAAAAATTGTAATCATCCTGTTAAAGTATTACGGATTTGTCATGTTTCTTTCATCCTAGATCAGAGAAGCGCAGGCGGGAGCCAGGAAGTTTTCAGCAACAAAGTGCTGTTTATGTTGCAGTGATATTTTTAAACGCGCCAGAGACAAAAAAAGAAAATCTTGTCAGTTTTTATCATTATAAGTCAATCTGAGTGTAAATGCAACGGTGCCACAGGATTGATTGTAAATGTAGCAATTTAGAAAAAGTGCTTTTAAGATAGTATTTAACTTGACGGAAAGTATATTCATAGAAAACAATCTTAAAAACGTGGCTTTGTTTTTTGAAGAATGTAGAGTCCATAAAAATACAAGAGAAAGCTGTGAATTTTATCACACAATGCTTAAAAATCTCGTCTTCTTGTGCATTCACTTTGCTTCACACGCTCCGCCTCTGGAGACGGATAAAATGTTGAGCATTTGATTTAATGAAGCGAAGAGTATAGCTGCCGAGAGGAGAACTCACCACTCAAAATCTGCTTCTGTGCACGAGCAGGAGTCTGACATCTGAGAAATATACTGATCTCGGGCCTTGACACAACGAGCGTTTGCTCTTAGTTTTTGGAAGATTCTCTTCATTCCCATGATGCATACTTCCCCCTGTGATAAATAATGCATCATAAACATATCAGGGCTTCTTCTTTGCTCCTTTTTTTTTTGCCATCTAGCTTTTGTTGTGTAACCAAATCAAAGCAATTCTATGAGATCAATCAATGGCAGAATCTGGACTTGCATATTCCAGCAGTCTTGAAAAGCCAGTGCAACATCCACAAGGCTTTGTCAGTGATGGATAATGGTCTGGCTTTACTAATTGCTAGTCTTGTTTTATGCAAGAGACAATTTGGTTCCAGCCATATTGTAAAAAATACAAACATAAAAAAAACATAATCTCTTCTTCCAGAACCTCATTAACACATTTTACAAGGTTGAAGACAGGTGTTTGAAGAAATCTGTAAGGACTTGCAAATACACAATACAACAAGGATCTAAACACATTTCAACTAAGACACAATATGGGTTTGTAGCACAAAAACTTGCAGTATAAGTATTAAAAAAAGTGATTTAGGTAATCCTTTCTTTTCACTTTGTATCAAGGAGTCTTCATTGTGTACTTTGTGTTGGTAAAAAAGAGATCATTTAAAATGCTACTTTACTTTTGGTTGTTGGTAATTCGAAAAAGTAAGCAAGTTTATTTCGACTGCTCCCTTCTTCAGGGGGTGCCACAGCGAGCCAACTTGCAGAAAAGATTTGGCAATCGTTTAACACCGGATGCCCTTCCTGATGCAACCTGGCCACAAACCCGCAACCTCGAGATCACAAGACCACAGCACTGACCACCAAGCTACCGCAGCCTCTGGTGATTATAAAGTAACAGACTAAATTTTTAACATTTTCTGCCAACACTGCTCACAATTATTATATTGACTGAGAAAGAATTTGGGGTTGACATTTTCAGATTTTATCTCATCAAGGATAGTTTAGTGTGTGTCCTTAACCAAAATCTTAACAATTAAGGTCATGGTGAAGCAGTGGTTAGCTCTATTGCATCACATCGAGGAGGTTGCAGGTTTGTCTCCTGGCTTTTGTCTATGGAGTGTGCATGTTCTCCAAGTGTACAGGTGGGTTCTCACTGAGTGCTCCAATTTTCTCCTACAAATGCATGTTAAGTTCATTGGGAATTCTGAATTGTCCCTAGGTGAGAGTGTGAATGCTTGTTTGTCTCCATGTGTCCCTGTGATGGACTTGTCTAGAAAGTAACCCGCCTCTTACACAGTGTCTGCTGGAGATTGGAACCAACTCCCCCATGACATGGAAAGAAGTGAGTAAAGAAAATGGATAGACGGATGACTTGAGCGGGTCTTATAATGATTACTTTTAAAGCAACAACATAAAACATTCACACCACGCCATGCAACAATGATGCCCTGCAAAACAGTGAAGTAAGGAGCAACCCTTCTATAAAACATTCAAATGGTCTTTGATAGGAAGCTCAGAGACAACAAATTGGAAATTACAGTTCCCAAGGAGAACTAAGGTGTTGATTGGATTTTTACAAGACTAAAATGAACTGCACTTAATTTGACTTGAAATTAACTCGTTTATCTTCTTTGCTTACTGCAGCGTGATAGTTTGGGATTGTTAGCAGGACCTAAATGTAGGCAACGGAGCAGGATACAAATTGAACAAAAAATACAATACAATAACAACTTCAATGACCAAAGCAGATCCAAAACAAAATATGCACACAGCAAGAACTTATGAAACCAAAGCAAATCAAACTCAAAACGTTTTATGCTCAGAAATGTTATTATAAAAAAGCAGATATCTAGACGTGACCAGATGATGATGAAGCAGAAGGACCAACTTTAGAAAAATGAAAAAATTAAACTAAATGAAATGTAATGTTGTTGTTTTTTAAAAAAACTTAATAAACTGACACTATGAGACAATTTTTTTGTAACCTTGCACGATAAACATAAAAAAAAATTAAACTAAACTAAAAATTAAATAGTCAAATACATATAAACCCAATTATTTGCTATATTAACAACCAAAGTGTGTCAGACATTTCAAATGTGTATAAATCTGGTAATACTTCTCTGCAACAGGTCAAACAGAAAGATTTAGTCTTTTAATGTGACAAACAATCTCCAAAATACATAAACATGTAGTCACGGATTTAAACTTGTAGTTGTTTGGTGACACAGTTTACTTACTTTGTGCACACGTCTCATTTTCTTTATGTTGGTAATATTAGTTTAAACTGTAATGAATCAACAATATCTATCATTTTCACTATATTAGAATCAAGATGTTACTTTTTCCTTTAGGAGTTTATGAATTCACATCTTGACAGCCTTTATACACAGAAAACCTCCTAATTTAGATAATAGAAGTTGGAAATTTGTTCCAAGCTACTGCTCGATTTCAGCTCCCAGCAGAGCAGCAACTACACTGTCATGTCATGTCCTCCCCCTTGCAGCATTATATAATGATGAATGTTGGAGCAAAAATCAAACAAAATTATTGGTAAATTATTGAAATTCATTCCTCCCTTAATATTTTGCTCTTAAAAGGACTTTCCTATAAATGATTGTGCAAAATAATCAGACATAAATATCTCATTTAGTTGCATATGCAGTAAAATCAACTAAAACTCGTTTTATTAAAATGTTCTGATCGTATGATTGTTGTGTCAATATTTATCTTCATTCACCACAAAGCAATTAAGAAGACAACCCTAATTTAATTATCTTTTCTTCTTTTTTTTTTCTTTTTTTTTTAAGAAAGCTGAATTTTTAGTGAGCTAACAGCTCAAAGGAGGTTTTGTTTTAGGGTTCAAATATTTAGCAGGACAGCACAGTCTGAAAAGGTCCAGTGAGTCAGAATAACATTTAGGTATTACAAGATCTTTATACCTCGTTGTGCAACTGCCACGTGAAATAGTCTTCAGATGTGCACCGTCGTTCAAAAATGGGCCAAAAGTCGATCTTGACAAGTTGCCACTCAGATCGATGACTGAAATGACCAAATATTCTGCACAACCAAATCAGAGAAACAAGGTAAAAAATGTTCTGTATGTAGGGCATATTCTGCAGAGTCCCCAAATTAACACATTGGAAACGCATCAGCTTGTGATGATCTCTGTGTATCTTACGTCATGATGAGGATGTCCTCTCCAGGCTCCCCCAGCACCCCATCAACATAGAGCGGAAAGGAGGTGAAGCTATATTTGTCCCAGTTTCTGCCCTCATCAAAACTCAGCCTGGGGGAGAGAGACCCACCACAAACGGAGCCACATTCAGTAAGAAGAAGCCTTTGCAGGAAAGCAATTTCTCTCTCTCTCCTTGTTTTGAAGATTGAGTACAGTCTCTGAAAAGATGTGGAATGTCCTTGGAGACAGTCTTACCAAATGTGTCTAATTGGAAGAGGTGTGTGTCGGATGGCCACCAGAGATCCGCCTTGATTCAGGAAAAACACACTGTACTCTTCCTGAAAAATCTGCACAGACAGCCAGATTTATTTTAGCACACCAGAGAACATTTCTCAAGTCTACATAACGTATACACCGGTGCCAACATAAGGACGGTGCATGCTCGCACCTACAATAAACAAGCATCAACTACAGCTGTTAGTTTCACAAGATTTTCAGCTGTGAAAAAGAACAAGAAGGAAAAAGACACTGTCAAGCAAGTATTGCTTCATTGTTTATTTCTGGATTCTAATGCCACTGGCAAAAATCTGTATGCTCCCTTTGTTTTGTTTGTTTTAAAGCTCAGGAATGCACAAGGCTAGCTAGCTGTCAATGCTCACTTCTCGATTTCTTTGCAAATTTGAATGCACCACCAACAGCAGCTGAAAGGAGAGAATAGAAAGCTGGCACTGAATGTCTAAAATGAGCCCTGTTCCCATGATCTCTTTACAGATAAATCCTGTTTCAAGTTATATATATGTAGTTTATTTTAATATATGTAT
>NC_056498.1:63308714-63328188 GCF_014905685.2 Nematolebias whitei | reverse complement strand
TATATATATATATATATATATATATATATATATATATATGTGTGTGTGTGTGTGTGTGTGTGTGTGTGTGTGTGTGTGTGTGTGTGTGTGTGTGTGTGTGTGTGTGTATATTTCTGTTAACTTATTTTTATATATTAATGTTTCTGTTCAGTGCCCTCAGATGACTTCTGTTGTGACTTGGCACTGTATAAATGAACTGAATTGGAAATAGAATTGAATTATATTTTTTGCGGAACCCCCAAGCACTGGTTCGCGTATCCCCGGGGGTCCAGGAACCCCAGTTTAAGAACCACTAACCTATAGCACCAACAAAAAATATCTTAGGAAAACAAATTTTAATGTCTAGTGCAAACTTTAGTAATAACAAAGGTTGAACATATTCTTACAAACTGAAAAAAAAAAAAATAGTCCATGCTCAATAATCCAGGTATACAATCCAACAAGTTTCAGTCAGGTCATCTGGACAGTTTCTTTTTTTTTTTTGCTGAAACCTTTCACCTTCGATCCGGAAGGCTTCATCAGTCAAGGAAATGCACAACAAAACTGATTCTTCCCCCAACAGCTTACTCCAAAGTGGAACAAACCAGTTATGTTGGTGCTAAGAAGGTGTTTTTGGCACGTCCCCTCCTTTTGTGCTGGCCCTCTTCCTTGTCGACAGTCATGTCAAACTGGTTCAAAACCAAAAAGACTTTTTTTTGGAAAATTGTTGGATTGTATACCTGGATTATGGAGCATGGACTTTTTTTGGTTTTAAACCAGTTTGACATGACTGTCGACGAGGAAGAGGGCCAGCACAAGAGGAGGGGGTGTGCCAAAGACACCATCTTAGCACCAACATAACTGATTTGTTCCACTTTGGAGTAAGCTGTTTGGGGGAAGAATCAGTTTTGTGTTGTGTGTTTCCTTGACTGATGAAGCCTTCCGAATAGAAGGTGAAATGTTTCAGCAAAAACAAGAAACTGTCCAGATGACCTGACTGAAAATTGTTGGATTCTTACAAACTGTATTTACTTTCTTAGATTTGTGATTTAATCAGGTTTGTTTTGGTCAACCTCCAGCCTAAAATGGCAGAATGTGAAGAATGACATAGCATATCTCAGATCCAACCTCTGGGTCACTCTTTAAAACTAAGTGGCGCAGAGGTTAGAGAGGTGGGCCTGTGATCCGAAGATCGCCGGTTCACGCCCCGGCCCCGACAACATCAAAATTGTGGGTGGGGTGGGTGAAACACCCACACTTGCCCCCACCCTCATTCGCCCCACTCTGGGCCCATGAGCAAGGTCCTTAACCCCCACCATGTGCTCCCTAAACAGGTCTCTCTTGAAAATGAGTTCTCGTGGCTCAATGAGACTAACCTGGATAAATAAAGGCTAAATGAAAAAAAAAAAAGATTTAATTAAACATTATTTTTCTTCTTCTTTTGGCTTTTCCTTCTTCAGGGGTCGCCACAGTGAGTCATCCTTCTCCAGCTCACTCTGACCTCTGAATCCTATATCCTCACTCCAGCTCCCTCCATATATTCTCTAATTGCATCCATAAAACACCTCTTTGGCCTTCATCTTTTTTTTTCCTGGCAGTTGCATCTCTAACATCCTTCTGCTAATATACCCACTGTCCCTCCTCTGGACATGTCCAAACATTCTCAGTCTGGCCTCTTTAACTTCATCTCCCAGTTGTTCAACCTGTGCTGTACCTCTGATGATCTCATTAATCTTATCCATTCTTGTCATAAGGAAAATCTCAACATCTTCATTTCTTCCACATCCAGTCGGTGCCACTGTCTCCAGACCATACAACATAGCTGGTCTTGTAAACTTTGCCTTTGATCTTTGCTGCCACTCTAGTCACAAATCACTCCAGAATATTTTCTTCATCCACTCCATCCTGCCTTGACTCTCTTTTTCACTTCTTTATCACACTCCCCAGTCTCCTGGACAGTGAACCCTAAGTATTTGAAGTCCTGCACCTTTGTGACTTCTGCTCCTTGTAGCCTCACTGTTCCACCTGTCTTCCTTTCATTCACACACATGTACTCTGTCTTACTATGACTTTCATTCCTCTTCTTTCAACTGCATACTGTCACCTTACTAAATTCCTGCCTGATCTCAACTGTTAGTCGGTCCATCACCAGAGCAAAGCAAAAAGGGTCTCAGGGCTGATCCATAATGCAGTCCCACCTCCACCTTGAAGCTATCTGTCACTTCTACAGCACATCTCACCACTGTCCTGCTGTCCTCATACATGTCCTGTCCTGCTGTCCTCATACATGTCCTGTACTAGTCTAACATACTTCTCTGCATCCCTAGATTTCCTGATGCAATACCACACCTCCTCCTTTGGCACCCTGCCATATGCTTTTTCTAAACCGATAAATACGTAATGAAGTTCTTTCTGACCCTCTCTGTACTTCTCCATCAGCATCATCAAAGCAAAGATGGCATCTGTGGTGCTCTATCTCAGCATGAAACAGACTGCTGCTCACAGTCACCTCTCGTCTAAGTCTAGCTTCCACAACTCTCTCCTAGATCTTCATTGTGTGACTCATCAACTTAATTTCCCTGTAGTTGCTGCAACTCTGTACATCACCCTTGTTCTTAAAATTGGGCACCAGCACAATTCCTCAGACATTTTCTCACCCTCAAATATGCCATTGAATATTGGAATCAATAACTTCACTGTCATCTCTCCAAGACATTTCCAAACTTCCACTGGCATGTCATCAGGTTCTACTGCCTTCCCCTTCTTCATTCTTTTCAGAGCGTTCCGAACTTCACCCTCACTAATCTTTCCCACTTCCTGGTCCACAGTTTTTGTGACCTCTACCCTTCTTTGGCTTTCATTCTCTTCATTCATTAGCTCCTCAAATTACTCTATCCATCTTCCTATCATAATCTCCTCACTTGTTAGAACATTACTATTCCTACCTTTAGCAAACCTAACCTGCTGCACATCCTTTCCAGCCTGATCCCTCTGTCTCACCAATTGGTACAAGTCCGTCTCGCCCTTTTTAGTGTCCAGCCTCCCATACAACTCATCGCATGCCTTCTGTTTTGCCTTTGCCACCTCCCTCTTTGCTTTGCATTGCATCCTTATATTCCTGTCTCCTCTCTTCAGTCCTCTCACTGTCATATTTCTTCTTGACTAACAATCTTTCTTTGAATAGTGTCCCACAATTCACTATTCCACCACCAGGTTTCCATATCATCTATATTCAGTCCAGTTGACAAACTAATTACCTTCTTATCTGTCTCTCTAATTACTGTTGCTGTAGTAGCCCAGTCATTTGGAAGCTCTTTCTTACTACCCACAGTCTTTAACAGCACCTCTCTGAATTTCTCACACCATTCTTCTTTCCTCAGCTTCCACCATTTGGTCTTCTTCTCTGATTTTATTAATTTTTTCTTCTTCACAACAACATTAATTCTACACACAACCATCTAATGCTGTCTGGCTATGCTCTTCCTTGTCACAACCTCACAGTCCCCAATCAACCTCAGGTTTTCTCTGCTACACAGAATGTAATCGACCTGAGTACTTCTTCCTCCACCCTTATAGGTCTCTCTATGTTCCTCTCTCTTTTGGAAATAAGTGTTGACTACAGCCATTTCCATTCTCTTGGGAAAATCCACCACTATCTGTCCTTCCTGGTTACTTTCCTTGACACAAAACCTACCCATCACTTCCTCATCCCCTCTGTCTCCTTCACCAACCTGTTCATTCATGTCTACTGTGATCACCACTCTGTCCTTCCTGTGAATACTCTCTATCACTTCATCCAAATCCTTCCTAAATTTATCTTTCTCCTCTAAATCCCATCCAACCTGTGGAGCATAACCACTGACAACATTTAGCATCAGACCTTCTTCTTCTACCTTCAGACATATCACCCTATCTAACACTCTTTTCACCTCTACTACATTATTTGCCAACTCCTCCTTTAGGACCACCCCTACTCCATTTCTCTTTCTATCCACACCATGATTAAACAGTTTAAACCCTGCTCCAATGATGTGAGCCTTGCTGCCCTTCCACTAGGTCTCTTGAACACATAAAACATCTACCTTCCTTCTCTGCATCATGCCAGCCAGCTCTCTACCTTTGCCTGTCATTCTCCCCACATTTATAGCTGCTATCCTCAGTCCTACACTTTTTAACTTTCTCCCTCTGTCTCCTGACATGCTTCCCTCTTTGTGGTCTTCATCTAACAGAAGCACAATTTCCGCCAGCACCCTGTTTGTCAACAACTTTGTTGCTGGTTGTTGGTAACCCAGCCTTGACCAATCCAGTATGGTGTCGTGTAGATGAATGCACATATTATTTTTGGATTTTTTATGTCAGATGCCCTTCCTGACACAACCCTCACCATTTATCTGGGTTTAGGACCAATACAAGAGATATATTGGCTTGTGCTCCCTAGTGGCTGGTTTAAGATTTGATTAAACCAACACAATCAATAACCTAACAACTTTAGCCCAGCAGTTGCATTGCCATAAAGACCCAGCACTTTTTATTGTGTATGAATTTGCATAGCTTTCAAATAGCTGCCCTTTTTTTTACTTCTTTGCATCATTGTAAGTCATCTTAGCAATTAAATCTCAAGCATAATGCAAACAAAAAATTGAATATATGGGCTCTATTTAATTTTACTGATTGTTTTTAATCTAGAGTCAAACACAGTAGGTGATATGTGTCCTTCACAAGGTGATTTCTACAATATCCATGGCTGGATGGATGGTTAGACACTTGGACAGATTTATTGAAACAACACTGCAGACATTAAAGTCCTCCTGTTGTCATGCAGTGACTTTCAAAACACTAACCCTTCCAAGACTGATAAATTGAAACAAGAACAGTTTGATGAAATAGAGCATCCTTTTCTGAAATATAGACAAGCAACTTTATAGTTTTAATCTGTTTTTAAAGATGAGAGGAAAATCGAAACACTACATAGGTTCTCAATACATGGTTATAATCATGCAAATGTGAACCATTTTTCAGGAGCCTATTGATGTGAAGAACAAATCTGAGACAAATAAAAAACTGTAAAGAAACCCAAAGTTACCTTAAAATATACATAAAAACAGCCACAAAAATGAATGTCAGTTATCTCACCTTAGGCACCGTGTATTTGGGAAGTTTCATCGGATAGAAAGCGTTCCTTTTATAAGAAACATAATGAACAATCTGTCCTCCAATAGACACCTTCAAGAGAAATAGAAGGGGAAAGAAAGCTATTTTGGTAAAAACTGATAAACATTTAGATTCACCGATTAGTAGCTTGTGTTAAATAACTCTAACTCCCATAAAAACCTCGAGTTTGTCTCTCATTAGGATGCTGTGAATTGTGGTGAGGTGTAGTTGTAGTCATAAAAAGCAGAGGCTTTATTTTCATCCCTTTCTTCCCCAGCATAATGGCCCCTTTCAGTTAATGAAAAACATGACTGTACATTAAGCTGCGGCTGAATGCACTGACTTTACAGCTTTTAATCGTCTTTTAATGAAGCCAGACCTTGCAATAAAAACCCACCTGGATGAAAACGTATTCATCCTGTACCACGAGGGAATTAGGGATTATAAATCCAGGGAAAGGCTTGCCCTTGTTTCCGTCAGAGCAGTTCTGAAGTTTGCAAGTTATGTACTGTGACCCTGTGGGTAAGCAAGAAAGAAGTGCTAAAAATACAGAGAAGACAGAAAGAAGCAACCCTACTATACCATCAAGGTTTTAGACTACATTTGATAAAAGTGAGGTAAGATATTGGAGGATCATCTTGATTTTTTCTAATAGATTAAGTAGAATGAGGTGTCTCGGTGTGTTAGAGTCCACCAAAGGAAAACGCCTCCCCAGGGATGAGACTTTAACATCCGAGTTCCCCATTCTTTCTGATATCTTGGCCAAGGAAAGGGCCAAGTCGCCTCACAAAATTTAACAGGCTTAATGAAATCAAGAATCTTCAAACAGCCAATTCAGGGAGAAGGGGTGGGTGATTAAAATAAATACTAATATCACAATATTAAATTTAATTTCATTGATTACAGCAAATATTTATATGTGAAATCTCTCAATGTGGTGACTCACGTTTATCTGAGACGCTGATTTCCAGATGAATCATGCCTTGCTCTTTGTCCAAACCCAGTCTTGACCTGAAACATCGAGATGGACATTGACTTTTATTGTGTATTTGTAATTTTTTTCAGACTGGCATATTTATAGCATTTTGTCGTGTGCAGCTTGAAAAGAAAACCCTGTTGTTTCTAATAAAGTTAGCTCAAAATGTAATTTTATTTCTGCATTTTTTCATTTTATTTTATTATTTTTATGTCTTCAAAAATAATCTCTATGTTAGAAAGCTGAAACATGAGATTAAATAATTGTTAAATCGAACGCAGTATTTTTTTTCAGTATCATATTTGGAGAAGACGGAGATGGTAGAGACGCAAACTTTTTCATTAGGAGATATGGTTTTTAAATTTATTTATAACGGCTGTTTGGTAAGATTTATGCCGTTGCAAGATTTAATTAATAACATTTCTTGCATAAGTTTAGAAATAAGTTTATGGTTAGGGGATTTTAAACGATTAAAAGAAGATTTATATTTGTGGAATGCTATGAAATAAGCACACACTAATATTTGATTGAAAAAAAAACATGGTGTTTTGAAAAGATGAAGCAGGGTTTTGTCTCTCGTTTCACAAAATTTAAAGGTGGGGCTCAATGGACCAGGTTACAGTAACGTTATGCTGCTATGGTGAGACTGGTTTTGGAAAGCAAATACACATAATAAAAATTAAAAAAATAATAATCAGGAAATAAACTGCTGTTTGATGTGAGCTGTGCAAGCACAAAGAGGTTATGAAAAGCAAGGTCTGCCATCTGCAGTAGGTTGTATAAAAACCTTGACTCAGTCTAGTGGCTTGCTGCAAAAAAGAACTTGAGGATGAGCCAGAATGAAAAAAATGAAAACATGTCCTTAATAAACCAAGTACTCTTCTGACAAAAAGTGTTGCTCATTCAGTTTAATATTTTATTGAGCATCAAAAACAGGAGTCTGTAACCATCCAAACATATAATTTTTATTATTTTTATTGACTTTTGGTGTGCAATTAAGTATTTTTGATAGCTAAAACTTAAAAAGAAATAAAAGTCAACATCAGAGAAATGTACATGAGTTTTATGTAGAACTAAATGAATACTTGCTTTGTAAAATGTCTTTATTTTTCTTGTGATGCATGGATTATTTTTTCCCCACTGGTTCTCATGTACTTTGTCTTTAGTTCTGATCAGTTTATTTAAAAAATAACTGCCTTGTTATACTATTGAAAACTTTACAAATAAAATTTTACTGGGTAAGGTGGAATTGTTGTGGTAATGTTTTGTGTTTGTTTGTTTTGTGAAAGCATTTGACAGACGTACTCAAAGTATTCTCCTAGAAAAACAACTCAGAATCATATTTTCTATAAAGTTTACCTTTTGTTTTGCTTTCTTATTGATAAAGTTGGAGATTTAAAATACAGTTTTTTTTTATGTTTATCAATTGGTGTCCCACAGGGCTCAATATTTGGCCCAATCATGTTCAATATTAAGAATGATCAACTTTTTTTTGTATCAGTATTGTGATACTTTAATACATGCTGACAATGGTGTTTATTTTACACACAGTAAGAGGTTTTGCACAAGATAAGTTTTTTTGTTTGTTTTGTTTTTATGTTCCTTGTTTGTTATCAAAAACATCTGGCATGTTCTTTCTAAGAGACACAGTGCAGATGCAGACCCAGACATTTTAGTCTTGGAAGAAAGACGGGTTCTCTCAGAGTATAAATATAAGGGTGGATTTGATAGTTCAATACATCTACTTTTAAATAAATTGGAGCTCAGTGATAGTTGCAACAAAAACGAGGACTTTTTTACATGAATGCAAGATGCCGTTGTGTTGTTTAATGTGTTGGATTTTATACCTGGATTATTGAGCATGAACGTTACGGTGTTCTTTACTGTTCTTTCATAAGGAATAATACAATAACCTGATGGGAAAACGTTGGTCTGAAGGACGTCTGACCTGCGCTGCCTGTTTTCTTTTTTCCTCCCTAGGATGTACGTAGCCAATTCATTTACTTGAACTTGAGATTCTTCATTGTAGCTGCTAAGTGGTGAGCGACAGAAGTGACCACTTGTTGTATTAATAGCAGCTGTTGTGACAGAAGATGGGTTTCTCTCATTTTCCATACTGTGTCTGAACAGTAATATAAAAAGCTCCCATCCTGCTTCCCTCAGCACTCTGTAATTGCCTCACAGCTCCATCTCTTTTAATGGACTTTCTGTCAAATACTTCATCCAATTCTATCAGGGAACAGCAGCCCGTGCTCTTAAATAAAGCCCCGCCGATGTTTCGCTGTTCTCCCATAACTAACAGCTGCTCCGTCTGCACAGACAAGGCGTCTGTTAACATGTTTTTGTAAACCATGTTACTTAGATATTTTTAGACGTGCACAGTGAAAAAGTGTGATGATTTTTGGTGAACTTTTTTTTTAATCTTATGCAAATTGTGGATGTTGTGTCTGAATAAAGACAAAAGAAAGTGCTTCACTGCATATGAATGGTTTTTAATTATTTACGCTACAGGTTTTTGCCTTTCCATTTAGACAACAATGACTGTATTTAGTCTTTGACTTAAACTCACAGTAATTTACCAGAATTACTGTGTGATAATATTAAAGATAAAGAACTATCTTTAACATATTTGTCTTAATAATGAAAAAAAGTGTTTAATCAATAAAACAAAGCTTTTAATATGTGACTACTGTATAGTTTTTTTTTGTTTGTTTGTTTTTTATTCTTTTTTCTTTCGAACTGTGGAAATAATGTGTTAATGTCTGACAAAATGTTTCCCCAATGCAAACAACATATATTATCCAGTTTAAGGGTGCCAGATATTAAACACAAAAACTAATTATTAACAGCTTTTAATTTTGAAAAATTATTTCATGCTTGTGTTTGTGCTGTGCACATATTTCAAGCCAATTGTACATTTGAAAAAAAAATAATAATAATTTTGCAGAATGAGACATAAAAATAAAACCTTTTTCTTTTTTTTTTGAAATTGCATTTATCGATACATGAGAATCCAAAACGCTTAGTTTCAAAAACCTGATGTATTTATCTTAGTTAGTTCAACTTTCCTGATTAAACTATGGTTTGTTTTTCACAAAGATAGTAGTAAAAAATAGGAGTTAAAATAAAAATTCTCACCAAAAACTATCAAAGCAGTGAAACATCTGTTTGCTATCTTGGACTATAATTAATCAGCTCACATAAAAACTGTCAAAACTATTTAAAGGACGTGCTCTAAATATTTTGCCATTACTTTCTAATACAGTGAAAATTACAGAAAATTGTGAGAAAAATAATAATTCGGTTTGAAAATGACTCAATTTATTGTTGTATCTGCACATTTACAGGGTTTTAGGAGACAATATTTAACAATTTATTTCAGTGAGTAAACTGAACAATGGCCGCACAAAAATGTTTTTTATAAGAAGGAAATAAAACCCCAACTGTGTAAATATTGAGTCATAAACTCAAACAACTTGTTTTTTCACAGTTTCTCCCATCCCTTTTAGGCTATCTAATTATTAATTGTGCTTTGTGCATTGTCAATCATTCATATATCAAAATGTTCAGGTCGTCAGTGAACAGTTTGTTGTGACTTTTGTATATTTTATACGTCAAAATATTTTTCTTTAATTTAAAAAAATCTCCATATAACACACTGAGATCTTTTCATGTCCATCAATAATATTTTTCTCTTTGAAATTAGCTTCAGTACCTCTCTACCATTTAGCTCTTTGCTTCCATTCTGCTTCTTTTAGCTGATGTTATATTCCTTTCACCTACTGTTTTGCTGCTTTTCCCCTTTTAGCTACTATTCTACTCCTTTTAAGCCATCAGCTACTTTCTAATTTAAGCATTTAGCTACTGTTCAGCTCCTAGTTTTTAACTGCCACACTTTTATTGCTATAAGATATATTTATTTTATCGTGAGATACTGATTTTCTCCTTTCAGCTGCTATGCTGCTCTTTCTATCCTTTAGCATATGTTTTGGTCCTTTTCGCTTCTGTTTTTCTTGTTTTAACTTCAAAACAACTCAGTTTTGGTTTAGCTTTGAAACTTCAGTAAGGTCAGTTAGAGCTTGATGACTCCAAACATTAGCACGGTAAAAAAATTAAAAAAAAGAAGAAGAAGAAGAAGAAGAAGAAAAAAAAAAGGAGAAAAGAAAAAAAGGGAAAAAAAAAAGAAAATAAGAAAAAAATTAAATAAAGAAAAAAGGAAAAAGGGGAAAAATGAAAAAAGGGGGAAAAGAAAAAAATAAAGAAAAAAACAGTACTGTATTTTAAAAGAAAATGTAATTTTTCATGATTAATTTTAGATTTCTGTTTAATAGAACTCAACATGTTTTAAGCAATATGCCTTTTTTTTTTTTTGCCTTTACTAAAATACTTCCAGTACATGGATTTAAGTGTATTTGGCCTAAAAGTACACTTTGAACTTTAACCATCAATCTAGCTGTTGCTTTTCTGTCAGTCGCTCTCTTCTGCACGGGTCCACACAGTGATTGACACATAAAATATTTGTCAATAGTTTTACACCAGATGTCCTGATGCAACCTGGACTCGAACGTGCTGCCTCAGAATCACAAGACCATGGCACTGATCACCAAGATGCCACAGATCACCATCAACTTAGTTAATACAATCCAATTTGGCTTTGTAATTATTGCTTTTTTTCTGTAAACGAGTTACTGATTTGTTTGTTTACACCATGCACGACTGGTGTGAGCAGAATTCATCGAAACACAGTTTGATTCACATTTTTCCAAGTAAAAAGCAAAAATGAAACCAAAATGTTTTCCAGCCAAATAAGCAGCTGATTATCTCACCAGTAGAATCTGTTGGGAACAACGTTGTCTTGTACAAGCTGCCATCTCCTCCCAAACTCAACTGAGACATACAGCTGAAAAAGAAGAATGCATTCATCAAATACGTATACTATTATATTTTTTACATCGCAAAATCAAATTTTCATCAGACCTATACCCAGCCGTGTTGCCGAGCAGCTCTGATTTTCTAACTTCGTCATGTTGTTGTTGTTTTTCTGTTAGCAGACGAAAATGTAGTGAATAAGAGAAAATCAATTAGTTCTTGTAACATACAGGAATACTCTGATTCTGGGTTACCTTAAAAACATTAAACAGATAAGAGATGAAATACTTTTTGTTCCAGGAGTAACTGAGCAGAATTTTTAACATAAACGACATCACAAAAGCCCTAATTTTACTGTCACTGTCGTTTTTTCTCCATGAACCATTTCTACTGATGTTCAAGTCCTTTAAAGTCATGTCATCTTGCCTCGGTGATTGAGCAGCAAGTACCTTAAATCTCTCAGCTTTACGAGGATCAGCAGCATCGCTCTGACTCATTTCGAAACTGGCAACTTTTAAACAACATGACAGATAATCAATAAATGTAAAATGAAGTCGAGCTGAGATTCATTTAGAGCGGGTCAGTTCCTTTTGGGAGCAAATAAATGAAAAAGAACTGCTGAATTATAGCTTTACAAAGACACACAGAATGACTTGCAGGCACATGTCTCTTAAGCATCTTTATTTTGACCCTCTGATGACTTTCGGCTGGGCTTTCGGCTTCCCCTCTGCACCATTTATCTCACTTCTCAGGCCAGAAGCAGGCGGAGGAAGGTTGAGCTTGATGTTTGGGCTGTTGAACAGAGCAGACAGCCTGGTTCTCACACGCCGTAATGAACGGTGGCTGTTTACGTTCACAGTTGTGTGACTTTGTGTGTGTGTGTGTGAGTTCAAGGCTTGTTTGAGGTGCACCTCCCTTGTTATCTTCCCCCTGTTCTATCTATACGACACGTCCAACTTAAAGATCTTTGCAGAATGGCCTTTTGGGTTTATTTAAGGGTGCAAGTGATTCAGTGTCTTTGTTTTTGGCAACTGCAGCCTCGGTTTAGGAGGCAGGTGTTTGTGTTTGCGTCCTGGATGGAAGTTGTGTTCTTGAAAATCAATGTTTTCAGCAGTAGCAGTCTATGCTTATCACCCGCCACTGAGGTCGAAGCTGCAATAATGTTTTTGCTTGTGCATGCATGTGTGAGTTTGTTTGCTTGCATAGCTCATGCACCATTGGACAAACTGAAATTAAACTTTCAGAAAGTAATCAATCAATGTGTATCTACAACGCTAACATTTAGAAGGAAGTCCATTCAAGATGGCTGCCACAACTAAATGGCTATAAACTGCTCAGTTTTACAGATACTGAGCGATGATATGATGTGCATGTAGCTAAGAGTCATTCACAAAACACAATGAAAGCACTAAGTGATGCACAGCATCTTTGATTAAAAGTTTGCCATGAACTATTTAAATCAGCTGTGTTTGTCTGTTAGTAAAATATCTTATGAGCTAGCTAAATAAATTTACGGATACTTTCTGAAAGTAATAATTAAATGTGCATGCACAAGTGACATTAAATATCCACTATCAGGAAGTACAAAAATGACTATAACTCAGCTAGTAATACAGATATTGAGCTAAAAAAAATTTTGGTAGTAGTTGAAAGTCATCCTCAACGCTTACTTTGAGGGCAGTACACTGTGCAACATATTTTTAAAAAACTTTGCCAATTACTTCTGGAACCAACTCTATAACGTGGTCAAATTTACAAATACTGATCTGACTGTTTTGTGGTAGTAGCTAATAGTCATTCTCATCACATACGCTAAGCACAAACATAAATAACACATAATGTCCAACAATGTTCAGTCAGGTCATCTGGACAGTTTCTTTTTTAAGCTGAGACGTTGCGTCCTTCATCCAAAGGACTTCTTCAATCTGAGGAGCCACCAAATAAAACTGATTTCCACAAACAGCATACTCCATAGTGGAAAAAACAGTTTGCTGGTGCTAAGATGGCCTCCGGGGCCATCGCTCTCTTTTTTTTCTCCCCACTATGGAGTATGCTGTTGTTGTGGGAATCAGTTTTGTTTGGTGGGCTCCTCAGATCAAAGAAGTCCTTCGGATGAAGGACGAAACGTTACAATAACAAAATAGAAACCGTCCAGATGAGCTGACTGAACATTGTTGGGTTTTATACATGGATTATTGAGCATGAACTTTGGTGTTTTGAAACACATAATGTCATTTCCAAGGTTTGACCAAAACGTCTGCAAATCTGTCCCTTCTCTTCATGAGATGATCTTATTTTAAAACTGACCTGAAAGGCAACAGCAATAAGGATTTCTTCAAAGAACGCTAGGCCTTTAATTAATGTTGCACATAGATGTGATTTTTATAACCTCACAATGGCCACAATAACATGAGCACTACAACAAAGCCAGCTACAACAGAGCAACCCAAACACCCCAGCCCTTATGCAGATGGTTTTCTTTCTGATCTTTCAGTCTGGTTCGTTCACATCATCTGACACCTCCGCGTTACCTTTTGGTCATGGCTGTAAGCCAGGATCCAGTCCTCTTGCTCGGGGTGAAAAAGCAGGCTGAGGATATCAAAGGCTAAGCTGTGTTTCTGATAGGACGCCCCCTCGTCAAGGCTAATGAGCAGGCTGCTCTCCACCTCTGGGTCAGTTAGTAACATGATCTGAGACAAGAAAAGAGACAGGAAAAAAATAATAGCAGCCCACTGTGACATGGTTGTTTCCTGCAGGAGATTTAAGTGTGCTTGTTCAGTGCACAGCTTGGAATAGAAGCAAACGGAAGGCTTCTGTAAAGTTTAGTGATTGGTTTGGTCAATGCAAGTAGATTTCTTTGCATTACACATAAACACTCACCTTCCTTTTGTTGTTTGGACTCACATACAAGTAGCTTAGAATGCTTTTGGTCCCGACTTTCTCATTAAGTTTTTCATATGTGGTCCCGTAATCAGTTGACCTAGAATTTAATTACAGGTCAGAATAAATAGATTTTTGGGAATAAAGCAGAACAGAACAACTCCTTAACAGTTTGGATGCTAATGGTATCATTAGACATGTCAGGCAAGCAGAAAATTACAGCAGCAGTCGCAAGTCCTAAAGCAATTTTCTGGACAAATGAACGTGATTTTTTTTAATTATCTTGCAAATCAAAAATATTCTTTGATGCATGTTTACAAGATGGGATTTTGTTGCGTCTGCTCTGTTTGGTTTCATTTTTAAGCAATCAAATGCAGGATTGAAGGAGTGACTCTAAAGAAATGGAATTGACATTGGTATGTGTAAGGTTAAACCTGTGGTTCCCAACACTGGTCCTTGAGGAACGCCATCCTGCATGCATTAGTTGTTTCCCTGCTCCAACGTACCTAAGTCAGTGATTTAATTACTTCCTCAATTTCTGCCAAAGTCTTTTAATCATCCACTCATTCAAACCAGGTGTGGTGGAGCATGGACAGTGGACACACAACTAAAACATGCAGGAAGGTGTTCCTCAAGGACCAGAGCTGGGAACCACTGGGTTAAACATTAGTATTTTTTGGTTTGTTTGTTTGTTTGTTTGTTTGTTTGTTTACGTGTGAGTCAATGAAGATACTAATTCAAGTTGAGTATATTGTGGATTTCTTGTTTTAATCTATATGTTATTTTTATTTTTTATGCTATTTTATTTACTGGGTAATTATTATATAACAACTGTGTAAAGATGTCATTATTTATTTACCTTATTTTGCAAAACAAAACAAAAAACAAATGATCATTTCACTTCATGTCACAAAATGGCTTGACAAATTAAAATTCTAAAACAAACAACATAATCGCATCGTTCGATAAATGAATATTACGTCACGAAACACTGACATTTTGTCTTTTCAACTGTGTTTATTGCATTTTTGTTTGCTTGTTTTATTGTGTTGTCTTTGTTATAGTGCTTTTAATTAAATGTAGCCTAAATACTTTTTAAATTTGCTTGTTTGTTTGGTGGTAACTCTAAATTGTCCCTAGGTGTGAGTGAGAGACTGAATGGTTGTTTGTCTCGTTTGTCTCCATGTGTCCCTGTGATGGACTTGCGACCCGTCCAGGGTGTACCCCGCCCCTCGCACAGTGATTGCTGGACATGGGCACCAGCGACCCCCGTGACCCAAAATGGAATAAGCGGGTAAAGAAAATGGATGGATGGATGGATGTTTGTTTGGTTGTTGAGTTTTTAAATCAGTCAAAAAAGTTGCTTCTCTTGTTCTGAGCCAATTAAACACCATAAAGTAGAAGAAATCACTTCACCTTGTACCTTTTTGTTTTGACCTTTCCTACAAATACACAATCATTTTTACAAAATTATTTAAGAACAAGACAGATTTAAAAGATGTGATAACATTAAACTACAAATAACATTGAAAATCTACTTTATACTGAAAATCTACTTTATACATTAAGAATTTTGATTCCAAACAACTATATTACAGTATTTTTTGTCTGCATGTACCTTATTTTCACAAACAAACATGCAGAAAAGAGTTCTTACCTCCACAAAGAACTCTCTGTGACTCTGCCGGAGTTGAAGTCATAGAATTTTGTCAACATGAGAATCACCTACAAAACAAATCAAGCAGATTACATCGCTGACAGGGTGCATCATGATTGTTGAACAGCAGTAATGAAGTGTCACCTGAGCCCTTCACAGAGATGAGCAACGTAACATTAATGGCTTCGTTGATCCATTAAGGCGCCAGCGTTCAGTCACTGAGACATTGGTCACATTTGTTTTAATCCTCACACTTCATTCAGGAACGCCTGTGAAATTATGGTCCACGGCATGCACAATATTTGCTGCTCATGCAAAGTTTGTTACTAAAGTCTGACAACATGCCATCCAGCAATGACAACTCGTATATATTTATTGTGCCAAGTGTTGCAGTGGTTGTGTAAACATACTGATGGAAGCAGGTGAAAATATGACATGTGCATGATTAGGTTTACCCAACAGTCAGTGTAATACTCCTGTGGACATAATTGGACAAACCTGAAAACCCTCTTACACTTTTCTCACAGCAACCTGTCACTTTACTGCACATTTTTATACCAAACTAACAAGTAGGCTGGATTGCGGTAATATGATGGCAGTGGATGTGAGTTGTAAATAAAACACTGACACATGATGTTTCATACAAAAAAATACAAAAAAAACAGCAATGACATTTTTCATCTACCTTTCCTATAAGTAATCAAATTATATGTGCTGTTGAGCTTTATGTGCAGCAGGTAATATCACATTTAAGTGTCAGAAAGCCTACAAATCTTGACATTAGTAGCATAAATTCTTTACAATGGACTTTTTCAATGGTTTACAAATAGATAAGTATTTTTAAAATCAACTTTTCTGACTCACAAAGAGCCCTTGGTGGACCAGGCCTGCATAAATAAAAACGACTAACATCTATGAAGTGGGGTGGCACAGTGGCGCAGCTGGTAGAGCAGCCGCCTCTCAGCGAGAAGGTTGCTGGATTGAATCTTGGACTGAATACCTTCTGGGTGGAGATTGTATGTTCTCTCCGTGCATGCATGCGTTTTCTCCAGGTACTCCGGTTTCCTCCCACAGACCAAAAACATGCATGTTAGGCTGATTGGTAACTCTAAATTGTCCCTGGGTGTGAGTGAGAGAGTGAATGGTTGTTTGTCTCTATGTGTCCCTGTGATGGACTGGAGACCTGTCCAGGGTGTCCTCTGCCTCTCGCATAGTGACAGCTGGATATAAGCATCAGTGACCTCAGCAACCCAAATAGGAAGAAATGGGTATAAGATAATGGATGGATGATAGATGGATCTAAGGGAGGCTATATGCTACAGTTTGACTTTAGTGAGGATCACCTGAGCACGGACTTTATTATATATAGTTGTTGTTGAATTTTATAATAATCAAATTGTTTAAAGACAAAAATAACTGTACTAAACAGAAAGCCAAATCCACATGTAGCAACATATTGCAGCAATGGAGGAGAGAGGAATTGTACTTCCCCAAAAAAATTCAGCTCAGTCCCCCTTTGACTCATGAAGGTTACCCAAACTGCAGGAGAAGACACATTTTGTCAGTGTCAAGCTGCCAAATGTAAAAGTAGTCCGAGGGGAAC
Source organism: Nematolebias whitei (assembly GCF_014905685.2). Classification (NCBI taxonomy): domain Eukaryota; kingdom Metazoa; phylum Chordata; class Actinopteri; order Cyprinodontiformes; family Rivulidae; genus Nematolebias; species Nematolebias whitei. Next base: position 63,311,073 of record NC_056498.1, on the reverse strand, counting down.
CTAAGGTTATTGCAGTTTCTTGGTAGCCACTTATTTCTGCTTGGAAACAGCATTGAGACAAAAAGTTTAGATTTTCATTATTTTCATTTCTGGCTACAAGTGATTACATGGTTTATTGCCGTAGTTTTAAACACCATCCAGAGATTAGATGCAGGTGGTAAACACTACGGCTGGCAGGTGCAGCCAGCTGAGCATCTGTTGGGTTAGTGGTTTAGAGCTGCAGTCGGCCACCACCTCACGGCTAGCCGAGGCTCTGTGTTCCCAGGATAGCGGTTAGAGCGCAGTCCGATTAGGCAGCCAGTTAGAATTAATTGTTGCCATGTTGGTCAGTTTGTAAATGTAAAACAAAATGGAGGACCTGCTACAGTGTGCAGGGTTGGAGGAAGGAAGAGAACATGCTGGCAGCAACCTGGAGATAAACAAGATGTGGTTTTTCTAACTCTTCTCTTTGAACGCACAAGTAAAGGATGGATGAAATAACAGTGAAAACCATTTTTGTGCATGATTGGAGGTTTTGTCAGATGACTTGTTCAAGTAGATTTGGGAATTTGAAAGAAAAAGAAGGGGGGGGGGGGGGGGAGAAAAACTAAGTGAATGTGCAACAAAAGTGGCCATACAGTAATTATACTAAACCCTAACGAGCTGCGTTTCTGTCTGATTTAGACTTGTCCTTCATAACATCAAAAACAGAACACTGTGTAAATAAGAACATGTTTAATTTGCTAATCTTCTGATGAAATCACGTTTGAACCAAGACAATTAAAATGTAAAAAATATGTTCAAATCGTGTTATATTCTCTAAGATATCACTGACGAGCAGACTAATGAATGCTGCTGATGAAGTAAATAAATCAATAGCCTCAAGGTATACTGCAACTAATGTGAAAAACTGTGGGTTTTTACAATGTCTTAGAAATTAATAGATGAAAATATCCCCAATCCAAATCATGAGTGTTTGTGCAAGTAATTACCGATGCATAAAGTTATTTTTTTATTTGTGGATTTCTCATCAGCTTTTAATACCATTCAGCCACGGGTTTTGACAGAGATATTAACAAAATAGTTTTTAATCTCACATAGCTTGATTTTATGGATGACAGACTTTTTAAGAGGTAGGGTCCAGCACGTCAGAGTGGGTTCAACACTCTCTGACAAAACAACTACCAGCACTGGTGCTCCTCAAGGCTGTGTTTTATCTCCACTGTTATTTATTCCCAACACAAACTCCTGCAGAATACTTACCCAAATAGACATTTAATTAAATATGCTGATGGCACGGTAAGCCTTTTAACAAGGAAGAGGAGCAAGGACCAGTTTTGGACTTCTTCATTAATTGGTGGAAAAAATCTAAATTAATTCTCAACACACACAAATAAAAAAGATTACTGACTTCAGGAAGCTTCAGTCATTCTCTCCAACCACCATCAATGGAGAGCAGCCTGAAACTGTCTCTTGCTACAAGTATCTGGACGTGGTTCTGGACTGTCACTTAAAGTGGGACTCATGGGTTGACCTTATTAGCACCAAGGCTCAGCAGAGGATGTATTTTCTAAAGAAACTGGGCTCTTTTAGAGTCAATAACTCAATGCTTTTAATGTTTTATTCTGCTTTTATTTGGGGTATTTTAACCTTTTGTAACATCTGTTGGTTTGGCAATGCTACAGAGGCTCAGAAGAAATCCTTGAGAAGTATAGAAAGCACAGTCAGCAAACTGTTAAGGACCACTCTGCCGAGTATGGAAAAAATATGCATGGGCAGAGTTATGAGGAAGGTAAACACGATTATAGCAGACAATACACATCCACTAAGATCCTCATTTGAGTTGTACTCAAGGTACTGCCTTTCTTTATTGTCAAGAAACAGGACACAACTTTTCTTTCATACCATGAGAGATTAAATCATTAAACAATAACAAGGTATAAATTACTGAGCTTAAACGTCTTTGCTGCAATGATGGATGTCAATGTCATGTTTGTATACGTATATCATTTATGTAAATAATAATAATAATGTATTATGTGCTGTTATCATTATACGTTACCGTACAATGGCAAAATTGGCCCTCTGCATTTAACCCATCCACCCCACAGGTGGTTCAGTGGGCGGCTATTGAAGGTGCCCAGGGAAGAATTGGGGATAGGGTGTCCTGCTCAGAGACACCACAAGATGTGCAATGACTGGGGATCGAACCTGTGACTTTTGGGTCCAGAGTCGGCGGCCCTGCCTCTACCCCATTACGGCCCCCATAAGTGCTGCTGGCAATACTGCAAACCAATTTCCCAATGGGGACAAATCAATCAATCAATCAATCAATCTATCTATCTATCTATCTATCTATCTATCTATCTATCTATCTATC
>NC_056498.1:63289413-63303714 GCF_014905685.2 Nematolebias whitei | reverse complement strand
ATAGATAGATAGATAGATAGATAGATAGATAGATAGATAGATAGATACGTACAGTATGTACTGTACGTACATACATACATACATACATACATACATACATACATACATACAAAGTACATACATACATACAAAGTACATACATACATACATACTTTATTTATTTATTTTTTAGTCTCAGGGGAAAATTCGAGGCATCCAGTTTCATGTTCTAAATATTCAGAGGGGAAAAACACACAAAATAATCAAAAAAAGAAGCAGAATACACAAATTTGGAGAAAAAAAAAAGACAAAATGCACGAGGTGGTAGGGTGTGCTACATTCATGATTAACCTATGTATTTGTATACATAAATTCACATCTAAGCATACATATACGCATGCATTTGTACATGTGTATATATACATACATAAGTGTCTGGGGTGCTGCCAATTTACAAAGCTCTATTTAATACTGTACGTAGAGGAGTTGAACAGTCTGATGTCTTGAGGGACAAAGGACTTCCTGAGTCTGTCCGTGGAGCAGGGCTGGGACAGCAGTCTACCGCTGAAGGAGCTCCTCTGCTTTATGATGGTGCCGTGCATAGGATGGTCAGCGTTTTCCATGATGGATAGGAGCTAACTGAGGGCCCTTTTCTCTGCCACCAATGTAAAGGGACTCCAGCTCTGTTCCCAACATGCTTTCCTCACCAGCCTGTCGAGTCGCCCTGCATCTCTTCTCTTAATACTACCTCCCCAACACACAACAGCACAGACGAGGACACTGGCTACCACAGACTGGTCGAACATCATGAGTAGTTTCCTGCAGATACTGAAGGACCCAAGCCTCCTCAGGAAGTAGAGCCTGCTCTGACCCTTCCTGTAGAGGAGGTCCGTTTTCACTGATTAGTCCAGCCTGTCATCTAGTTCTATGCTCATACATTTGTAGGTCCTGACCACCTCCACATCGACTCCCATCGACCACCTACCAGCACCAGATGGCCACCAACTGGCCTTGGAAAACACCAAAATAGCTATAATTCAATCAGTTTCAAATACCGAGCCAAACTTTAGTATTAGCAAAACATCATGAACAGCAACGTAGCTTTTAATTAAACTTTCAGTAAGTAAATCAAGATGGCCACCACAGCTAATCAACCATAGAGACCACAAAAATGGTTATAACTCACTTCGACAGATACTGAGTTAAGTTTCATGTGGTAGTAGCCGAGAGTCATTTACAACTTGTTTTACTTGTGACTTCTCACAACATTGCGTGAAATTGAGAATAATGTTTTTAAATAAAGTTTGGCCAAAACAGATTTTAAAAATCCTAATTTCTCAACATAACGTATTTAGTCTAAAACATAAAAGGCAAGGCGTGATATGCATATGTTCATTTGTTAAGTCTTTAGCATTCGGGGGTGCAATGTTTTTGTATTTTTCAGAAATCTGCATCTCTGTGTTAGTTTTGGTGTAAAAATGCATTTAAAAAAAAAACAGCCATGTTCCCTGCATGTGAAATGAATTGGTGATAACTGTCTTCCTGAAAGTATGACCTTTTCTGAAGAAAAACAAATCTACTCAAACACCGTAGTAATTCACCTGGTAGGCACAACAGGACACAAAAAACTATGGGAAAAAGCTAAATTAATAACTCGCCTTGGGCCTTAAAATAACTTGCCCCCATGCTGCTGCTTAACTATTCTTGCTTGTTCAGCCAAGGAGAAAAAGACCATTCTTATAGTTAAGGCTTATCAAACAGTATTTTAAATTTGACACTCAACAAGCCTCTAATACAAGTCCTCTGTGGTTTTAAAGGTGTACTTTTACATTTTAAAAAGACCGTTCTTTTATGCTTTTCCTTATGTTTTATGCACAAAACAATCTTTTATCTTGTTCTAATGTAACCTGATGTATTTTTTTTCCCCAAATGAAGCACTATAAGTTTACAATTTCTTTGAATATTTGTCTTTGTACTTTATGGTACTATAGCTCAGAGTAACTCTTGAAATATAAACAAAAATCTACAAGATACTTTGTGCGAACAGTTTTTGTTAGTTCTTGTTCTCTCTGTAAATTCTAACCCTTAAAGATTATTGTATATACTCCACTAATATTCTAACAGCAGAATTTTATTCAAACTATTATTTCTAACAGTCAAAATATTGGAATAAATCGAAATTAGCTGTATTTCTACTTGTGCTTTTATTTTTTCCATGCACATCTGGTGGCACTGCAGGGAAAAATGGAAGTGCCACAAAACCAGTAGCATACTAAAATATGAGCTTATATTTAGAAATATGTTGTTTCGAGACAACAGCTGTAAAACACAAAATTGTTTTTATGCTCCAACTATAAATATATGCTATTTTATATGCAATAATTTACATGATGCATTTATAGATACAGGTGTTTGGTTTAGTGTTAATTATTTCTGTGCTCTGCAGGTGAACAGGATGTTTTTATTGTTTGTTGTTTAGAAAAATGATAAAGATGTGATTGGATCAATTTAATTTAATGTCTTTTTGATATGCACATGAATTATAATATCTTGTAATTCCTAAGAGTAGATGAGCAAGATTACTACAGTTTGCATTAATCTTTCATGGACTGCATTTTTAAGACATCATTTGTATAAAAAACTAAAGCTCTGGCAGTTGGTTGGTCTAAAGTATTACAGATGTGTGTTAGTACTATAAGAAAAAACAGCAATAAACTAAATGAGTGATCATTGTACATGATTAATCAGAGTAAAGTTACACAACTTTTAAGTATTTGGATTTCAATTTACTGTAGGCATCCTTAAAAAGAAATGACAAACTCTCGAAGAGTAAATGTTGCAGATTTGCATGGTCTGACATCCCAATGTCAGACCATGCAAATCCTCACAAAAACAGGAGTAAACTCAAGAGCTCACAAAATGTGCACATTTATTTAGTGAAAACTGAACTAGTGTTGTTTGGTAGGTTTGCCAAGAAGAGATGTTTTCTCTCAAACCCCGTGGAAGCACACTTTCCGTTTGCAAAGTTACAACTGAACAAACCACAAGACTTCTGGAGGGATATCCTTTAGACAAACAAGAGCGCAGCTGTTTTAACCAAAGTACAACAGTCGATGATCTAAAACCAAATGTTGACATCTGTTCACATTTGGAAACTGGTACATGTAACAAGACAATAATCACAAATACAGCACCAAATCTGCAACAGTTCAATTTTAAAATGTAGTATTTCATTGAGTCAATGAAATACTAAAATGTCCCACCACCTACTAAAACTCCACGTCTGTTTTCTGGCTACCAGCAAAAATGTAACAGGACGAGTGTAAATCATGACTCATCTGTCAGAGCAGAGCTCATGCGCTACATCCAGGCCTCCTCTGATGAAGGCAGTGTGGACTGCCTAGATTTATGGAAAAGGCATGCAAAGGTATTTCCAAGGCTCTTTCTTGTGTCTGTGAGGGAGCTTGCAGTTCCTGCCACGAGTGCACCAGTGGAGAGGGTATTCAGTCACGGAGGACTTATAATGCACCCCCATCATGCCCAGCTTAGTGCAACAACTCTGTCCAACCTGATCTTTTTGAAATGCAACCATTTTGTTAAATAAACTAAATCTTAGGATGCTGGAAGACATCTAGAAGCACGTTACCAGAGAACAACCATTCTGACCTTAATGGGCGATTTAGTGTTTTAATATTTTTATTTTATTATTTGTTATTGTTCGGAGGGCAGCACGGTGGCGCAACTGGTAGAGCTGCTGCCTCTCAGCGAACAGGTCCCTGGTTCAAGCCCCGGTCCAGGGGCCTTCTGGGTGGAGTTTGCGTGTTCTCTCCGTGCATGCGTGGGTTTTCTCCGGGTACTCCGGTTTCCTCCCACAGACCAAAAACATGCATGTTAGGCTGATTGGTAACTCTAAATTGTCCCTAGGTGTGAGTGAGAGTGAATGGTTGTTTGTCTCGTTTGTCTCTGTGTGGCCCTGTGATGGACTTGCGACCTGTCCAGGGTGTACCCCGCCCCTCGCACAGTGATTGCTGGACATGGGCACCAGCGACCCCCGTGACCCAAAATGGAATAAACGGGTAAAGATAATGGATGGATGGATGGATGGATGGATGTTATTGTTCGGTATTTTTTTGTGGTGTTTTCTGTCATCAGTTCTTAAATTGGTATAGTAAATTCACTTGACGTTCATAAATATTCCTTAAAGTTTAAACTTCAAAAGATGCATATAAGACATTGGTGTTACCAAACCAGTACAGTAAGTAAAATACTGACAATCGAGGCTGTTTTATAGTTGATGAACATGTAGAATGTAGATGAATAACATGTATGTTTTTGTTGCAGGACACCAATTTTTTTCATTATACAGAGATTAACTTTAAAGGAATTGTTTCATTGTTTGTTTTTTTTCATATTACATAGCAATAATCCTGTTTAAACTTATAATATACCAAACAATCAGTGCTGATACTGTATACTAATACTTAAATAGTGATTATAATGAAATGTATGGTTGAATACCATAAATGAAAGCAGTGTTCTGCTAAGCAGTCTGGACACAACGCATTGTATTGAGAGTGTTTGTTACAATCATGAGACTTGACTTGAACTTGAGCTCAGAGACTTTTGGGCATCTCTGTACCAAGTTAAAGATCTGGACCCGAAAGTTTAAGAAATTCTGTGTCGGGACATTTGGGGATCTGTTCACAAGACAATGCAGGCAAACCTCAATTTTCTCAGTCTTTATTGTGAAGATGGCTGACCTATAATTAATTTACAGTGAAGTCAGATACTGTTAAAGTAATACAGAAAATGGTTCCTGTAGGATGTTGCTGAATAATTCTTCTACAACCCATTAAATTGTGGGGTGTTCCTGCATTGTGGCTGAACTTTTCTTAAAATAAAAACAACACCAATCTGTTTTATATTGTTCAGTATACCTCCATTTAAAACCTGTTGAACAGATGAAGTTGAAGCCTTCACATTTATTATGAAAAAGGTGGTATTTTACTCTTTAGCTGTCTGCATCTCATTCCGCCCAAATCAATGATTTTGATGCCACAAATGTTATCACAAGTAAAAACACTGATCGATTTTATCCTTTTCAACTCTGATCTTCAAAAGTCTTTCTCAGACTAAGCAATGGACTTGAAAACACACTGAGCTCATATAATTCTACAATAATTTTCAAAGCCTGCTTGCAGATTGGCAAATTCAAGGCAACAAATAATTTTAAAAAAAAACTTTTTTGTGTGCAGACTTTTACTCATCCACAGTTAAATTTATTGTGGACATTTGACTACCTTATAACAAATAATGTTAGCTTTAAATGGTGCAAAAATACCCTCGTTCATTGAAAACAATTCGGTTTGGGGGAAACGAAATGGCAAAAATGGTACAAAATATGTAAAAGTTTGCACATAAGATGCAAATCAACACATCTATTGATTCTTTTTTTCAAACATACTAAATATAATCAAGCTGAGCTGTTTAGTGACTTCAGTGTGTCCACAGCCAAAAGCTGGGTTTTGCTTTGATTAGGAGAAAATTGGTTTGGATAATATTGTTGCACCAGTTCTGCTTAGATCAAACCAGTCATTCTGCAGGGAACCAACAGATTTGGATCTGATTCCCACCCCCCTCTTGTCCCAGTATACACACGGGTTAGACCAAGGACAGTCTGGTGGCTTTATCAGGCAAACAGAACGACAAACACATTCACACCTCCATGCAGTTTGTACTTTATTTTTATTCACCTTCTCTTTTTACTGTGACAGCTAGAGCACCTGAATAAAACTGATACAAAACCATGCCAACCACTCTCTGTAGTATTCAAAGGAATTAACAAAAACGCTATTCAAGTGAGATTAAATGCAACCTACGCAGCAAATCTTCAAATGTGTTTGAAACAACACATAAAATGTCTTTTCAAGCATGTTTCTTTTTTATGTTTTTTAATTCATTTATTTTTTTCGCCCTGTTTGACCAAATCAATGAAGATGAAACATTTGAACTTTGATGTTTTTCTATTCACATCCAAAATTCAGCATTAAAAAGTGACAAACCTTGGGCAGGATACATAAAATGCAACCCTCTACTGCACACTGAAGACCTTTAGACATGAAATCCCTGACATAACAGGCTCTAAAGCATGTTGCACCCTCGGATGGTCTGAGGATCTTTGAAGAACTGCTGGAAATGATGCATCATGGGCTCCCACAGGAAATAATTCAAGGCCATCTTAACATGAGCGCTAATACTCAAATATAACTGAAAGCAACAGAAAGAAAACCGTTAAATAGGCTATCTTCTCATTTTATTACCGTTATTGTTATTTTAGTTAAATTATCGCAGCTTGTGCCAGCTGAACTGTTCAAAACTAAAATGCAAGCACTTGGTATTAAATCAGCAACATGTGGATGCTTCATGTGGGATATGAGGCTGAAATGGCAGCAGAAATGTGAGGGAGTGTGTTTATTTCTTTGTAGTAATGGCAAAATATCTCATGAACAACTAGATTTGAATGACACTCTTTAAGTAATATTTTGATGAACTGTTTAAGAGTCAATCCAATTCAAGGTGGCTATCAGGGCTTAACTTGACCAACCCAAAAATGGTTGTACTCAGCCAGTTTTACAGGGATTAAGAAAAATGTTGATCATTCCAAACACACATCAGTTTACCTGATTGTGCAGAATCTGTTGAGTCAAAATCATTAGTCAAAATGTAGCTCTGGGGGGCATCTCGATTTAGCATTCTGTCATGAAAGGCAGCAGATGATGTGCATTTCTTCTTGTCCTTTAATTTCCAATGTTTTTACTAACTAATTAATTTTTTTAACCTTTATTTATGCAGGTTTGTCTCAATGAGTCATGAGGACTCATTTTCAAAAGAGACCTGTTTTAGACAGACACCATATTAAAAAATATGCCATTAACATGGTTTCAAGGACTAATGAATCTGGAACCGATCAAAAAAATTAAATATCATAACAAGTCAGTCAGATGTGGCCAAACTCTACATTAACTAATGTTCCTAAAAGATATAGTTGTTTATTTGTGTGGAAATGTCAGAAACAGCTCTTATAGCAAGAATGCTAACAGAAACATTGTATTATGCCTCCATAAATTATCCTTTGCATTCTGCATTTCTGGATGCTTTGGATGAAGGACGAAACATATCAGCAAAAAAAAAAAGGAAAGAAAGAAACTGTCCAGATGATCTGACTGAACATTGTTGGTTTTTTTGCCTGGATTATTGAGCATGAACTTTGGTGTTATAGCAAAGTTGACTTTACTGAAAGAAAAAAATAAATGCATGCTTCAAAAATGGCCATTTGCTGATTTTGAAGTAAATTTTTAGTTTTTATGATAAACGCACCAGTTGAAAATCCGATTTTTTTTTTTAGCAACCACCTGGATTATAGTGGGAAAGGCCATGACACGATGCTGAAGTGGGAACAGACAAATTGCATCACGCGTGGTGAAGAGGTTGTCATGAAAGTGTGAACACCATTGTAGTGGATCCAGAAAATAATGGCTTCCAGCTGAATCATATTAAAATATTGAGTGAAGGATTTAACTCATTAATGTTTTTTAAAATGTAAATCCTCTGGAAATCCATTGTCTGTATCACATTTGTTTTAGTGTTGTGCTGTTTGTTTTTTAAATAGATCTTTAAGAAACATGATATTTATTTTTGTTAAAAGCACATACAGTATGCACCAAAAATGACCATATGCTGACGATGATAATTTGTGCAGCCAAATTATATAAATTAATCTGAATCCTGCATGCATTTTCTAGTATTATTAAGTTTTACCTTTTCTAATACTTTTAGCATCTAAATAGTTCAGATTTATTTCCTCAAATTAAACATTTAAGTAAAAGCTGTTTGTGCATTTAATCAAATAAATTCAAACTATACACACTTCGAAACAGAAATATTCCAATTTTAATTGAACTCAACTTGCTGTTTTTCTCTTAAACAAATTATAACTCAATGTGAATTCATTTTTGTTGAGAAATTGTAAATATTTCACACTGCATCTTTGGCCCAACGCACTGAGCAATTGTGGTTTTAGCTAAAGTGACATGGCCTCATGAATTCTTGGAACAGATGTTGACATTTCTTTGCATGGAAGCTGTAAATGGAGAGGGACCATGTTACTTGGAAGATTTCTTGTTGCTTTAAGTGCCTTCACGTTGATTCACATCCTCCACAGAGGCTGGATGGAGGTTTAAAACCACTGAAACAATGTTACAAAAAAAATACAGAATGCACAGGATAATTTATGGAGGCAACTTATGTATAACGCAATGTTTCTGGCATTCAGTTTTTATGGTTTTTGTCTATTTTCCACACATTTCACATATACAGAAAGCACCCAAACGTGCTTTTTACTTGTGAATTTAAGATGCAACAGCTTCACCTTGTTTTTTTCAGGGGGGTTTGCAATAGGGAGAAGAATATTTCAGTTCAAACTGAATAAATGATCACTTCTCTCAATTACGCACAACTTGTGCATCCATAGGATCAACACTTGGAAATAAAATCGTCAGATTTACATTTACAAGACAAATCAAACTGTTATAAAAATGAAAAGAAGGGCGTTAGTCACTTTGAACTCGTGCACAAGTGCAGAAAATATGAAATATCTAATATGTTTTCCTTGAAATGTCCACATTTACAGCTAAAGTGGTTAATTAAACAATGTGTTTTTTGTATAGAGGAGGTGGTGTGAAGGGAGAAAAACCTCTGAATGCCGTCACCAAACCTAATCTCTGTCAAGGTCAGAATAAAAGCTTGAATTCTTCTTAAAACAAACAGATGGTTTGTGGTTAGCGCTCGCCACACTGCGTCAAAACGATGCCCCGTGCGTAAATCTGGAGCGCCCAGCAGGCTACTTACGCTGCTGTTTTGTCCCGACCAGTGCACCATGGCCTGGTTGTGAGCCGTATCCCCGGCGAGGGCAAAAGTGGAACTCGTGAGACGAAGCTCCTCCCGGTCCGGATCCTCGCCAACGCCCTCGGTTCCAAATCCGGACCAGGTCTCTGCGCTCCGCGTTCGTCTCCAACTCGGCGCGTTCCCGCTCTGAAAGGAGAATGAGTTATTTCTTCCATCCCCGGTGCGACTGTCTGTCACGTTGCTGGGAGCGGGATCAGGCGCACTTTGATCCAGATGGGAAAGTTTTCTAATCTCCTGCGGACCTCTGGTCTTATTTTCCAGCCGCGGCTGGACTTTGAAGGAACTTTCTTCCCTCTGTTCCGCAGCGCCGAGCTTTTCCTCCCAGCTGGGTAGCTCCGCACCAAACCCGACCAGTTCCTCCGCAGCTGCTGCGCTAAAGTCGGCCAAATCCAACAGCGGCGCTTCCCGGGATGATGCCTCAATAAGCGGCAGCTGGCACGAGGGGATGCACGTTACCTCCGCGTCGGTTCCGCTCAGGCTGGAAGTTAGAATGAAGAGGCAAATCCACTCAGAGGAAACGAGAAAATGGCAAAGCCCGACGCGCGTCTCCATCCTACATTGACTCGGACCTCATTTGTGTTTTCAGAAGAGAAGATTCTTAGTCAGGAGCGTTTTGTTTTCCCTGTCATCACCTGGCGGAGACGAGTCCGTGGACGCTCTGTGAGGAGGTGCAGCAGCGCGCGCGGACAAGTGTTCCCACTGATGCAAACGATGCATCAGAGGAGGAGCTGAAGGCTGAATCCTGCACGAGAGGGGAGCGGGGCGCACAGCCGCATCCTCTCAACCTGTTTTTAGAACAAATAATAATAAATAAAGGCACAATCTTAACGGAGGTCTATTTTCTCTCTCCCATGAGACTAAAGTCTGTTTTTGATTAGCAATGCGCAAGATATTCCTTCACTTCTGAAATATTTGGAGGTCACCCAGCACATAATTAAAACTGCTGGAGAGGTCTTCAGATGCGGGATGGGGGCTTTGGGGGAAAGTCTCCAACCATTAGGATGTCTCCATCTGCTCGCCTGCGCACAGAAAGGCAAAGGGACTGAGGTTGCTGATACAATAGGGGCTTTGCATTTTCCATCACCGCGGTTCTGGGTAATCAATTAACAAGATTGCCTGTGTTCACTGTCAATTATGCCATGCAGGTAATGACTCTGTTGTGGCCTGCTTGCAGAATGGCCCAGTAATTGTTTCACTTAAAGGCTACTCTCCTGTATCATCCATTCAGCACAGCCTAATGGAGAACATGTGCATCCCCCAGTATTTAGCTTCTGCTTTCCAGGGCCTTTACAGGTTAATGGAGACTGGTTTGACAGAAAATAATGAGGAGGATTCAAAGTAGGGGTGAGCAAGTAATCATTTCAGCTGCAAGCCTTCTCTGATCTCTGCAAGTGTCGTGGTAATAATCGAGAGCCCATTATTGCTGTGCGATACAGGCATTGAGAATATATTGTTATATTTCCCTATACGTTTTTGGCTTTGTTCCAGTCTGCTAATGGTAAACCCTTCGGAGAACCAGAGCCTGTCCAAACGCTGTGATTAGATTCTATTTCTGGGCAACATTTAGTCAATAAGATGAGGATGCTGTTGACTGGTGACTGATGCCGAAGAGACTCCCTGTATTGAGCTGTGCTCTCTTCATCGCTCTGAGCTGCGACGTGATCCTGTTCCACGTACGGGTCAACCGCACAGAGACGTCTTTCATTGCCAGCCATTAGTGATGCAGCGAGCAAGAGCTGTCTCAATCTGTTTCAGTTAGCCCCCACCAGACAAGAGGAAATCAGTCTATAATGCAGATTGATGGCTGACTGAGAATTTCAATCATGGGGAGCTTTAGCTAAAAAGCTCAAGTCTCGACTGTAATGTAAACCTAAAGCGCGTGCAGACTATCACAATGCAGATCACACCAAGAGAAGGATCGACTGTGCAGGTGTGAGACATCTACAACTTCTTGAATGGGTTTTTACTTATTGTGACTTTGTTAGGGATCCGTCCACACTGACACAGAGAAATGATTTTTTGCTGATTTTTACCAGGTTGGTTTTGGATGAATGTGAAGTTAATACTGCTTTTTACTATTTTTTTTTTTTTTTTTGTAGGAATGCTGATTCAGCATTCATTGTATCCTGTTTCTCTTTATACGTTTTTTTTTTACAGTGCATGTAGCGTAACTACTGCAGAGTTTGCTTTTACCATCCAAATGTCAAAATGTTTCTCATTCAAGACATTCCAAGTATTTTTGTTTTTTGTAATGTTTATATGCTCCAAAATATTTAATGTTATTTTAAAAACATTTTTCCATATTAATTTATTAAGATATGCAATTCCTTCAATAACATAGTTTGCTTTAATATATTTCACTATGCTATATATATTTTGTTATGCTACATTTTAGCAAGTATTTTGTTATTCCTATCAGCTTTTAAGTAGAGGGTTTTGGTCATTCCAGTTGGTGATAAGCTGCTTTGCAGGGGCTAAAGAAGGTGAGTGTGTGATCGGAAGGTCACAGGTACGATTCCTTGGACTGACAGCATCTAAATCTGGGTGGGAAATTTGAAGCACTCACACCTGTCTCCACCCTCATTTGCCCCACTCTGGGCCCTTGAACAAGGTCCTTAACCCCCACTGTTCCCACAGGCACCCTATGGCGGCTCTCTGCGCCACATAGAGGGCTGTGGTAGTTCGGTGGTATGTGGTTGCCTCATAAATCTTCATACAAGTTGGTTCACTGTGGCAACCCCTGAAAAAGGGAGCAGCCGAAAGGGGAAGAAAAATATAGCATTTTGCTACTTTGCTGTCTCTCCCTACTTCGCAGTTCGTTTATTGCAGACTGGCTCTATCACGGTTTTTCAAAATAAGACTGGACATGACACACAATTGGCTTGTTTGATGGATGAGCCGCACAATCGGCATGGAATTTTTATTTAAAATTAATTATGTTAAATTATTTAGCACCTGCTGCACTTTTGTGGAACCCACGGCTGCAGAGAAAGCTTCCTCCTACAGCTTTGTGCAGCATGCTGCAGGATAAACTTCCTGCTGCAGCTGAACAGCTGATCACCGTGCAGAGCAGCAAAGTGGGCGTGGCCAAGAGCGCTTGATGGTAGCAAAGAGCAGAGGAGGCAGGGAGCCGAAATCATGACATTCTCTGCTCTTTTAGAGCGTTCAAAGTTTAGAAACATTGCTTAGAATATTGCGAGAGTGTGAGAAGGGTTTTTAAACAACTTTATATATATATATCTATATATATATATATATATATATAGATATATATAGATATATATATATATATATATATATATATATATATATAGAGAGAGAGAGATATATATAGATATATATGATAAAGTACTACTTACTACTTGTATCACTAATACCGACTCCTATTTCGCTGTTTTTCACTTATCGCGAGTCTTCAGGGTACAAATCCCCCACGATAAAGGATGGATTACTGTTTTGCTGCTTTTTGAGCTACTGTTTTGCCACATTTTGTGCATTGTTGCTATTAGCTTTTAGCTAGTGCTTTGCTCTTTTTTCCTTTTAACTAGCCTTTTCTACATTTAGCTTGTGGTTAGCATTTTGTTACTTAAAAAGTGTTTTTCCACTTTTTTAGCTTTTAGCTAGCATTTTTCTACTTCTACCTACCATTTTTAGACACACCTACCCACTCCCACCCCCCACCCTGGGACATTGTAACATTGTAACAATTTTGTTCCACCCACATGTACGTGGTGGAATGACAAAGACACGGTGGCGCAACTGGTAGAGCTGCTGCCTCTCAGCGAGCAGGTCCTTGGTTCAAACCCCGGTCCAGGGGCCTTTCTGGGTGGAGTTTGCATGTTCTCTCCGTGCATGCGTGGGTTTTCTCCGGGTACTCCGGTTTCCTCCCACAGTCCAAAAACATGCATGTTAGACTGATTGGTAACTCTAAATTGTCCCTAGGTGTGAGTGAGAGAGTGAATGTTTGTCTCGTTTGTCTCTATGTGTCCCTGTGATGGACTTGCGACCCGTCCAGGGTGTACCCCGCCCCTCGCACAGTGATTGCTGGACATGGGCACAAGCGACCCCCGTGACCCAAAATGGAATAAACGGGTAAAGAAAATGGATGGGTGGATGGATGGATGGATGGAATGACAAAGAATCTTGAATCTTGAACCTTATATTTTTTCCAAGATTTTGGTGCTTCTAACTTATTTTGCTACTTTCAGCTAGTGTTTGGCTAGTTTTGACTTAACCAGTGTTTTGTTTCTTTTAGCTTTAACAATTGTTTTAGCCTCTTCAGATTTATTTAACTTTATTCAGCACTCAGCCTTCATACAGCATTTTTCAGAAAATCTAGTTTCTCTATTTTTTTTTTTTTTTTTATGAATGTGAAGGATGAATGATACTTTTAATTACTTGAAATACTGAAGTTGTTGACTGTTTTACAAGGAAACCTTTGAAAGGGGTTTTCAGGAATGCAGCCTCCAAATTTATCAATCATGTTCACTATCTTAACAACCTCAAATATATTCGCACCTGTTTTCTACCAAAACAACACAATTAAAACTTATTTTTAAAATGTAACTTTTACTGAAGTATCACTGAAAATGAGAGAAAAAAAAATGATAAAGCGTTCAGGTAACTTTCCAAGTCCACTGGAAGGTAAAATGAGGTCTGAAGGCTAAATTAATTTTTTATGTAAAATGGCATGAATATGAAATATGAAATGTGCTTTACATCTGCCGACATGGTAATGGGGGGGGTTTATTAAAGAGTACATATTATATAAGAATATATATGTTTTATTTGCTTTTAGAGAATACATTTGGGTGTCATACAAATAGAACAAAAAAACACAACCGGACACAGTGTGACCACCATAGGTGCCGTTAGATACTGTAAGTTCTTTTTTAAAGAGAAAGATGTTAATTCATCCCATCTTTTTATTTACGTCATCAATAAAGTGCATTGAATTATGTCATATTGATAATAATTAATATTCTATCATTTTAAACTTGCTATATTTTATGGTATTGTGTCAATTTGGACTGTATCTTTTATTTCCACCATCTGCATATAAAAACTACTTTTTTGGTAACCCAAAATATTTTTACATGTGTATAAAAATACTTTAAATATAAGATTTTGGGAAATAAAAACACTCACAAAAAAACTGACATTAGTTTACTTTGCATGCTTTTATTTTGTGTATGGACAGTGAAGGAGCAACAGATATTTTTTGCTGTTGTTTTTTCTGTTTTCAGTCTCAATTCAGTCCAGTTCACTTATTTATATACTGTAGCTCCAAGTCATAACAGAAGTCGTCTCAGGGCATTGAACAGACACACACACACACACACACACACACATATATAT
>NC_056498.1:63263477-63269413 GCF_014905685.2 Nematolebias whitei | reverse complement strand
GAAACGTCTCTATAAAAAAATAAACTGTCCAGATGACCTGACTGAGAATTATTGGATTTGATACCTGGACGATTGAGCATGAACTTTATTGGCAATAAATATAAAGAAAGTAAATTTCTAGCATTCATAGAACGAATGTATACTGCCTGCCACCTTTCCTAGAAGAGCTTTAGACTAACATCATCTTACGTTGGAAATGTCTGGACTAGTAGCTGTTATGATTGAACCTTGATGGCATTCTCATGCAGTATCAATAGATGTCACTCTCAGTTACTACCACTTCAGATTTGAGCCCAGTATTTGGTCAAATGACGGCATTATAGCCATTTTTGTGTTGGTCAAATTGGATTAACTGTGGTAGCCATCTTTAATTAGATGGATTCCAAAAGTTTGTCAGTCGTAGATATACATCCTGTGATTACTTTCTGAAAGTGTCATAAAAATATCCCCAGTGGTTCAGATGGTACTTTGCTAACAGACAGGCACACAAATACACACGAAACATATAGGCAAAAACATTATCATCCACTTTAGCTTTAATGAAAGGCATTCTTATTACAGATATATGTTTTTACATAATAATACTGTGGAAGTTTGGGTCTAATATAGAAGTGATTGTCTCATACTGGAGACATTCATTATTCACTGCATCTTGGATATTGAAACAGTGTTTACGTTGAGCTACACCAGCCAGCTCACTCAGCTCAGCTCAACTTGGAGCTATTTTTGACTTAGCTATACAGCAAACTCAGACCCAAAGTTATATTGTTTTTTTTTATTTTTCCTATACCGTCTGTGTTGACTATCCGTATGGTTTTCAGAGATATAGTGGAGTCAAAGTAAAAAATGGATTTGGATATTCATCTTAGCAAAAATTACTTCTAAGTTTACTATAGCAGATCATTTAGCATCATGACAGAGATTTGTTGCTTTAGCCAAAGCTCTGATTTTTAAATTGAATTAGTTGTGCATTGCCTACATAAGTGTATTTTGGTGTACTTTTTTTCCTTCAGAAGGACATGCATCCATATTAGAGGTGTCTTTTTCATGTGCCTGCACAGCATGCCAGCGTTAGAGGAAACCCTCACACTAATAGCTCTCTCTGCACCAACATATAGCCTTCAACAAAATGTAATTTTTATGCGGTGTGCCAGATAAAAGCCCGGAAAAAGTCATTTGGGAGAAGATGCTTCTGACCACGAGGCAGAGTTGTTTTGGGATATGAAATTTCCTCAAGTTTTTAAACAATAGGCCTATGTTCTCTGAGAAGAAACAAACAAACAAACAAAAAAAATGGCACCTATAGGGGAGTCATGTTTGAATTAATCAAGACGCAATTAGGTTAACAAATTTGATTCCAGAGGGATGGTTTCTTGTGGTCAGAGGAAGCAGTGAAAGTGGGAAATTGAAATAAATTTGTAGCTGTGAACATCACAGCAGCACACAAGATCTCAGACAAATATTAAAACGTTGGCGCAGCATGTCTAAAGTTTTGTTGTGAGGTTTCTTAAAGTTAAAACTTTAAAGACGTCCGTCATAGCCTTCTAAACTGTGTGTGGTAATGATAGAAGTCTAGCCCCCTGCTGAACATTCCCCTCCATATACTGTTGTCTCATTAGCTCATCTTTTTACCACTTCCCTTAAGATATAGTGAACTCCTTTAGCAACTTTGAAATGACACTTTCCCATAATGTACAAATTTTGTAACTGAAGTAGATGAGCATTTGCAGAATATTTTGGGACACTTTTGAATAGATGTACTGGGTCAAATGGATCCATTTTTCATTCTTCAACTGGATAAATCATTTTCTTCACAGCTGGAGTTCATATCCTCTCTTGATTAGCCTCCAGCAGCAGAATCACAGCCACAAGTAACAAACTTGTAATTATTAATTATAGATGGAGCCATGCAAAGTGCCCTTAATTTGTAAATGCTGTGGATTCCAGTCCTGTTTCCTTTTTTTGGAATAACATAAAATATATATATACTTATTATCTCCATAGGTTAAAATGTTTGGCTTGATGTTTCTAATCAAGATATCTGCTTTTTTTCCGAATTGAATATAAATGTTGTGTTGCATTTTTGGGTACAGTTTGTAGAAACAAGTGTTGCTGATGTTTCTATCATAAAACCCATGAAAGTTGATCACATCTCATGTAAATAATATCTGCTTGGCTTTTAAAAACTAGGTTAAATGGTGTTATAAAATTATAATCAAACGACAATTTCCACCTGTTTTTTTCCCCTTAAAGACTCCATATGTAGCTTAAATATTTATAAAGTTTTGGCTTCCTTTTCTGGATTAATTCCAGAGTGAACGTGTCTGCAAAAAATACAAAGCACATAATGTAAATTGAAATTTCTTTCATCGTTTCTTTGCTCACTTGTAAATGTGGCTCCTTGAAAAACTTTAGCTTTTCACATGACTTGAATTCCCCCTCAAGCCCCTGTCAGAGAGCTCACCTCTGGGTTGTAGAAGCATTTGATGTTCTTCATCCTCGTGCAGACTTTGAGAAAATTCAGTAGGGGTTAAGAAGATTTTACTCAAATGTCTGAACTCAAATCCAACTAAGACTTTACATTCTTTATATAAATGAACAAGATATTCTGTAGCAGTCAACCTAGTTCTCTTATGTTCCTGAGCTCAGATAAAACATGTTGTCTTACCGTTCCATGTTGAGGTACAAACAGCTACACTTTTTGCACAAAGGTCAGCGCTAAAAGATTTAGTTTCCGCTTTTGTGTTTGCAATTTAGTTTTGCTTTGTGCTATTTGTCCTTATCCGTGTTTAGTTCCCTGTATACCTGCACCTGTGTTTTATAAAAGTTTTTTTTTTAATTCAACCTTTATTTATACAGACTAGCCTCATTGAGCCACGGGGACTCATTTGCTTGAGGAACCTGTTCAAGACAGAACGTATAAAGTACTGACAACAAAACACTAGACAATGACAACAATAAACTACAGTAAAAATTCAGTTAAAATAAGAATAGTGTATAAAACAATAAATCAGGGTGCCATAAAACAGGGTGAAATACTAAAAACAAGAACATATTTGCTTTGATTTTTCTATTGACATTATTAAATGTTTGAAACCTCATAAAGGAAGCAAGGAGAACAACTTCAGTTCCTGTTGCAAGGTGCTCCAAGTTGCAGGAGCTGAGTAGGAAAAGGCCTTTTTGCTAAGTTCAGTCTGCACTGAGGGAACGCTGCAGGTAATGATGGACTGAGAGTGCATGTTGTAACTGCACTGACGACGTGACATGTGGGAGGAGATATAAGAAAGCAGCAGACCAAGGAGTGCTTTATAGATGAAAATGAACCAGTGTGAGAGCCTACATGTAGAATATGATGAGCAACTGACCAAGGAGTACAGGGTGCAGTGATGGGTAGTGTAGTTTTTCATTCAACCTTTATTTAGACAGGGAAATCCCATTGAGCCTCGAGGACTCATTTACAAGAGAGACTTGAACTCCAACCAGTTATGAATCTTAGCGCACCATGGTAGACAGCATCCAACATCTGCAGGGTGCTTCATGTAAATGTCACCATAGTCAATAGCCAGTAAGAAGGTAGTGGTTACAAGGCGTTTCTGGCATTTAGAGTTAAGCAAGATCTATTTCTGAAAAAGAAACCCAATTTTAACTTCAGTTTCTTGATCAAGTTTGCAGCGTGTGGTTTAAAAGAGAGATGTGCATCAACCAACATTCCCAAGGGTTTGTAAGATTTTGATTTTGAAGATATTGATTTCCTTGTAAGCATTTAGGTTCTTGGTTTCTCTTTGTTCACTGTCAGGTCATTTTTAATGGCTTTCTGATCTTACTTTGCACTGTGTCTTTATTTAATTTTGGATTTTCCTCTTTGCTCTTTGCTTTGATTGCATCGTGCCTTTGTTTTTGATTCCCAAATTTGCGGTGCCTTTTGGTGCATGTTGGTGAAAGTTCCCTAATTTTTAAACCACACTGCTGTCAATATCTGAACCCTGTGTCACCACAGGTTGTGACAATTTTGGGATATTTCTAAACAATCACATTTTGGTTTCACACAGAAAATGAACTTATGAGAGCATATTCTACATGCAAATTAAACTGTTTTAATGACAAGCAGATTCTTATCTGTTGTCATAGTTTATCAACTGCTGCCAAAGATGAAGACCGAGCCATGATACACACGCATCTACAGTATGTGTGTGCTAGTTTGTCTAAACTGCAAAATATTTCTCAAATCTCAGAATTTTAGACTGGATCGATGTGAATAAGTAAAGTTAACTTCAAGATGGTAACAGCCATGTGAACTTGCTATTCACAAAAATGGCTGTAACGGTCAATTTGTCATTTTGTAGTAATATTTTTCTTATTCTAAACCCATAGTTTAAGATACTGAAAGCCATGAGACTCACGGACACAAATAATTAAAGGTAAGTAGTTTATTTACAATAATGGGTTTGTCAGGGGTGCGGGAAGACCTAAAGAAGAGAGGAGATGAGGAGTACAGTTCTTTGGAGATTACTTGCTTAGAGTAGTGGTTTATCTTGCTTACTGTGTTGTTTGTTGTGGGCTTTGTGAAGAGGGCAGGGGATTCCAGGACCCAGAGGGCATCGGCGGTTATCAGGTTAGTAAGTGAGTGAGTACCTGATGAGAGTGGCAGGTCGAACACTGGGACTGAGTGTATGTTGTTTGGTTTTGGTTATTGAAGGAGCTGCAGATAGTGGTTCCAAGACAATGGTTCCCAAGAAGTACAGACACAAAGAGGTAGTGATGGTAGTACAAAACAAAAGCTTCAGTACATGCTTTGAACCCTGAAGTACAATTATATTCGATACTTCGAAGACTGTTTTGGTGCAGAAGAAGTCTCGTGACATGTCATCTGAAACACAAACCATTTAGTTATTGGAATCAATCGCTTGACTGCTTCCCAGTCCAATCACCTCGCCTCAATTCTGACAGGGAACAGGTTGAGACAGGATTGAATTTGAGCATGCTCATCTCTATAAAACCACCCTGAAAAGTGTGCAATGTGTTGGGAGCGTACCGGTAGGTGCGTTTTTGCTGTTGTGTTATTATTCTGTCATTATGGAGACAGCCAGGAAGAGAAGTTGTTCTAACATGAACACTTCGTTCTACTCACTTTTGAAGGTGGTTCTGGCATTTCATTACTGTATTTTTTTTAAAGTAATAGTAAAGTACAGCTGTAACAATATGATCTACCTCAAGTCTACATTAAAGCATTAGAGTAAATTAAGTGTGTGATTTTGATAGCCATTGTATGAGCTCAAATTTTAATTTTGATTTGTACATTTGACCATAATTACAGGATTTGCAGTGTTTTTTATTTTTATTTATTTTATTTTTTTTTAGCTCAGTTTAAGTGTAGAAACATTGTGAAGTGTTTCAATGAACTTATCATCATCGCTCAATTATTTTTTTTTTTTAAAGAAAGAGAAGAAAGAAGAATAAATAAATAAAAGAGAAATACATAAAACGAGAGACCACCACGACAAAACAACATGCACAGCACAATGCCACACACAATATCACCATGAAACATTCGACATCGCACAAGGAATCATCTAGCTTCCACCACTACCCAACCTAGCGTGCATCTGTCAAAGCACCTGAATCCAAACACCTGCGCAAGCACGCCCGCCACCACCAGATTTCTCCAAAAGAATGCCCAATAGTGGATGCGGGGGCCCACAGACCCGCCCCCCAGGACACAATGGCAACATAGGGAGGACCGGAGCCACAGACACACAGCGGCCCACAGGCCCAGAGCCCCAGGAGTCTCCCAACAGGGAGAACCGAACCCCCTCCCCCCCCTCCCCCCCCAGAGAGGAGCAGAGGAAAGAACCGGGTGACCCCAGCCACCACAATGCAGAGCCTCCAGGAAGCTGCAGCGACGAGCCCACAGGTCCAACCGGCAACCCATGCCCCCC
>NC_056498.1:63255977-63263377 GCF_014905685.2 Nematolebias whitei | reverse complement strand
CCCCCCCCCCCCCCCCCCCCCAAAAAAAGTAGATCCGGCCATGGACACCGAGCCCCAAGCCCCGAGGCCATACCACCCCCCAGCAGAGCCCCGACAGAGCCAGGGCACCCAGGCCCCGCCAGGCAGCAACCAGGGCGGACCGACGTACACCCCACCACCCAGCCCAGACGCCGAGAGCCACCAATGCACCGGCGGCAAGGTGGCCCCCCGCCAAAGGGGGGCACGACCGGGGGGAGTGGGCCCCACACCAAACGTGGGGCCCAAATTGATCCGAGAGGGGGGACCACCAAAAACCCAACCTGAGCAACCAACAGGCACACACAGATAGCCCGACAGAATCTCTGTCCGGCCGACCGCATGCATCATCTACCTGACAGCGACCACAGGCCGGCCCCAGCCCAAGGGGCAGAGCAGCAGGGAGTCGCAGCCTAGGAGGGCCGGCCCTCACATCAAGAGCCCCGCACCATAGGCCCGGAGACGCCCCAGCACGCCACCTACGCACCCCCCCACACACACACAGCACCCCCACCGCAAATGCCACACAGGAAGACCAGCCAGTGCCCTGATGAGGCGAAGCCACGCCCCCAACCGCCACCCTACACCACCAATGACCACACGTACACTACCATATCCGACCCCCCGCCGAAAGCCGGCAGCCACCCCGGTCAAAGTGCCGGCCATCGCAACCAGGAACCGAATCGGAACAGCCCAGGAGGAACCGAAGCACCGGCCCCATCACTAACCGCCCCCAAGGTCCAAAGCCCACCCACAGCCCAGACCCCAACAATGCCCCCCCCCCCCCTCCATCCCCGACCCCTAGTGTCACATGGAGAAAGGAGGTGTTTGTGAAAGGAAAAAAAAAAATCTAAAAAATCTTTGGGATGAACCAGTCTTTGCCGTAATGTATTTTGGGGTTGGGGACGACACCTGGGTTAAAATTAAATCTCAGGAAGTCCAACATTTTACTGACCACATCAACTCTGTGGATAAATACATCAAGTTCACACGAGAAGATGAAAAAAATGGCAAGTTGGCTTTCTTGGACTGTGAGGTCTCAGTCTCTGATAGAGGACATTTGCAAACTGAGGTGTACCGCAAACCCACCCACACAGACCAGTATTTGCAGTTTGACTCCCATCACCCTTTGGAGCACAAGTTAGGAGTCATCAGGACTCTGTATCACAGAGCAGACAGCGTCCCCACTAGCTCAGGAGCCAGGCAGAAGGAGAAATCCCACACAAGACAGGCTCTAGAGCAATGTGGATATCCTAACTGGGCCTTCTTAAAAGCAGAGAAGAAACCCAAACAGGACTCCAGTCAGCCAGCAGTTGAAAAGGAGGAACCCAGACCAAGACCAGTGGTCATTCCATATGTTGAGGGAGTATCAGAGAAACTGAGACGTTTATTTTCTAAACATAACGTCCCAGTGGCTTTTAAACCCCAAAATACATTACGGCAAAGACTGGTTCATCCCAAAGATCCAGTCCCCCGGCACAAACAGAGTAATGTTGTGTATGCTGTTCAGTGTCAGGAGGGCTGTGATCAGTCTTACATCGGGGAAACAAAACAGCCACTGGCCAAAAGGATGGCCCAGCACAGAAGATCAACATCATCAGGCCAGGACTCTGCGGTCTACACTCATCTCCAGGCCAGCGGTCACTCTTTCAGGGATGAAGATGTTCACATCCTGGATAGAGAGGAACGATGGTTTGAGAGAGGAGTAAAGGAGGCCATCTTTGTGAAAAGAAACCGTCCATCATTAAACAGGGGTGGAGGCCTACGTGTTCAATTGTCCCCCTCTTACAATGCTGTGATTGCTAGTATCACTCAGCCCTCTGTGAAGAGTAAACAGCCATCAGTGTGCTAATGATCCATTGTTAGGCTGATGGTCCTTCTTGAGCATGTGATCAGCTGGTTTTGGTTGTCAGCAGCAAACTGGTTGATCCACTCTGAGAAGGTGCTATTTAAGAGACTGAGCTGAAAACAGCACCTCAGACTGAAGAAGTCTCTCGGACGAGAGACGAAACGTTTCTACATTTTTTGTTGTTTTGCTTTGTTTTGGGTTTTTTTGAATGTCCAGAGGACCAGATTTAACTTTTTTAGATTTTTCTACCTGGATTATTGAGCATGCATCAGGATATCCAGGAGGCATAGTCACCAGAAAACACTGAGGAAACGGGACATGGCATATACAAGGCATAATGCTCCCATGATGAGCTGAGTAGAAGAAGGGACTTTATGAACTGAGGCTGAACAAGAAATGGGAATAAACCAAGTAAGCTAAACAAGACAGGGAACAGGTATGAGTGGACATGGCCGGACTAAGGAGCAGGAGCTGAAATAAGGAAAATTATACAGGGTAGCCGTGGATGAGTGGTTAGAGTAGTCGTCCTCCAATGCAAGAGTTGGGGGTTTGATTCCACTAGCAGTCACATGCCGAAGTGTCCCTGGGCAAGACACTGAACCCCTCATAACCTCCAATGTGTGTCCCATCGGTGAATAAATGTGATAAAGCAATGAGTAATTTGTATAGATATAGTAGAGTGCTGTATGAATGGATGAATACGGGCACAGTTTGTAGTGTAAACAGTTTTGAGTATCTTGATAAGATAGAAAGGGGCTATATAAGTACTGTCCATTTACTATAAAAGTAAAGTTATGATACAGAGAAAATCAGAGGAAAAAAGCTCAGAAAATAAACCAAAATGAAATGAATCTAATAACAAACACAACAAACTACCAAAAGTAACCAAAGTAAACAGATACTGACAAAAACTTTCAGAATGTAATCCTTGGCTTTACATCTAAACCTCTAACATTTGGAGTCAACGCAGTTCTGCTGCCAATGCTTCTCACAAGATCTCACAATGCTCCAAGAAATCACACATTAGGGTTTAATGAGATTTGACCAAATATCTAACTCTGTTCCTTTTTAATACAGGATTATTGCAGTTATTTCATGAAGATATGCATTCCATCAAGGAAGGCTGTCTTTTTATTGTTTTGTTTTGAGCCTTTTGGCAAAGTCACTGCAGGCCAGGCTGTTAAGGTGCCATAAAGGATGACATATATTTTATTTATTTATTTATGTATTATTCTGACATACATTGTACTCCCCGCGATCCATTGTTTTTATCTCCAGCATGCACACTGATAAGAAAAATTGTGTCCAGCATATAATTTTCATATTTTTGCAATGCTGCCATGAGGAGTTTTTTATGTTTTATTTTTTTCAGTCTTCACTTAATCCAAAATGCTGCTGCCAGAGTCTTAACTGGAGTTATTAGGAGAGATCATATCTCTCCAGTTTTAGCATCTCTCCATTGGCTCCCTGTCAAGTCCAGAATTGAATTCAAAATCTTACTTCTAACCTACAAAGCTCTCAACAACCTAGTTCCATCTTAAATTCAAGATCTTATTGTTCCATATTTTCCCAACAGAGCACTTCGCTCTCAGACTGCAGGTTTACTTGTGGTTCCTAGTGTTTCCAAAAGCAGAATGGGAGGAAGACCTTTCAGTTATCAGGCTCCTCTCTTGTGGAACCAACTTCCAGTTTCTGTCCGTGAGGCTGACACGTTGTCCAGTTTTAACACTGGGCTTAAGACGTTCCTTTTTGATAAATCCTATAGTTAGGGTTAGCTTGTTATGCTGCTATAGACTTAGACTACTGGAGGACAAATTGACATTTCCTTAAATGAATTGTTAACATTAAATAGTTTTTATTTGATATTATTTCTATCTTAACCTGTGATTCTTGACTTGCCATTGTGTATCTGTTCCTACCAAACCCAGCCAGTCGAAGCAGAAGGCCACTTGTCCCGAGTCTGGTTCTGCTAAAGGTTTCTTCCTCATGAGGGAGTTTGTCCTTTCCACTGTCGCCTTCATGCTTGCTCAACATGAGAGTTCTATGATGGAGTTAAGCTCAAAGCAGTCTGCTCCTCAGATAAATAATGTTAAATTATTATTTTTATATATGAATGTTTCTGTTCAGTGCCCTGAAACAACTTCTGTTGTGACTTGGCGCAATATAAATAAACTGAATTGAATTGATTTTTTTATCAGTTTAATTATTTATTTTTAGGCCTATTAGGCTTGTTATGTCAGTCAGCCTGAAGGTTGAGCTACAACAAGCCTGACCAATAAATCAACTTTTTTTTTTTTACCATATTCAGAACAACCATGGTAACAATTGTCTTATTTAGCTTTCTCTTCTCTCTACTGCCAAAAATACTGAATTATTTGTCTAAACTGGGCTGCTATTTTTCATAGCCTTAGAAGGAGCATGCTGTTCTCATGCTTGAAGCAGCAAAGCAGAAAGCATCTTCAGATCCTTTTTACTAATTTAGTTGTCAAGAATAGAGACATACAGTGTGCAATGAAGAGAGGGTAGTTTTAGTTGTTTAGTATACACAAGCTAAAGGTTACACATCACTACTTACCACTAATGAGATCATCTTAACCTTTTGCTTTCTGGTCTAAAGGCCATGACAAATTTGAAATAACTGAACTTTGCACAAGAATAAGGCTGCTAACAAGGATAGTATCTTGCACACAGTGCATCAGAAATTCACATGGTGAAGCATTCATCCTGCAGACGACCCCTCTTATTTTGAGGAATGTCATTTTTGAATCATACGAAGCAGCTTGAAAGAGACATTTTTGCAGACATCAATTATTAACCAAAGCTTATATCACGAGCTCACATATCAAAACAGCAAGCTCGTAAGATACTACAGGGCATCTCATGCATTTAGTGCTGTCGGAGAAACAAAACTAAAACAGAAAGGTTAGGTGCTGAAATCTGACATGAGCTCACGAGTCTTTGTATTTTCTCTGACAGGTACACGACATGGCAGAGGAGCACTGTAGGGTATATGAGGCTATCTTTGTACTCCTCCATCAGAGGCAGAAGATTTTACACCACCACAGAAAAAGGTTCCTGTGAAAATGAATATTTTATGACATTGCTGCTAGGCTAGGATTTGTAGCTTATGAGTAAATTTGCATTCCAAACTGCCTGTTGTGCAAAAAAAGGCATCATAACCAAACTTAAAAATGCCTTATTATATCAAGCTGTTTTGTTTGTTTGTTTTTGTTTTTTTCTGCCTTGCTTGTGACTCAGACGGCATAGCTATTGTTGTGCTTCTATTTTTGTATATGTCGTATCGTATTTTTTGTATCGCTCCACCAAGCCCCAGCCGTTTTGGTTTTTTGTGTGTTTAGCAAATTTCCTCAAGAAAACAAGCAAAAAAAAATACTGTATTGTATCACTGTATCATAAAACCATGTGGCCTAGAGTTTTCTGTGATCCTTAATAAAGTCTAAATTATAAAGCAGGTTAAAAAAAAAACTATAGATTAAAAAAGCTCACAATTTCTTGAACCATATGTAAAATGGAAATGTTTGTACATGAGCTCCTAATTATGATAAAAAGTCAAACGGCAAAATCATGCATTGACAAAGTATGAATGGATGGTGGAATGGAAGTTCTAACCTTGTGTTGTCTTTCGGGTCAAAAGTGACCCACCATGTTTAGCTGTAGAAAAAAATACCTTAAACTATCTTTTTCCAACTTGAAATGTTATGACTTTTCCTAAAGGGACCCCATCACTAGAAAAAGTGATACTTTGTTTTTCTTTATGTTTCCATGTGGGCTGTACACCACTAGGGTACAAAGATTGTCTTATGGGTCATTTTTGACCAGTGAATTATAAAAGCATTTAAACACCAGAAAAAAGTTCAAAGGCCACATGCAAACTCTCTCTAATATGTACACACAAACACACCTACCCCCCACCCCCGAACATAAGCGTATCTGCGGTGGAAGTGGTCTCCAGCTGCAAGTACTTGGGTGTACACCTGAATGACAACCTCAGCTAGGGCAACAAAACCACCAGCTTGATCAAGAAAGCTCATCAGAGACTCTACTTCCTCAGGTGGCTGAGATGAGCTGGTCTGGGAAGCTCAGTCCTCATCTCCTTCTACAGGTGTGCAGTGGAGAGCATCCTGTGCTCCAGCATCAACATGTAGCATGGAGCTGCAGAAAGAAAAGCTTTGCAGAGAGTGGTGAAGGCTGCACAGAAGTCTGTTGGAGTCAGCCTCCCCACCATCACTTACACCTCGAGTTGCAGGAAGAGGGCCACCTGCATCATGAATGACCCCACTCACCCAGCACACACTTTTTGCCCCGTTCCCCTGAGGAAGGAGGTTGAGGAGCATTAAATGTAGAATCACTAGCCTAGGAACAGCTTCTACCCTGAGGCTGTTAGACTCATGAATATCTAATCAGGATAATCACTGTGAAAAATCACATCATGTTGCTGCTGATCTCTTTCATGTTGATGTGTTCATGCGTACTCATCTGCTCACACAGACTCATGTTCGTGCGGCTGTTTGACATATTGTTTTTATGCTACTAGTGCTTAGCGTATTTTTAGTTGTTTTTCTTAGTTCATATCTTAGATCTTATTAATGTTTTTCTTTTACATTTTATTGTTGGATGTAACTGGGACCCTGTGTACATAATTTTGTTCCACCACATGTACCACATGTGGTGCAAACAACAATGAAACTCTGACTCTGACACACACAAAAGGCAAAGAACTGCATATTTTTGAAATGTGGGAACTCTGGAGTACCATGATCTGGTTTTGGTGTGTAGAACCTACGTGCAGGAAGGCTACAGGAGACTCCAGGTAAAAGGTAAGTACTTGTTTATTTTTCAAACAGCAAATCAAAATGCTGACAGGGCAGCTAACTTATTTGGTTTGGAGAACAAGATGGGAGACGGATCACAATACCATGGAAGGACAATCCAGAGAGAAGAGAGCTGACTATACTGTATACAGACACAGATGAGGACGAGTGACAGACACCTGTGATTGACACTGGACACAGGTGAGCTGAACACAAGGAGGAAGAACACTGAGGAGAAGAAAAACACAGGGAGGTGCAGACAAACTGGACAGGACAGACAATCATCTCATGGAGTTTTATTATTTTTTAAGATCAAGGCTTGCAGTCATAGGATCTAATGTTGAAGAGTCGTCGATCTTAGACTCAGCAGAAAATCTTCACACACACATACACATACACTACGGGCAATTTAGAATCTTGTGGGGGGGGGCTTTTTATTTGTGGGGAAAAAAACGGAGTTCCCGGAGAAAACTCAGTTAAGATTCACTAGCTGTGAGTTATTGTGAATGGTTGTTTGTCTCATTTGTCTATGTGTCCCTGTGAAGGATATATGACGACTTGCTACCTGTCCAGGGTGTCCCCCGTCTCTCACACAGTGATGGCTGGACATGGGCACCAGTGACCCCCGTGACCCAAAAAGGATGAAGCAGTAAAGATGATGGATGGATGGATGGATGGATGGATGGATGGATGGATGGATGGAT
>NC_056498.1:63236718-63255967 GCF_014905685.2 Nematolebias whitei | reverse complement strand
GATGGATGGATGGATGGATGGATGGATGGATGGATGGATGGATGGATAGATGGATGTGTTTCCATTAACAGATCAGACAGTTTACGCATCTTTTCTTTCGGGTAGACTTCTTCTTCATCTTTCCACACTCCAAGTTTTCCATTTGTTGCTCTAAAGTTGTCATTCTTTCCATGAGCCTTTGCGCTGCAATTTATTTTCTTCATCCTTCTAATGTAAAGCCTACTTCAGCGAAGTAACAGTTTTTAATTTTCATCTTTAAATCACTTCTTGGTCTGCTGCCTTCATACATCTCCTCCTACATGTCTCTGCGTGAGTGCAGCTACGGAGTGCGCTCTCAGGGCATTATTACCTGCAGTGTTCCCTCAGTGAGGACTGAACTAGGCAAAAGGGCCTTCGCCTATTCCGCTCCTGTTTCCTGGAATATCTTACAAAAAGATTTGAAGCTCTCGACCTTGACCTCTCTAAGTGTCTTTAAGAATCTGTTGGACACCTGGCAGGGTCCAATGCTGACATGTTCCTGTTGTTAGTTTTCTACATTTGTCTTGGAATCTAGCTGGTTGTTTTTTTTGTTTGTTTTGCTACCTTTTCCTTTTAGCCATCCTATTTGTTTAAAAGAAAAAAAAAAAACTGTAGTATGCTTTTTTATAACTGTTTATTGTTGTTGCTGTTGTCCATTGTTGTCATCTTTCTTTGTTGAAATCAGGTCTCTCTTGTAAATGAGTCCTCGAGGCTCAATGGGATTTACCTGTATAAATAAAGGTTGATTGATTTTAAGAGGTGGGATATTTCTTTCTTCCACTCCTGCCGTTCATGTTGCAGTTTCCTGCAACTTTGTCACCGCTGCTTTCAAAGTTGACTCTGTTTGTTGATGCTTAGACACAAGACGGGACATCTCTTGCTTCTGCTGCTGACACTGTTGCTCGAATGCCCTGTCTGTTTCCTTCAGAGTTATTCTTAATTTGGAAACTTCTTCTGTTTGCTGTGTCAAGAAAACTTGGGCCTTTGCTGCCTTACATTCTCAGCTGCTTCTAGGTCAAAGCTTCTTCTCACACTAGAATAATCTGCATTCTTGTTCAGCAATGCTTGTTTCATACCAGCGAGGACTTGTTCGTTGTCGGCTTTGAAAGATTCTAGATTCTGTTTTAGAGTTACTGCCTCAGTTTTCAGCTTGTCCATTTCCATACTGTGTTTCTGGTAGTCTTGTTCCAGTTGGAAATCTTTTTGAAGCATTTCAGCTTTAAGTTTGTCTTTCTCCTCTAAGAGCTTTGCAATGGCATCCTCAGCTTCCTGCCTTTTTTTCCTTTTAACCAGCTAATTCAGTCTCACACTGTAAAAATTTCTCCTGGGCTCTAGAATGCATCGCTTCCATTCTTCAAACTTCTTGGAGATACTTTAAATGTTTGTGGAGATCATCATTCTGGTTTTGTAACGCAGAAAGCTGGTCGTTCTTTTGATTTAGGATTTGATCGACTTCAGAAGCAATGAGCAAACCTGAAGTAGAATCTTTCTGACAACACGTGGTAATTTCAGCAGCTTCTTCTTCTGAAGTTCTTGCCAGAATCTTCACAATTGATTTTTTTCTTTTCTGTGGAAGATTGTGGGTCTAAACTCTGAGGAGGCTGTGGCGTTGGAGATGGGCCAGCAGGGCAGCTGCTCTCTGCAGACGCATTCTGAACTGAATCTGAAGTTTCTGCTGACTGAGATGTCCGAACTGAAACTGAAGTGTCAGATATCTCAGCAGGCTTTGACGTTGCAGACAGAACATCTGCAACGCTTTGTCCAGGGACTTGCTGGTAAGTTTTTTCAACAAGTTCAGAGCCAGACATTTGTGCTATGCTATCATGAACTCCAGAAATAGATGGCTGAGAAACAACTATTTTGACAGGCTCAATGATAGCGTCAGTTTGTGGAACATCTGTTTTGGGTGGTCACAGGTAAAATTAGAGGGAATCCATCTGACATCCAGTGGAAATTTCAGACGTTTGCTGATTTAATGTACAGTTTGTTTCCTGAATTCTCACTCCTGGACTTTGCTTGTTAGCAAACTGAGGAAGTATCCTGGGAATACGTTGTGGCTTTGGAGGCAGGGTATTTACAACGCTTTGTCTAGCGACTGGTTGATTATCCCTTTTTGCAGACTGAGAGGTCTGAACTGAAGCTGAAGTTTCACGTCTTGGCCGGTTTGGGCTTTACAGAGAGAGAATCGATGAAGCTATATCCTGCAACTAGTTAGTACACATTTGCAGGAAACTGGGTGGGAGACTTTTTCTCTTTTTCTTCTGGTACCCATGTCCAGTCGTCACTGTGCCAGGGGCAGGGTACACCCTGGACCTTTCACAAGTCCATCACAGGTATTATTATTTATTTGTATAATCCATTCATTATCTTTACCCGCTTATTCCATTTTGGGTCACGGGGTTCGCCGGTGCCCATGTCCAGCAATCACTGTGCGAGGGGCGGGGGACACCCTGGACGGGTCGAAAGTCCATCGCAGGTATTATTTTTTATTTGTATAATAATAATAATAATAATAATAATAATAATAATAATAATAATAATAATAATAGATCACAATAATAATATTATTATTATTAATAATAATAATAATAATAATAATAATAATAGACTGCTTTAGAAGTATCCCTGCACTCAGAGGACTATTCCAAAATTAGGTTAGCCTATAATTGTGAGCCAGAGCAAAAATACAATTAGACTCATTCTTTGCAATAAATAAATGGGCATTTGATCATTCTGACTAATCATCCAGAATCCATATCTTGCTCCAGAGATAAATAATATTTTGAAAACTTATTGCTATCTCAATATCAATGTTGCAACGAACTGCTTGCAGCCTTGTCAATAACCTTTTGAGTAGGAAGCTAACAGCTCAGAGTAGGAGGCTGGAGTCATTTCCCAACATCAACGTACAGATGTTCTGTGAAGTGAAAATGTCGGTGAACACAGACTGTTTAAACACTGATCACTGATGAAAATGTCTTGGCAGCACCACAGACATGAAAAGAGTTGTGAAGTAATCAGCAGCAGCTGTCAATCCGTTTTGTAAAGCGAGATAACGTACATTTTCAAGAATGTAATGAATTATTTCACAATGAGTTTATCTTTATTCTTTATCTTGCAGCAGCTGAATACATGTACAGTAGCTGAAAAACTTCACTTTTTCTGTAACTACAGACAAGATCATGAAATCTGATCGACAGCAAAAGCATCAGCTTTGAGTGAAACAGTTTTAACCCATTAAACAGGAAACCCTAGTTTGAAAGAGATCTTGTAAAAGCTTCTGTTTATTAATAAAACTGTAGCTAAGGATTAAAATACAGTCAAACATTCACCAAAAAAAATAATAATAATTGAACTGAATTTATTTAAAAGAAAAGAAAAGATTTAGTGAAAATTACTTGAATGCTGACTCAAAATTCCCCCATTATTATTTTTTTGTTGTTCATAAGTTGTTTTTGTATATACATATGTTTTGCATACTTTGTTTTATTTATATATATATATATTTTAATTAAATTTTAATATTAATTTTGATTAAATTTTAATTTCATTTTAGCTGTTTTGATATAAAAGTCCAACCAAGGACTGGGTTTGCAAATTAGCCTGTGGCTAGAAAACCTTCGTACAAAACAATGGTTGCTTCGTTTTTAACTTGTAACATTGTTTAATGTGCTGACCTTGTTCAAATAAACTTGAATGAATGAATATATATATATATATATATTGTTATCTTTGAATTCAACACATTTACTTTGTTTTGTCTTCTCATGATGTTTTAAAATTTTAGCTATTGTTCTGCTACTTGTTTCTAGCCTTTTCCTACTTTTTGCCCTTTTCAACTTTTAGCTTTATGCTACTTCTTATGTGTATTTTGTGCTTTGATTTTCAGAATATATCTCCAATTCCTTTCACACAAAGAAACTTCCTAACAAAAAATAAAATACCTTTGACCTTGACCATTGCACTTTGCTTCTTTTTGCTGTTAACTAGTCTTGTGATTCTTTTGGCTTTTAGCTAGTGCTTGTTTTAGCTTTAATAACTAAGTTTCAACTTCTCCAGGAAGTACAAGCAAAGTCAACATTCACACTGATTTTTTTTTTTTGCAGAAAATGCAATTTTTTGATTTTATTCTTTTATTTGTTTTGTAACTAAAACATATCAGAATCAATAAAACCCTGCCTTTGATTTATCCCTGGAAGTTATAACTTTTTCTTTTTTTTTTTTTTTTTTTTACAGAAATAAGAGTGATAACATAAGTCTGCACCCCATCTTAAAGGACTGGGGAGCAGTTGCTCCATGTATTTATGTTTTGGAAGCTGAGTCACAGTTTTGTTCTGCATGAAGTAGTCTTATGAAGCAAAGACATTAGAGGTGAAATGGATGCTGTAGAGTCATTTCAGTTAGGATTCTGGACACTTGCTTTAAGCAGGGCAGTATAGCCCTGGGGAAACAAAACTGTCCAACCCAACAAGCTTGCTCTCATAAAGAAAAAAGATTAGATTAGTGTTTTTGTGCTTTTATGCATGAGCGTGAAAGTGTGATTTGTCAGCACTGTGTGTTCCAACGGTAGTTAAAGTTTATTTTATACATTTTATTTTTTGGTTGCTATCCCAGATATACAAAGTGATCTGGCAATGAATCTGGGAGAGAAGCAGTCTGTGAACTCCAGAAAAGCAAAAATAGCCTTGTTGCTTCTGCGTTCCAACCCCATCCTTATCTAAAGAACATGTCATTCACCACCTTGTGACACAAACAAACTTGGGACCTCAGGTTGGGGATGCTGATTTGCATTTTGTATCAAGTTCTTTGGTCCGGTGCCAGCGCAGACATAACATCCCCCCCACCACCACCCCCCACCCCCAACAGATATAGCGAGTCCTTATTGAAATTGTGGGCAGAGTAATTCTCTGTGCGCTCTCTATATAGAGAGCTCATTAGCTGGAAAAACCTGTGTGCATTGTTCCAAGTCTGCAGAGTCAGCGAGGGAGCCACTCATCACTCGGCACAATTCAAACTCCTGCACATCTGGTCTGGCAGCTTCAGGGTGACCTGTGTGCACCCACAAAAACTTACACATGCAAATGCTGGCAAAGTAGCAAATATAAACATTCACCAGAGCACAAAGCGTACACTGATGCCTGAATGCACATAATCTCCCAGCTGATCATGCATGCATTGTGCAGACCTAGCTGTAAGGATGTGAACAGCACAGAGATGCAAAAGATTTTGTCTCGCACAGTCACACACACCTCCACACACACCTCCACACAAACACTGTCAGGTATTGCAAGTGATTTACTGGCCATTTTACACCCAGCTCAGGTGGCCACCTCAAGCACTGACCCTGTTCTGTAGCCTGGGGATGCCACTTCAGCACTTTGCAGCACACCCCCAAGAATCCCAAAGCACAAAAGGTGATTGAGCTGTCAATCTCAACTTATGAAAGTTTTAATTTAGAGTTGTGAGGATATAAAATGTACAGATACCCACACAAAAAGTCAGTTACCTCACTTTTTTCTAAGTTTTAAGGCTTACAAGCTGAAATGTTGAAAGTCTATACCAACAAGTGAATGTTCCCATAAATTTACTCTTTTTTTTCCCCAAAAAAAATTGTAAAGCAGAAATTCAGCAGCATAAAGGTTACAGTACTTTCATGAATGTACAGGTTATCTCAATAATCCAGGTAGATACATCTAACAAGGTTGAATCATGTCCTTGTGATGGGTTCTTCTTTGCTGATTAAACCCAGGTGTCATCAACATACCTGAACCAATGACTCCGTGGTATTCCTGGAAAGGATTCCAAGGCTCTCTGTCCTACCTCCTCCAAATACAGATTTGCAACAATAGGAAAAACTGAAGACCCCATAGCCCACCCATGATTCTGCCTATAATATTTCCCCCTATATGTGAAGTAGGTTGACTGCAGGCAGTTTCAAGTGTTGACACAGTCGCTCTGTGGAAAGTGTGGTCCTGCTGCTCAGAGTGGTGTCTGATTTACTGTCCTCATCAACATGAATGCACATAAAGAGTGATGTGACATCAAAATAGACCATTGTTTCATCAGTCTCCATGATGACATCCCTCACCTTGTCCAAAATTACCATGGTGTTCTGTATGTGGTGTTCTGAGCTGCCAACTAGAGGGATGAATACAGACGCCAGATATTTGGAAACATTGTAAGTGACAGAGTTAATCATACTAACACTTGGTCTTAATGTTACATCTTGTTTGTGAGTTTTGGATAAACCATACAGACTAGGTGTGGCCTCCCCTGGGTACAGTCTGTGGTACAGAATACGGTCAATAGCTTTGTCCTGTTCCAAAATTTTCAGGCAATCAACTTCTTCTTGTACTGTAGCTACTTCCTGAATCTCTTTTCAGCAACTCATAAGTGGTTAAGTCACTAAGGTGTGTCTTAACTTTCTCATGATAGTCTTTCTGGTTCAAAATTTCTGTGCACTTGCCTTCGTCTGCTGGGAGGATGATGATGTTGTCCTTGCTGAGAGTGGTGAGTGCATCCCTCTCCTCTCTACTGATGTTGAAAGATGGTGGTTTGGCGTTGCTGAGGCAGGTTGAAACTTTTGTTCCTAAGTTGTTTTGCTTGAAACTCTGACATTTTGTTGTTGCGGATGGCTGATTCTGTGGTTGTGATCATCTCCACCAGGGGAATTCTTCTTGGTGCAATTGCAAAATTCAGTCCCCTGGCAAGGATCTCCGTCTCCTGCTGGATGAGCTGTCTGTCCGTCAGACAAATTCTTCACCCACTTCTCTGTCTCCCTGGCATGTGACTGTCATCCAGTGTGTTGTTATTAGGATTGAGATGGGCTTGACAAGTTGCCAGTAAATTAAATTTTTTATTTGTTTTTTTGTTATTGTTGTCAGATTTGACATGCTGTGTCAAGCATGCCTTTTCAGTGAAATTCATCACCTGCTGAAATGTGGTCTGATGTAGGTGTGCTATTAGTTTTTTGTCAGATGCGCTTTTCTTTTGCCGCTAAAGCCTTAGTGGTAAAGCTGGTCTCTCACCTGTTCATTCAGCAACTCGGTCTGTGCCTTCTGAAGGATCTTGCTTGTCCAGCGCCTGCTGACCAAAGATCAAAGGTGCCACTCTGTCTGCATTGGAGGTTGAATCTCAGGTGGTTCCTGCAGTCTGTCCTCTTCCTGTCTGCTCAAACTCTAACTAGTTTGAGGCAATCCTGCCCAACATGGTTAAAAATGTCTTGATGCATGCTCAATAATCCAGGTAGATAAATCTACCTAAAGCTAAAAAAAAAAAAAAAAAAAAAAAAAGTCCTCTGGATGGGTTTTTCTTTGTTGTTGTTAAAAAAAACTTCTAAATGTACAGGTTATTTTCATTAATGTAACATTATGGACAGTTTTAAGCAAGACTGCAATACTCCTGTACTTCGTGTGATACTGAAAACTCCGTTGTTGCTCTGAGTATATGTTGTAACTGATTCTCAACTACTACCACACAGATTTTAGCTCAACAGCTGTAGAACTGAAACAGGGCTCAGTGGTTAAGTGCCTCAGCCTTGTAATCCTGGGGCTGCCAGTTTGAGCCCAGGCTGCATCAGTAAGGGCATCCTTTAGTAAAACAACTGCCAAATCGTTCATGTAAGTTCACTTGCTGTGACAACCCCTGCAGAAGGGTGCAACCAAAAATACTCTTATGTTATTTTAGAATTGGAAGAGGTATAATCATTTGTGTGTGTGTTGAATAAGCTCTATTAGTTCTGGCAGGCATCTTGAATTGAACTGACTCCCAAAGTTAATCAAATGTGCATGTACATTCATTGATTACTTTCTGAAAGTTTTATAAAAATTGATCAGTTCATGAGTTATTTTGCTAACAGAGAAATACCCTGTTCTGTAGATTGAGGACACTGTTTCAGCACTTTGCAGCACACCCCCAAGAATCCCAAAGCACTAAAAGTAATTGCGCTGTCAATCTCAACTTATTAAAGTTTTAATTTAGAGCTGTGAGGGTATAAAATGTACAAATACTC
The DNA here is from genome assembly GCF_014905685.2 of Nematolebias whitei. Lineage (NCBI taxonomy): Eukaryota > Metazoa > Chordata > Actinopteri > Cyprinodontiformes > Rivulidae > Nematolebias > Nematolebias whitei. The sequence continues at coordinate 63,247,938 of NC_056498.1, read as the reverse complement.
TCATTAAAAAGTGTTCCCCCACTTTTTCCAAGTTTTAAGGCTTACAAGTTGAAATGTTGAAGCCTATACAAGTGTATGTTGTTATATCTTTAACTCTTTGTTTTTCCCTAAATGTAAAGCAGACATTCAGCAGTATACAGGTTACTTTCATAAATGGCAAATTAATACATTTTTACAAGTGGATGTCAAAGTGCATTTGATTGACTCTTTTCACTGTGTCACTTCCAAGAAGCACTGAGCTCTGAGAGGAGGAAGAAGTTAACTAAAAAAAAGAGTAATAGGCCACATATTGACTCCTGTATCAGTATAAAAGAAATGTATTTACTGGTCCCACGGCTGTCATTTCAAAAAGACAGAATTAATCAATGGAATCTATTGGAGCAGCTGTCAGATAATGGCACTCCCAGAGAGCTGTCATTTGAGATAAAAACCACCATTTAAAATCAATACTTTTGAATCTTTTTTGTTTCTGATGGCGCCAGTAGACGTGACGGTTGCTGCCACACAGCATGCCCGGTAGTTTCAATGAGATCCCCACCATGATTCAGAGATGGCGTGAAAAAATATCTATACTATCTACCCTGTTTCTGCTCCCATGATACGCAGAATTGCATTAGTTATGGGTGCAACATCCAGTTATGTGGCATATTGCTGACACCAACAGACTTTCTCTTCCTTTATCTCAGAAAACTGTGGCAATAAGTGAACACAGTATAGGCTACACCTTAAACAGCATAATCCAATCACGTTCCTGCCTTCTTTTACTTAAAGCCAGTAAAACTGCAAAGTTTAAAATGCTGTAAAATGTGGCTCGCAAGTTCCGCATTATTGGCTCTGTTGCTTCCTGTGAAGAGACAATGAAAAGCTAAAAAGTTTGGTGAAATGGAAAATTGGAGACTTTATGCTAAATTTTCTCAAGCCAAACCTATAACACCAAAGTTTGTGCTTAACATTTATATATTACAGTATTGCCCGCACACAAGACAAAAACAGATGCTAATGTTTTAGTCCATTTTTGAGTGAGTTTTTATATTTTTTTTCTGTTTGTTAGCAAAATATCTCATGAACCACTAGACGAACTGTAATGTTAACTAATAACTGGATATACATCTGCATCTGATTAAAATGATGAGTTAACACAAAGCAAGTTGGCTGCCACAGCTCACTAACATTAAAAAAACACAAGTAGCCATGATTCAGAGGATAGAAAGTTTTTAAATTTAGTGTGGCAGGAGCTGAGATTGATCCCTAAAACAGAGAGCATCTTAGTTGTCTGATCATGCTGCGTTATTTGCAGTCAACGCTGTCTTTTAGCAAAACAGTTCATAAATCAATGGACAAATTTTAATAAAACGTTTAGGTAATAATTAATTGGATGCACATTTACAACTTATTCGCTTATGGAGCCAACCTAATAATATATAAATATATGCAGGTGTATATATAATATTAATATTATAGTTGTCCTTGGAACAGATGTTATTACTGTCTTTCTTGTACATTTTATTGTTGGATGTAACTGGGACCCCGTGTACATAATTTCGCTCCACCACATGTACCACATGAGGTGCGAATGACAATAAAGAAACTCTGACTCTGACTCTGACACCAGGACTGCAAAATGCCTGTAAAAAGAAAAATACATTATATGAAAACGTTATAAGATTAAGAACTAAGGAAGCTGAATCTAAATATAAAAAATATAAAAATAAATTGATAACTATCATTAGGTTTTGCAAAAAAGAATATTACAACAAAAAAATGGATGAAAATAAACATAATATTAAAGAAATATGGAATATCTTAAACAGTATTATAAAAAATAGTATAAATAAACAGGATTATCCAAATTATTTTATTGATAAATATATTGAAAACTATAAATATGAATGAAATAGCTAACAGTTTTAATCAATTTTTTGTAAACATTGGACCTGATTTATCTAAAATGATCCCTGAGCTGCCACATACTGAACCAAATTTAAATAAAATAATAAACAGGAACCCCAACTCAATGTTCCTCAGCGCTGTGACTGAAAAGGAAATAGTCGACATTGTACAAAGTAAATAAATGTAATAATAAACAGTCTACTGACTTACATGGGATTGATATGAAACTGGTAAAGCATGGCATTGAGGGGATTTCTAAACCATTTACATATATTATTAACTTGTCCTTTCAAACGGGTTCATTCCCAAGTAAAATGAAAATAGCTAAAATATTGCCGTTATACAAAAATGGGAACTTCACTAACTATCGACCTGTCTCTCTGCTGCCACAGTTCTCTAAAATATTAGAAAAATTATTTAATAACAGATTGGAAACATTCTTAGATAAACATAAATTAATCAGTGAAAGTCAGTACGGCTTCAAATCAGGAAGATCAACAATACAAGCTATTTTAGAAACTGTAGAGGAGATAACTACTGCGATGGATAACAAGAAAATTGCTGTTGGGGTGTTTCTGGACATCAAGAAGGCATTTGACACAGTCAGTCATGATTTATTACTAAAAAACTTGAACGTTATGGGATAAGGGGAGTAGCACTAGACTGGGTTCAAAATTATTTGAAAGGCAGACAGCAGTATGTGAAGCTGGGAGATGTTTGTTCTGGATGTTTGGACATTGTTTGTGGGGTTCCTCAGGGGTTAGTCCTGGGTCCCAAACTGTTTATAATTTATGTAAATGATCTATGTACTGTACCTGAAATAATGAAAAGTAGACATTTTGTTGAGGATACAAATATTTTTGTGTGTTGGAGATGACATGGAACAACTGTTAAAGGATGTAACTAATGAACTGAATAGACTTAAAATGTGGTTTGATGAAAATAATCTGTCCTTGAACCTAAACAAACCAAAAATAATGTTATTTGGGAACTGTCAATCACATACAGAAATTCAAATACAAATAGATGGAGTGAAAATTGAAAGAGTTCATGAAAACAAATGTATTGGTGTCATTATTGATGATAAACTCAACTGGAAACCACACATCAAATATGTTCAAAGTAAAGTCTCAAGAAATATCGCCCTCTTAAACAAAGCCAAGTCGGTCATAGAACAAAAAGCATTACATGTACTCTACCGTTCACTAATCTTACCTTATTTAAGCTATTGTGCAGAAATCTGGGACAATAATTACAAAACTACACTACAGGCATTAACAATACTACAAAAAAGAGCAATAAGAGTAATCCATAAGGTGGGATATTTAGAAAGCACTAATATACTATTTGAAAAATCTAAATTATTAAAGTTCTTTGACATAGTGAAACTACAGACAGCTCTAATTCTTTACAAAGCAAAAAATAAACAATTACCAGAAAACATTCAAAACAGGTTTAAAATAAGGAGCAAATTTATACATTATGGGGGGAATCAGTTTAAAATATGCAAAATTAGAACTAATAGAAAAAACTTTTGTGTATCAGTAAGTGGGGTCAAACTGTGGAATAATTTGAATATTAAACTTAAACAATGTCCAAACATAAAACTGTTCAAATTATCATATAAACATATGATTATTGCTGGATATAATACTTTGTATATAGCAATATTATTAATTTATTATTGTTGTTTTGTTTTGTTATTTGTTATTGATGCTTTTGTTTTTGGTGAAGTTAAAGGAATAATAATTGTTCATCTACTGTAGTTAACTTAAATAGATACTATATTGATGGATAAATATGGGATTAGTTGTTATATGTATGGATTATACATGTAATGAATGTAAGATTATGTAAGTGGTTAAGGAGTGGGAATTTTGATAAGTTTATACTTCTACCCACTCCCTTGAATATGAAAAACAAAAAAGTTTTGACATTATGCTTCATGCTATATATTTTTTTCTTTTTACATATTCAAAAAATAATAAACTAAACTAAAACTTAACTATATATATATATGGCACAAAAGGCAGAAAGTGATACGCATTCCTTCAGGAATTGCTAGTTCTTTTCTTTATTATTGTCTTGACTCAAAAATCTTGAACAGAAGTTTGTTCATTTAATTACCGACATTGGGACAAGAATATTCATTTTATTCATATCTTGCAAATTTCAACAGTGAGCTGAGCTTGAAACAACCCTGAACTAGACTACATCTGTTTCTAATGAGCTATTTATACCAGACTTCCTGAATGTCCATGGGATAATGAGATGAAGATATAATAGATTGATTTTGTGACAAGTCAAATTGTAGGGCTGATGCTGGAGGGACTTTGCACCTACACATACAGCAACTCAGTGGGGAGCTGCGCTGAGAGTGAAAACTCACCATCAATCTGTCTGTGGAGACCATTTTGAATTTTAAACCTGACATTTCTGCCATTTTTAGCAGAGAAACTGAATGAATCAACCACTATTGCTTTTGAAATTGGTCATATTTCCTCTGCTGATGGATAATGTTCTCCACATTTGTGAAGTGAAGAAAGTAGTTTGTATTATCTGATTGCTTTTGTGTTTTCATGCTGACCTGATACGTTTGGTCAACAACATAGGTACTTGTCTGATTTTGTCTGGATTGCAGCATCACGGTGATGTAGGTCATAGCTCAGTCACAGTCACTTCCAAATCATCATCGTTTAAACTTGGAGCATAAGTTTGATTCCTGGAGAGAAAACAGCCTTCATGTTTGACAGCTATTTGCAAGATAGTGTAAGGAATAAATAAAGTTTGTTTTTTTTTAACCACACCAAGTACTTTGGGGCATTTCATTAGTTTAAAAAACATTGTATTTTCTAATCAATTCCATTAAATGTTTAACTGATCGTGTCAAAGTTGTGAAAAAATTATCTGTAGCTTTAAGGCAGTTGAAACTTTTAGACCGCAACATGGAACTTGTATTGAGTACAGCTACATTTTTACAACAAAAACAGATTTATGTTAAAGATTCCTTAAATTAATACCTATTGCCCACCACCTTTTATGTCAGTATTTTAGACTAAGATCATTATAAGTTGAAAAATGTCAAAATATAGCTATTTTGGTCAAACCTTGAATGTAACATTATGGTCAGTTTTATGCAAGATTGCAATATTCCCATGACTTGCATGATATTGAATAATCTGTTGTTGCTCTGAGTATATATTGCTAATGATTTAGCTCAACATCTACAGAATTGAAAGAGGGCTGTGGTAGCTCAGTGGTTGAGTGCTGCAGCCTTGTAATCCTGGAGTTGTTGGTTTGAGCCCAGGTTGCATCAGGAAGCAGTAAAACCAATGCCAAATCTTTTAAGTGAATTCACTTGCTGTAGGAACCCCTGAATGGTGCAGTCAAAATAAACTTTATAATTTTAGCAGAGGTAAAGCCATTGTTGTGTTTGCTAAGTTCTATTAGCTATGGCATACATTTTGGATTGAACAGACTCCCAAAAATAATTAGTTGTGTATGTACATGCAGTGATTCCATTCTGAAAGTTTCATTCAAATTTGTCCAGTGGTTCATGAGTTATTTTGCTAACAATCAGTGTTGACTGCAATGGGTAACGCCAATATTTTCAGCAAAGATACAGTATACTCAATGTGTTGAGGTCAAAGTATGGGTTAAAGACAAGGCTCTGCTACAACCACACCAAACTTTAACTCAATATCTGTGAAACTGATTAAGTTGCCTCTCTTGTAAATGAGTCCTCGAGGCTCAGTGAGACTAACCTGTATAAATAATGGCTGAATGAATGTAGCCATTCTTGTGTTCGCTCGTGTCTAGCTGTGGCAGCCATTTTAAACTGGATTGATTTCAAAAGTTAAACATGTATATCAACTGATTATACTCAAAGTTTCATTAACATTTGTTTTGTGAGGTATTTTGCTAACAGTACAGACAAACAATCACAAAAAGATGAACATTATTGCTCTTATTGCTCTGTTTTTATTCATTTATTGTTGTTTTTTTCCCCACTGTAGGAGTGTGCTGTTTGTGGGTTTCATTTTGTTGGTGGCTCCTCAGATTGAAGAAGTCCTTTGGATGAAGGACGAAACCTCTCAGCAAGGAAAGCAACCGTCCATGCTCTGTCTTTCTTTTGGTGCAGGGTGAAGCAAACTTAGTTGTACGAGTGTATAAAATATCACACCCCTTCAGATTGTGTTATAGGTTTTAAAAATTGTAATAATTTTTAAGAAATGTTTATCCATCCTTTATCTTTACCCGCTTCTTTCTTTTTGGATCTCAGGGATCACTGGTCCATGTCCAGCAGTCACTGTGCGAGAGGCGGGGGACACCCTGGACAGGTCTCCAGTCCATCACAGGGACACATAACGAGACAAACAACCATTCACTCTCTCACTCACACCTGGGGACTATTTAGAGTTACCAGTCAGTCTAACATGCATGTTTCTGATCTGTGGGAGGAAACCAGAGTACACGGAGAAAAGCGACGCATGCACGGAAAGAACATGCAAACTCCACCCAGAAAGGCCCCTAGCCAGGATTTAATCCACTAACCTTCTCACTGAGAGGCAACAGCTCTATCAACTGCGCCACCGTGTCACCCCAGACAAGTTTAAAATATGCTAATATTTAAATGTTTTATGGGTATTTTTATATGTTCCAATATAGTTTAAGACTGTTGCAGCTTTTCTTGTGTTTGATTCTTTTTTCTAATCATATTTGGAGGCACATGTAAATCAAACTACTGCTTTCAAGGTGTTCCCAGACCAATTATTTTACCGGAATAGAAGCCAACTCGTGCAAATGTTCATCTATGAAGAAAAAAAAAAAAAAACAGCTGCTACACTGAAGGTGTTGCAAGTCTAAGGTGGGTGCAGCTGCTGTTTTATTAGAGAGATGATCAACATTTTCTCAAAGAAGAAACTCTATACGGAAGAATCTGTGTATTGGCTCTTTGAGGCAGTTTTATTCATTTTTTCTTTATCATTACTTTGCTCACAGTCTGCTTTCAGATAATAAATGTAGTCAGTTTTCCTCAGTAGTCTTTCATCTTTTCCTGCTTTAGAAGAAAAAAAAATCTGTGGAGGTCTCCCACCAGCTTACAACAGGCAGTTGTGATTTGCAATTGGTCTGCATTATCTGGCAGCTGACAGCAATTTCCCAGGTGAGTGTAAGCAGCTTGGACAGATGCACGGCAGGGATTAGACCAGCTTTCATCCAAACATGTCCAGTCAATCACCACAAAACGTCGTGGAGTTTTCTAGGTTATTATCAAGCATAACGTTATCTTTGTTAGATTCTCGCAGTGACTTCAGATAAGCCTGAACAACTGTAAATCGTATTCCCAGAGTGTGACAACACCTCTTCAGAAAACTGCTAATTGGGAAGGCTCAGCCTCTTCTCAGCAACCAAGGAAGAAGGAAAAAAGGCAGAGGAAGAAACGAAGAAGAACGCCAGACTTCTATGTCCCACACTCGTCTGTCATGGCACAACATCCCTCTTCTCCTCTGAGATTTTGCCTCAGTGAAGAGCACACACAGAGACTCGCGGAATCTTCAGCCGAGAAGCATCGGAGGTGTGAGGGGAAAATAAAAGCGTTGTCAAGGCTATCAGAAATGGATTCACAAACCTTGGGCTGGTTTATCTTAATGTGTCTGAGGCATCACACTGTGACGATCATCGACTCTATTTATGGACGCATCAGCATTCGGTGTTAAGGTGTTGATGATGATGATGATAACACTTTCTTTACCTGCATGACATCATTCACCTTCAGTTCTTTTTTTTCTTTTTTTTTTTTTTTTTTTTGTTAAAGCCTGAAATGAAAAGCACCAACGAGAAACAATCATCTCACATGGGGGACAATCAGAGTTCAGTAGAAGCTCAGAACACTTCTGATGTGACAGCTCTGAAAAATAATGCTGAGATCATAGCAGCAGATTTCAGGGCAAACTCATTAATGAGGGATTTCAGTGGAATGATGTTACTGAAACACGTCTTGTTTATGTGCAAATGGTGAAGAAGCTCGTATTATATTTAAATATAACAAACAGATGAAGACTTTTCACTTTTGTTTATGGTTATTAAAGTGATAGGTCAGATCTTTTTATGTGAATTTTTGTCATGAGCAACTATTTAATCTTATATGTTGTAGCTCGTTTTGGAAAGATCTCAGTTTGGAGAAATAATGTTTAATTCTGATCAGACTGACAAGCTAACAGTAGTTATTGGTCAAATCATCACATTTTTACCTCATTCTGTCCCCAGCAATTGATATTTAAGTTTTAATTGGTTAAAAGAATGGGTACCACTTTGCATCCATCCACTTACTGTATGTATATAACACTGCACACATGCAAGCTTTCATGCAGCTACAGCACGTATCCCTGCAACACTGCTTTCATGGATACAGAAGCACGACATGTCCTCGAAATTGTGCTTTATTTTATTGCTGTTATTTTATACTAGATATTTGCAGATATGTGACGTTTCCATGAGGAAGAGAGGAAATCAGACATTTTAAAAAGTACACTCCAAAGGATGTACATTAAACTGTCTGGATGGGAGAGTGTGTCACAGTGAGTAAAATAATATGCATACGCTACATTCAGAATATTGACAGTTCAGATGTATTAAAGCTGATGCTACTTGTATAAAATACAGACAAGGCACAGTTTAGTCAACTTTTGTTTTTAGGCAAACATACAAGTATAATCTGTCATAATATTTTAAATGTTTAACACATGCTTCGTTGCTTTTGTGAATTTCTTATTCATGTGAATCAGGTTTTAAAAAATTCTGAAGAGATGCCTAACCCTGTTTATTATTATAATATTAATAATAATAATAATAATAATAATAAAGAAACGGTCCAAATGTGATTATCTTCATTTTAAAGTATGACAATAGCTATAATGGCAGCACGACGGCTCAGTGGTTAGTATTGTTGCCTCACAGAAAGAAAGTCCTGGGTTCAATCCCCAGTTGGATCTGGGGGGTTTTCTGTGTGGAGTTTGCATGTTCTTCTCGTGCTTGCATGGGTTTTCTCTGGGAACTCTGGTTTCCTCCCACAGACCAAAAACATGCATGTTAGTCTGCCTTCAGGTCCAGGCCTCCCTTGCAAAAGAGATCTGTGATCTCAATGGGATTTGCCTGGTTAAATAAAGGTTAATAAATGATATAATAAATCCTCAACTTTTATCTATTTTATCTATATTTATCTATTTATTTGAATCTGACCTCCCCACTCGGCCTTGGAAGGCCAATTTATCTCAAATTGCTCCTGGGATAAGTAAAGAAGCTCTGCTCTGTCCACCCCCCCACCCCCCTCAGAACTTCTGTAAATGCTTATCAGAACTGTACTGGCTGAGAGACACTGTAACATCTTATCAGGACTATGGAAACTATCTGGAAGTGCTCATGGACAAATCTCACCGTCTTGTCGTCCATGCATATATATTGTGTTTATCCATGATGCTTGCTGTGGTAGATTCTGATTATTCTGAATCACTGGCCAAGATTTGTACTTAGTAGGGACAAAGGTACAAAGCAAACAAAATTAAGTTTGAAATGGGCCAAAGTGGACATGAAATGGGCAATGAAGAGTACAAGCAGCCCGTGGCAGATGGCTACTTTCATTACCCATAAAGTTTGAGTAAAAATTGAACAAAGCTGCAAACAATACAGTTTGGAGGAGGTACGATTTGATCTGGAGCTGCTGATGGCTAGTCAGATAAGGGTCAAGACCAAAGTGGATTGTTGACACGTTAAACAGCTGACCAGACTCAGCTAATGTTCAAAATGACCAAAGCACAACTGTTGTCTCTAAATTTTATAAAGTGGTTCTTTCAATTTCTATTTTATGAAGTTTAACATCTCACTGTCAATAACATTTAGTCTGCTATCTACTGCTTTGAAGCTACTGACTTTTGCCAACACTGCAGATAACAGTAAAACTTTCTGTGAATAACAGTTTATTACCAAACTGACAACAGTGTTGATGTTTACAAAACAGCTAAACCAAAAAGGTTTTTGAGAATAGAGCATTAAATATTCTTTGGAGCTTGTTCAAAGAGCCATCTACAACAGGTAAGATACTAATTGTTCGTAATTTGTTTATAGCACCCCACTTCTAAAGATTTAAACTGTCCTTTTTAAGGAACAAAACTTACAACATGACATAGAAGAAGCTATTAGCTCCTTTTTGTGTTTCTAGACATGTAGTCTGAGTCAGGTGTATGAAAATTCTTGTGTGATGAAAGAAGATTGAGTCAAATACTAGAAAAATTGCCACATTTCTTTTTAAGTTTTGTGAATAGTGATGCAAGGACCAACAGGAGCTGCCCCTAGAATGCAATAAGAAACTTTCTTAATTTTCACACACTCAGCGAATAGTCTCAGACTTTCAACTTTCTCTATGAAATAAAATGATTAAACACAACATGTCTGAACTCGCCGTTCTGAGGGGAGCTGAAACTTTTATGAGCGCCATCCACTATTTTGAAGCCTAACGTCGGGAGGCAAGCCTTCTCTGTGGCACACTTTTCAGTCTTCATAAATAAAATATAACATTCACATGGGTGTGCTTAAGCAACAAAAATAAATGCTGTCTGGGTTGTTCTACACTCAGATCCTTTTCTTGGAGGAAAAATAGATATGCAAACAAAGTCATTGTCTCTTTCACGGCACACAAGTCATTTTATGATCAAAGCATTTGTCTGCATGATGGCTTGAAGTAAAGACAAAACTAAACTGAACTTTTTTTTTAACAGCTCAGACTTTGTGAAGTTTAGAAAAGGAAGCCTAACAGGATTTTGTAAAGCTTCTATAGTTGGTCAGGCTCAGAGTGGTTTAGATAAAATCATGCAAAATTAATAGGATCAGTAACATATTAATGTTTTTAAAAAAAGTAGTTTTTGCCTGTGCTTGTAAGAAATATAGGTTATAGATCATTTTCTTGGGTTTGATTTTTAAAGTCAGATACTTCAGTGAAAAACACAGTTGATTTTTTATTTGTTTGTTTTGCAAATTTGAGTTTTGGAGTCAATTTATGTCCAAAAAAAAAAGTTTATTCAGTCAAAATTGCACACAAACTCAAAATATGCATTAAAAGTCCTACTATACTTCACTTCTGCCTCTATTTAGATGCAGACAAATCAACAAATAATTAATTAAAGAACGTGCATGTCTAAAATAATTATAACCGTCAAAAGTAAGCAAACAGACAAAGTTTTGTTCCACCTAAAACATTGCATTCTCAACAAATACAAAATGTTAAAATCCCTGCATGTTTGTAACATTTGTTTCTTTTATTTTGAATAAAAAACACAC
>NC_056498.1:63224799-63231718 GCF_014905685.2 Nematolebias whitei | reverse complement strand
TATATATATATATATGTGTGTGTGTGTGTGTGTGTGTGTATATATGTATATATATATATATATATATATATATATATGTGTGTGTGTGTTATTTAATAAAGGGTAACTTTTGGACCAGGAGTGAAACACCATCCATTTCTCCATCCATCCACCATATCCTGTTTAAAATGAAAGAAACCTGCAGCTCAAATGAGTTGATAAAAAAAAAGGTGGCACACCCTGGACAAGACTGCAAACCAGCTCAGTGAAAAACAAAAATCCATACATGCTAACATATTTACATGTATTTTACCACAATTTTCTAACGTGCATGCGTTTGGACTCTGAGAAAACTGGAGCACTCAGAGACAAAAACCCACGCAAGCACATTCAAACTCCATACAGAAAGGCCTCTGGCGAGGTTTGAACGAGGAACCTTGCGGTGGCGACAGCTCGAACCGCTGTAACACCACGCCGCCCACAACAAAACAGAAAGTTTTATCAGCCCTTAACTTTTGCTTCACGAAAATCATCCCTCTCTTAAAATCATTTAAGATACAGGAAACTGAGACGAGGGTTTTTTTAGTTGCTTGAGAAATTCTGACAGCATCAATTTAACATGCAAGCTGCAGCTATAGGTTTAACTTTTATAGCCCTTCATCTAGTTTGTAGTTTTGTTGAATGGGTTAATGCTGCGCTTCTCATGCAGAATAAACTGAATGTTGCAAAGGGGAATGTGAACATTTGGCTCGCTTGAGCTGTTTTTATGTTGAAATGCTGAAAAATGATCCCATTTTGTTGCTGTTGTCCTGAAATACATTATTTAAAAACCCTAATACACAAACACACTGCTGATGTTCCAGAGGGCAGATAGATGTTGCTGAAAGATGACTGAACTACCTCCAATAACGCAGCTCACAAATCTATTACTGAGCGTTTTAATGCGTTCACTGTACATGATGAAAACCACCTCAAAATAATACTTTGCCTTGGTAAAAATAACCTCATGTCCAGTTTTTTATCGTCCATGAAAAGCGATTCTTTTACATCTGCAGCTGCTTTGTGAATAATGAAAACCTCCATCATTTTGATGTTGAGTAGTTTTGCGTTTGGTTTAAGAAGCTTTCAGCAAACGAGAAGAAAAAAGAAAATCTTTAAAGCTCTTCTCCCATTTCCACTCGAGTGTGCTGCCAGAGAAGGGATGAATGGTATCTGGGAATCTATACTGTCAGCTCTAGCCAAAGTCAAGTGAAGTTTGAACTCAGGAGACTGTATTTGCAGCATTCTGTGTTAACAGTCTGATTTTCTACCCTAAAATAATGTGAATCCCTCTTGATTGAAATATCAGCAGAACATAAATCAGCCGGGTTTGGTTTGATTATACAGCCTTGCTTGTATCCTTTCCCCACCAGTGAAGCTTTTTCTGACTCATAAGTAATTATAACAAAAATAAATAATCCTAATAAACACAAATTAAAGTGTTCAAGAGTTCAGAAAGAACTAAAGTGAATGTGTCTTCCATGCATTTATTGATGCATTGACTTGCTATGCACTGGTGCAAAATCTTCACTTTTTTGATGAAATATCTCAAATTGCATTAAAATAAAACAGATATTTGTCCTTCTCATAACCAATTTGTCCTTTCCTTACATAAATTCAATTTATTATCCACTGCCAGAAAGGCAAGAGGTGATATTTGGGCTCATGTCTGTGTGTGCTAGTTTACGCTAGCAAAATAACTTATATAGGGTGGAGGTAGGGCAGCTGACTTGAAAGTCGCGGTTTGACTACCTGCCTTTCCCACATGTCGCGGTGTCCCTGAGCAAGACACCCAATCACTAATTTGCTCCCCAGGCACCTACATAGCTGCCCACTGCTCCACCTGTGTCTGTCTTGTGCAATGGGTTAAATGCAGAGAACTAATTTTGCCATTGTATTGTTTCATTCAATCTTTATTTAGACAGGTAAATCCCATTGAGCCTCGAGGACTCATTTACAAGAGAGACCTGATTTCAACAAAGAATGATGACAACAATGGACAACAGCGACAATAATAAACAGTTATAAAAAGTCATACAATTTTTTTTTTTTTTTTTTACAAATAGGATGGCTAAAAAAAGAAAAGTAAAAAGAAAAGAAAAGTAACAAAAAACAGCTAGATTCTAAGGTGAAAGTAGAAAACTAAAAACAGGAACATGTCTGCATTGGTCCCTGCCAGGAGTCCAACAGAGTCTTAAAGCCACTTAGAGAGGTCAAGGTCGAGAGCTTCAGATCTTTTTGTAAGATGTTCCAAGAAACAGGAGCAGAGTAGGAGAAGGCCCTTTTGCCTAGTTCAGTTCGCACTGAGAGAACACTGCAGGTAATAATGCCCTGAGAGCGCACGCTGTAGCTGCACTCACGCAGAGACATGTAGGAGGAGATGTATGAAGGCAGCAGACCAAGAAGTGATTTAAAGATGAAAATGTACCAGTGAGAGAGTCTGCGTGAAGTTAATGATGTCCAGTTAACCAGTGAATACAGGGTGCAATGGTGGGTACGATAATCACAGCCAGTTATGAATCTTAGTGCACCATGATAGACAGCATCCAACATCTGCAGGGTTCTTGTAGGAGCGTTCATGTAAATAATGTCACCATAGTCAATGGAGGGAAGGAAAGTCACAGATACAAGGCGTTTTATAGCATTCAGGGTTAGACAGGATCTGTTTCTGAAAAAGAAACCCAGTTTAACTTTCAGTTTCTTTACCAAGTTTTCCACATGGAGCTTAAAAGAGAGATGTGAGTCGACCAAGATACCCATATATTTATAGGAATCAACAAACTCAATGGGGACATCATTTGAGGATGAGATCAGAGGAAGAACTGCTGGGACCAACTTCCTATTTGAAAAAAGCATCCCTTTGGTTTTGTCACCATTTAGGACAAGTTTGAGGTAGAACAAATCATCTGGATGTTGTTGAATGCAGATTTCAAAAGCTGGAAAGCCTTAGCAACAGTTTTACCTCGACAATAAACAACTGTGTCATCAGCATAGAAATGGAAGGATGCATTACAGATGTTTTTACCTACTTTATGTATGTAGATTGTAAAGCGGGTGGGTCCTAAGACTGAGCCTTGTGGTACACCATTGTTGACTGTTAAATAACTGGAGCAAGTACCATTATGTTGAACACATTGCCTCCGATCTGAAAGACAGTTAGAGAACCAACCAATTGTGTGATCTGAGAAACCGATTTCTGAGAGTTTATGACACAAGATGTTATGATCCACAGTGTCAAAAGATTTAGACAGGTCTAAGAAAAGTGCAGCACAATAATCTTTAGCATCCAGTGCTTCAACAACATCATTAAGAACCTTCAGTGAAGCAGTGGTTGTGCTGTGTTGTTTCCTGAAACCAGATTGATGTGGAGGTAAGATGTTAAATGAGTCCAGGTAATTTTTGATTTGAGAGTTTATCAGTTTTTCTAGAACCTTGGCTAAAATGCAGAGTTTAGAGAATGGAATGGGATTGGACGGGAACTTCTTTTTCTGAACAGACAATAAAAAGTAAAAACAAAGAAAAAATAATAATAAAACAAATAGTCATGCCAATTGACATGCAATTTTACACAATTTGTTCGAAAAGGTGCACAGGTAGATAAAGATCTTATGATTCCCTGCCCCTGTCATACACATCAATATACAATCATTTTAGTCTCCTCATACCAAATAAACCTTATAATACACCCACATTAAATAAAAGCATTTTTGGCCTTTGAGATGCCCATCCTATACAACAGGGGTGTCAAGCTCACTTACAAAAGGGGGCCAAAATCAAAACCTTTTTTCAAACTAAGGGCCAATTTCCGAAAATACATGAACTCAAATCAGATACCGTACATTTTTTCTTGGTCCTTGGAACCTGTGTTCCTCAACAAGAGTTTGATTGGTCTCATTTGATGTTTTCTGTTGTGCTTTCAACATCATAATCAAAGATTACTGAAAAATTAAAGAGATAGAAGTATTTTATGTTTCACATACCATCTTGGTGGCCAGTTAAGATGTCAATGAGGGCCGCATTTGGCCCCTGGGCCTTGAGTTTGACACATGCTATACAACATATTTTTCAACAAGCTAATTTTTATACTGTTTCTTAAGCTGGTTTATATTTGTACTTTGTTTGAGCTCATCTTTTAATCCAGATCTGCCCCATACAATGATGACAACACACTTTACTTTATAAGCCAATGGATGAATTTTAGTAAAATTCTAAGAAATTATTCATTGCATTTACATCCATAATCCATTAACATTTGGAGTGAAGCCAGTTTAACATGGCTTCTCCAGCTAACTAATGTTAGCAAACTCAAAAATGGCTATAACTCAGTCAACTGAAAAGATTTTGAGTGGTAGTAGCTGAGAGTCAACACAGTCAGAGCACCGTGCATTAATCTACATCAATGCCTAAAACGATGACATACATTTTTTCTACTTAAACTTGTTTGTTAACAAAAATATGAACGACACGGTGGATGTAACTCATTTAAACATTGCACAACAATTATTTTTCCCATTTTTCAAAACGTGTCCTTGTAATAAACTATAATCAGTTGGATTGAGCACAAAACAAAAGGTGTTAGTGTTGTGAAAAACTTGACAAGCCATCAACAAGCCTTCTTCCTTCTTGGGCTTTGTTTGACATGTCACAAAGAAAACGGCTGCAATAACCTCAGCTCTTTGAGTAAGTTTCAGTCTGATGAGGGGCAATGACGCGCAGCACTAAATTAAAGTTAGATAAGCTCTATGTGTCTTTGCCCCCGCTTAAAATGCAAACCTCAGCTGAGTAGTGCTGCTTCTGCAACGTTATTTCGTCTTCCACGGTGAAAAGACTGAAATATTATTTGCCAGTCACATCAAAAGCCACGCAGGGACCATGTTCTGATGCACCATGACATGTTGTGTACCTCCTCAAGGATTTTTAACAGAAAATAGCCACGAGACAATGTTTCTGTGCGTGTGTGTTTGTTTGCAGTAACACCTCATCTAAAAAAACTGAATGTGTTTATTCAAATCACCGGAAATTAAAGGGATCAGTCCTTCAAACAAAACGCTCTTCTTCAATCTGTCAAAAGTTCTCTGAAAACAGCTTTCTGTCTCAGAGACGAGAATCCAAATTGTTGTTTGTCGTTATGCGGCTGCAACGTAGTGAAATTTAAGGTCCCCGAATCCTTTTTGTTTCTTTAAAAATGTTTCAAGGAGATCAGACCTATAATTTGGCACGCTGGAGACAAAAGAAAGGTAACAAATTACACCGTCTGTGAGAAAGCCTACTTTGTGCATTGACGCTAAATTCTTTCATTACATTGTTTTTTTATATATATATATATAACTTCTTGTAGAAATCACAAGATAAACCAAACTTTTGCTGCTAAAGAAGCGTGATCATCCACCTCATCATTAAACATAAAAGCAACTTTAATGGCGCGCCCGCTTGTTATTTTACAAGAAATAACTTCAACTTTGCAATTCTTTAAAAGCCCGCGCTGACCTAAAAAAGGACGTAGAGCTTCTTCGATAGGGAATTAATTATGTACCTCGTTTCAGTTCTCATATAACCTGCATTAGCACAGTTATATCTTTGCTTCCTAAACTGGAGTTCTCAAAATGTGCAAACGGATTGACAACATATTAGCCTGATGGGTGGGCCGAGAGCCAAAGAACGATTGATTATGTTCTGGAGGTATTCCAGGTCTGGGGCTTCCACCATTAGACATATATTGTTTTCAATTTATAACTATGAACTGAAGGCAGATGGAAAGTTGATTCCAAATCCTGGGGGTATGTTTTGCAGGGTGAAAGAATCAAATTAACCTGCGAATGGCCTGTTATGAAAGATGGCTTTAGGGGAGGCTGGGTTTTTGGCAGAGCTTATACGCAGCTTGAGTTTTGCAGGTTTGGACACCTGCAGGACAAAAAAAAAAGTTATTGGAATGAAATTAATTAAGTTTTATTCCCACTCTTAATCTCTACCTCCTTGATTCTTACACAAGTGGTGAGTGCGCTACAGCACGTCCGAAGCTGTGGAGCACTCTGTAAGATGCTGCCTCTGACATCTATCACTGCCTTTACTCTTGGGGTAATTAAGATTTCAAGCCACCTCGGGAGATATTATGGCTCATGTGGCTCAAGCAATCTGTGTCACAGCATGGACGGTGTTGGTGTAATTGTGTGTGAGAACACACAATCACATCCCCACATCGCCTGCCCCCACCCTTCTATTAAATAAGTGTAGTCTGAGGGCAGTCCTGATGGGACGTGGATGATGAAATAAAGAGCTTTTTACAGAGTTCAGCAACAGGGTAAGCCAGAATGTGTTTTGATCTATGAAAAGTACTCCATGTCCTCCTGAATTAATCTGTCTGATTCCATGGGCACTGTTTGGGATGACTGAAGCCTAATTGTTCAAAGAAATGGCTGCATTTAAATGAATGGGCCACTAAAATACATTGGAAAACCTATATTCATTTGTCCATTTAAACTGCACTTCTTATTCCAGACATTCAGCTTTCTTTTCAACCAAACACACACACACACACACACACACATGGATGGACTCATCAGGGGCAATGTCAAGTTCAACATCATACCCAAGGATATGCTGACATATGGATCAGACAATCAATCTTTGACCTTTGGAAAGGTGCACAGATTGGATGCAAGCTCCATCTCCACAGCAACAAACCACCTCCTGGTTCATTTCATCTTTAATGTGATTCTGTAGAAGAAAATTACAACAGACATTTCCCCCCTTGCCTAACCCACTGTCGTTTTTTAACTTTTTGTTTTTCAAATAGCACTCATATTAAAACTTATAGATTCATAGATCCTTACAAAACCCTACAGCTATTGTTCAGAATCTATCTATCTATCTATCTATCTATCTATCTATCTATCTATCTATC
>NC_056498.1:63219136-63224789 GCF_014905685.2 Nematolebias whitei | reverse complement strand
ATCTATCTATCTATCTATCTATCTATCTATCTATCTATCTATCTATCATCTATCTATCTATCTATCTATCTATCTATCTATCTATCTATCTATCTATCTATCTATCTATCTATCTGTCTATCTATCTATCTGTCTGTCTGATTCAGCTTCATCTTCTTTTTTCCACTAAGCAACAGTGGGACAGACAGTGATGTCTACATAACTGGCTTTATCTTTGAGAATTTGCCATGTTTCTTTTATTTTTTTCCAAAATGTATTTGACAGCAAAATGTATACATATTTTTTTCAGCTATTTAAATTAAACTGTACAAAATAAAAGAGAGCAAGAACTAGATTCTATCAGGAGGAGTAAAATGTATTTAGTTCATTAGTAAAGCAGTGCCTCCCAGTTGGCTCCATCTCAACCAAAACATTTAATTGCCTGGTGCCTGAGATAGCTCTTTTTTGGATTCTCAGAAATGAGGTCTGACAGCATCTCAGACCTCCTCCAATATAAAGTGAACCTCAGCAGGAGCTTTGCCTTCCACATCAGAGCCTTTCCCCTTCGCTCCAGTGCTGAGCAAGGCAGGCTGGTGCAGAGAGCAGTCCAACCAATCAATGAAGAGCATCTGCTTAACATTTCATCTTGTACGCTTCCACTAAAGATGTTGGTCACTGAAGTAAATGTCTTGGCTAAAGCACAAAAGAATCGAACAAAACATGAGAATAGCAAAGAACTTTGAACATGCAAAAACCATGACATCTAACATGCATCCCCAAGAGAGTTGCTTTGATTTATTTACAGATGTTGGTTTCTGTGATAAATTAAAAAAAAAAAAAAAAAACTCTGGAGCCAAACATTGATGATGTTTGCATGTTCATGTTGTTGCCCATCTGCAAACAGCTCAAGAAAGAACCAGAGCTGGCATCTCTGGGGGAAACGACGCAGCTCAGACTCTCCCTGCCATGCACTGTCAGATGATCACCTTTCCCACTGCCAAATTAAAGTGGTGCATCATACACACACACACACACACACACACACACACCTCAAAGACAAGGGTGATGAATATGTGTTTTGAAGAGATGCACAGTTTTGATGACAATACTTCTGACAAGTCAGCCAGTGGTACAAAGCAAAGTTGTCAAATTTTGACACTGACTCTATGATTTTAGCTCATTACAGCACCAACGTAGTACAAACAAATATAAATAAACTTGTTTTGGTTTTTTTTGGTTCATTAACAGATCTGCATCTCTATTTCAATTGTCATTGTTCAAACCTTGAGCAATCAAACTTGAATCAAGTGTTCCAAGGTTATTTGTGATTCAGTGCCAAGAGAACACAAGGCGCATTTGCTGTTGGGGTTTTTTTTTACACCCCAGCCCCCTTCCCCTCATCCTCTTTTTCCTCGTTTTTTATCCCTCATGTCAACATTACCAACATGTCCCCTGCTATGCTGTGCAATGTCCTGTTGTAGCCAATTTCTGTGATCATGTCACCACTTTTCTCTGAGACACAAAGAAGATCCTTCTCATATTGAAGTCTTGTTTTCGCAGAAATACTCATGAATCTGATATTCCACCTGAAGTTGTGCGGAAGAAAAAGACTTATTATTCTCTGAACAAGCAAATATGTAAAAGATTTATTGGTGGCAATGTTGTACCTACAAAGCAAAGTAAACAAAATTATACATTTCATTTCTAATGTACATTAATAATTGTATAGATGTAAAATCTTCAACAAAACAAATACCTAGTGTTCGATCCTGCCACCTTTCACGATAAAGCTTTAAACTAAGATCATCTTTAATTAGAGGGGGTGAAGATGTAGTAGTTTTGATCACAATCTTGAAAATAATTATGTTCAATCTCGTGTGATGTGAATTTTTGTGTGCTAACACTAGGAATGTGTGTTGAGGATGACTTCCAGCTACAGTGCCAAATTTTAGTTCAAAACATAAAATGTGTGTTTGATAAAGTTGCTTGGCTGTGGCAGCCATCTTGACCAAGGCTGACTCTTAAGAGTGAAGCACTATGCCATGTGACATGTGACAATATTTACATTCAATTCAATTCTATTCAGTTTATTTATATAGCGCTAAATCACAACTAAGCTGTCTCAGGGCAGTTTACAGAAACATTCACATACTGTGCATAAAAGCCAATTAGTAAAGCTTTCTATCTAAGGAGGCCAGCAGAATGAACGCTCCTGCAAGCACCCTGCACATGTTGGATGCTGTTTATCACAGTGTGCTAAGTTTCATAACTGGCTGTGATTATCATTCCCATCACTGCACCCTGTATTGGTTAACTGGTCATCATGAACTTCACGCAGACTCTCTCACTGGTACATTTTCATCTTTAAATCACTTCTTGGTCTGTTGCCTTCATACATCTCCTCATGTTACTTCGTGAGCGCAGCTACAGCGTGCACTCTCAGGACATTATTACCTGCAGTGTCCCCTCAGTGCGGACCGAACTAGGCAGAAGGGCCTTCTTTTACTCTGCTCCCGTTTCCTGGAACACCTTACAAATTGATCTGAAGCTCTCGACCTTGATCTCTCTAAAGGATTTTAAACAACTGGTAACTTCATGGCAAAAGCCAATCCTTTTTTAGTATTTTACATCGCTTTGTAATGTAGCTTGGGGGGGGGGGTCTATTGTTGTCTGTACCTCATCTGTGTTCTTTGTTTAAAACAGGTCTCACTGATTACTTTTTGAGAGTTCCATTGAAATTTGTCCCCTGGTTCATGAGATATTTTACTAACAGTACAGAGAAACAAACACACCTCGCCCAACTGAAAACATTGCTTTGGTGGCATGCATTCATTTAAATGTAATCCAGTTTTAATTGCACCAATATTTTCTTTATTGTTTTAATCATTTAAGAGGTAAACTAATACCCTCGTGGATGTTTTTGCACCTCCAGTGAGATTCCAACAGACTTTTCTTGTTGATATAATTAAAGCTCTGGAGTGCAGACTTCACAGCCCAAAGCTAACACAAACTTGTTTTCTTGATTTTTTTCCAGATCACTGGTTGAGCAACATGACAGCATGAAGAGGAAGCAACTTTTGTGTTCACCAGCTCCTCACTAGATGGCAGTGTAGGGTTAGAATATTGCTCAACAAGTTTCACATCATCACAACAGAAACTTCCTCAGACCTTCATCTGTCTTTTTACCCTGTGTGTATTAAAAAAAACACACACACACACAACAGAAACAGTCACATGGAAGCTCCTTTGTGTGTTACTTCATCGTGCTGTGACTTTTGACCTCCCTGTTCTTTGACTGGGGTCGTCCTGTGGGTGGGGTTGCAGTGATTGCACAAGGCTCAGGAAATGAAGGTTTTTATCAGCCTGCACAAAGACAACAGGAGTGTAGAGGGCGGGAACAGTCTAAATTTAACTCCTCGGCTGAGGTCAAACCGAGCAAAATCATCAGCTTCCTGTTGGTTGCATTTCCAAAAACAGCTGGGACTCTGTGTTTACTCCAAGCTTAAACATTAAAGATGCAATCTTACAGCTATGGCAGCACAATTTTAGAATATCTGCAGACTCGTTGCTTTGAGAGCTACACCTTAGATGGTTTCCCTTCTCCCACATACCCTGGTTTTTGAGTTCCCCATCAACGTGTCCTTGCTGCTACAGAATAATCCACTGTCTACAGCTTGCCTTGTATTTTTATCTTCTCCACAGCAAAAGCATGAACTCTTCAGATGTCTGCTGTATTCAGGTGGCGCAGCAACGAAGGAGAGCAGCTCATCCTACTCGTTCACTGTAAAGAGGGTATGTGGGAGGAGGTGAAAGCAGGCAAGCATTCACTGTGTGCAATGCCCTGCTCGAGAGCAAATTTTAGATCACGATGCACGCTCAGTATGCAGAGGGAAAACATGCCTGAAAGGCAGCAGTGGCACTTTTATCCTTTTTGTTGTGTTTGACACAAATGTGGCAAGCAAGTTTAGATGATTGAAAAGAGCAAATGAAGTCAACTATGTCCAGCTAAAACAAATTAGTCATCATCACTCTGTATGTATGTTGGAGGTGGAAACTTGTCCCTCCCATTCCAATCCAGTCCCCCCCTGTCTGAAACCCAGTCTCTACAACCTCCTCTGTCACAGGCAGAGGAAGTTCAGGAGATCTGAGGCTGAGCTGTCTCCTTTCTGGGAAACCAGATGACCCTTCTCAAAGTGATAATGTAAACGTCTATCTTAGCGACGTCTGGAACCGTGGGAGTTTGGAATAAAACGTGACGAATTCTCTCGCAGGATCAGTGTAAAAACAGAAAGCGCCGGAAGTTGCTTGAATTATGGCTTTTTCCTTTTGCAAGTGTGGAGCCATGAAGGCTCAAATAAGAACATGCAAAAAGTTAATGATGGAGATGCTGTGGAGTTTTAAAGGCTGGATTCCCTCTCCAAAAATTGTAAAACACTGACTGCATTGATTTGCTAATCTCATAAAACCATATTTTATTAACAGTGTAACATTATAAACTTATTAAATATTGAACAGGTTCCCCCCTTTAAAAATATATTTTTGAATTTAGTGGCAGCACCACATCTCAAAAAAGTGGGGACGTGTCTAAAATTACCCCTGGAGAGTATATCCTCCTCTTTTACCACCAGTTTGTAAACATGTAGGAACTAAGGAGACCAGCTGCTAGAACCTTAGGAAGTGAACGTTGACCCATAATTCAAGCTGTTGATTCGAGCTGTTCAATAATCCCAGATCTTTTTCCGTTTTCTTCTGTACATTGTTTAACTGGGAGCACACAGTGTTTAAAAGTTGTATATACTTTGCTGCACTGATAGTTCCTTTTCAGATGTGCAATAGGCACATATGCACCCTCATACCATCAGAGAGGCAGGCTTCAAAACTTTGCATTGATAACAGGTTAGGTAGTTCCTCTTATTTTTAGTATAAAGGCTGAGTTTTTGTGGTTTTCACACACACACACACACACACCAAAAAAAAAAAAAACTTTAAATTTTAATTAATCTGACCAAAAAAGAGTTTTCCACTTTGCCTCAGCCTCATTAGCTCAGAGCAGCTGCCTAAAGATCATCCAGTGTTGCCTTTCAGCCTGGTTTATTGTGCTCAGAAAATGATCCAGATTCTTGACACCATTCGGTGATATTATGAACTGTAGATGGTGCGATATTCAAAGTCCTTCCAATTTCCCACTGAGAAACATTGTTCTGAAATTATTCCACTATATTTGGATGCAATCTTTTGCAGACTGGTCTTCTAAGAAATTAAGCTTTTCTAGACTGTTGGTTTATGTCCAGTTCTCTTATTGACATGTTGCCAGTTAACCTAAGTAAGTACACAATGTTCTTCTAGCTGACCTTCTTCCTATCGCTTTACTTTTATAGCTTTGCAACTGTTACCAACGTTTTGTGATGTGTTGCTGCCATCAAATTGAACATTGCTATTTATCTTTCTTGTATTTTCAAACTATTAACCTGTCCAGGGTGCACCACCTCTCGCAGTGCCTGTTGGACATGTGCAACAGCGACCCCCGCAACCTGGGAAACACGAAGTGGATGAATGGATGGATGGATGGATGGATGGATGGATGGATGGATGGATGGATGGATGGATGGATGGATGGATGGATGGATGGATGGATGGATGATGGATGGATGATGGATGGATGGATGGATGGATG
>NC_056498.1:63201452-63204136 GCF_014905685.2 Nematolebias whitei | reverse complement strand
ACACACACACACACACACACACATATATATATATGTGTGTGTGTATATGTACATTTTAGGGATGCACTTTTTAAACTTCCAATCCGATCCCGATACCTAAGTCTGAATATCGTCCGATACCGATCCAGTTCCGATATCATGATCATCATTGATTTTATACGAGGCTGTAATAATCTCCTCTCAAGTACAATTTGTACAAATATATGCATGCATGTCCAAAAAGGCAACTTGAGGTAAGTTTTATTAATTTTGGATAAGTTTTAAAGTTAGAATTAAATTCTGCTAACACAAAACATGTTTCTTTTTATTCCTAGCTTTAAAGTGGATATTAAAGTGATTAATTTAAGTGATTGTTTAAAGTTGTTTTATATTTTTTTAAATAAGGGGCAGATATAATATTTTTTTTCTTCTTTCTGCACTCTTTTCATTCAATGTTTTCTTTTTCATGTTTTTTTTTTTTTATTTTGTTTCTTTTAAATGAATATATTAAATTACATTAAATGTTAAATGGCTTCAAACACCTGCTAAGTTCATGGCATAAACCAACAGACTTGTTTCCGTTTTTAGTATTTTACATCACTTTATAATGTAGCTGTTTTTGTTTTTAATATCATTTTCAAATCATATGTTTTTTATGAGCAGGTTCTTGGTTCAAACCCCGGTCCAGGGGCCTTTCTGGTTGGAGTTTGCATGTTCTCTTCGTGCATGCGTGGGTTTTCTCCGGGTACTCCGGTTTCCTCCCACAGACCAAAAACATGCATGTTAGGCTGATTGGTAACTCTAAATTGTCCCTAGGTGTGAGTGAGAGAGTGAATGGTTGTTTGTCTCGTTTGTCTCTATGTGGCCCTGTGATGGACTTGCAAACTGTTCAGGGTGTACCTCGCCCCTCGCACAGTGATTGCTGGACATGGGCACCAGCGACCCCCGTGACCCAAAATGGAATAAGCGGGTAAAAGATAATGGATGGATGGATGGATGTTTTTTATGATTGTCTACTGTTGTACTGATAAATATCTCCTGGAGGGTAAACTATATCTTGGCTGCAAGTATCAAGCTGAGAAATCCTTCGTTTTCTACAAATGATAGTGGTTGATCATTAATTATAATGAAGTTTAACAACTTCTCTGTAAACATTTGAGCTCCGTGGTTTCAGCGACGTCTACTTCTTGTTCAATCTGAAGCAGGCAGCCTGATTTTGGGGCAGCCGCGCTCAGTCTGTCCCTCCTCGGAGACTGAGCGGGGCAGATTGGACGCGGCTGGCCGGGGTCGAGTCGCCTCTTTCCGGTTGAGCAAAGAGCAGCGCCCCACGGAAGCCACGAAGCTCGAATGTCCAACGCAAAACTAACTTTACCGTGGTTTAATGTGGCGCTATGGCTCTGCAGACATTGAACGTTGCTGCATTGCTTTGTGGTGTTTAGTGTAAAATACTTCCACACAGCGGACATGTTTAGATGAAAAGTTGGTTAGCTGTTAGCCACAGTGCTGCTAACTCAGTCCTCACATTGTAGCTGGCTGCAAACTATGAACTGGATTTCCTGAATGTGAGGCGGGTCTTATTACTCTGGGTTCATGAGACACGCCGCCATTCAGGAAATCCATTCCATAGTTTGAAGCCAACTTGCATCATGGATCGGAAATATCGGCAGGTGGATAGGAAAAATCCAATACATAAATTATGCTGGTATCGGAGGCCGATACCGATACTGGATCAGATCGGCCCCATCCCTAGTACATTTGTATGTATAAAGGCATTTTAAATCCCTTTCCACACTCTTGCAATATTCTAAACAATGTTTCTGAACTCTAAACGCTCTAAAAGAGCACAGAATGCTACGAGTTCCCTCTCTCTGTCTCCGGCTGCTCTCTGCCAGCGCTCTCAGTCACACCCACTTTTTCGTTGCAGTGTGGAGATATGACAAGCTGCAGCGAAAAAGCTTCTCCTGCAGCTGTGGGCTGCACATAGGTGCAGCAGGTGTTAAATAATTTTAAACAATTTATTTTAAATAAAAATTCCATGCTTGTCGTGCGGCTCATCCATCAATCAGCCAATTGTGTGTCATGTCCAATCTTACTTTGAAAATACGCGATAGAGCGACTCTGTGAAAAACTAACCGCAAAGTTACGAGGGACTACTGTACTCTGTCCGAAGCCCTGCACACACATTTCATAGTCCATGAGACACACGCATAGAGCTCCTGGGAAACCTTCCCCCCTGCAGTATATATCACAGCACACGTTTCTTTCCTCCAGAGTTTTCACTCATCCCTGCATCTGCCATTTGGCCACAAATTTATCATGAAGAGAGTTCCACACTTTTCAGCAGGCAGACACCTCCATACACAATGTCTGTGTGATCTCGATCCAGGAGTTTCTGACAATTTGACAAATTTAAATGACACCATTTTTGTCACGCAGTTGAGACTGTGAGAGCTGATTTGGGCACTTGGAATGGAGTATGCATGGTACTTTAACCTCTGTTCTCATTGCCGTAGTTACGTAATGATGTCATTTTGACTTTTTTAGGCATTGCAAGAACTTGTTCTGTGCATAAACACCTACCAGAACTTTATTCTTGCTGGGTATGCATCATTTATTGTGTGATTAGTCAGAACTTCATGGACATCCATCCATCCATTATCTTTACCCGCTTATTCCATTTTGGGTCACGGGGGTCGCTGGTGCCC
>NC_056498.1:63186218-63201442 GCF_014905685.2 Nematolebias whitei | reverse complement strand
GGAGAAAACCCACGCATGCACGGAGAGAACATGCAAACTCCACCCAGAAAGGCCCCTGGACCGGGGTTTGAACCAGGGACCTGCGCGCTGAGAGGCAGCAGCTCTACCAGTTGTGCCACCGTGCTGCCCACTTCATGGACATGTTTATGCAAAAAAGCAGGTAAACTACAAAGCTCTCATTTTGCTTCTGAGAGCGTTAGAAAATACAGCCGTCTTTACGAGCAGCTAGACAGTTGTTATTAAACAAAAAAAAATCGGTAAAATCAGTTTCTTGTGCAAGTATCGGACGATTTCTGATTTCCCAAAATTAAGGAAATCGAGGCCAATAAATCGGTGCACCCCTAATAACATACCAATTACTTGAACTCCTACCCTTCAGGCAAAGACTTACTTCTAACCCAGGAACAGCTTCTACCCTTACGCTGTTAGACTCATAAATCCCTAACCAGGATAATCACTGTAAGGAAAAAAAAAATCACTGTAATGCCACTTTAATTGGTGATATGTGACTTATCTGGGCTGCTGATTATCCATGCTGCTGATCTCATGCTGGTGATTATCTCATGCTGCTGTATTCATTCATACACATCTGCTCACCACAGACTCATGTTAGGGCTGCTGTTGTTATGCCATATTGTTTTACATTATTAGTGTTTAGCGTATATCTTGAGATCTTTTAGCGCACTGTTTGGCGTTCGTTTAGCGTCTATCTTAGTGTATATCTTAGATCCTTATATACTGTTTCTTTTACACTGTATATATATATTTTTTGCGTGTAACTGGGACCCTGTGTACATAATTTCATTCCACTTCATGTACAACATGGGATGTGAATGACAATAAACTTGACTTGAACTTGAACTTGAAGAAGGAGCCTTCCTCTTTTTTCTGTTAAGAGTCATGCCCTCGGACTTCAAGGAGGTGACTTTTATCTCAGCCACTTTACACTTGGCTGAAAACCACATTGTTGCACGCTAAAGGTCATGGCCTGAAGACACTAAATGAACCACATCATCTGCAAAAAGTAGTGGTGAGACGCTGAGGTTCCTATACCTCCACTTCACTACTGCACAATGAGTTCCTGTCCATGAACCCCACAAACAGGATCAGAGAAAAGGGGAGTCCAACCCACACACCAAAATCTTAATTTTGTGCCAGGTATGTGAACATAACCCTTACTTTGGTTATACATAAACTGGGTAACCCTAGAAGTGACCTGGGTACACTGCAACACCTACAGCACCCCCCACCGAATGCCTCAGGGAATATTGTTATAGGCTTCTCCAGATTCACCAAACTGCTGTCTAATATAACACTTTATTTTTTGTTCTAAATCAGCATCACTCTTTTAACAATGCGCTTGCTTCTCTTTTGTCTTTATCTCTGTAATTATGTGAGTCACTTTTCAGCTAAAGCTACATCTGTTGTTGCCTTGACAGCCTGACTGTGGGACGAGCCGTGATGTTTTCTTTTCCTCTCGTCCCCAGAACAGAGACATAGGAGGCGTCGTTTCAGTGAAAACATGAGTTTGGTGGATGTGAGGCAGACGGCCGGGTCCCTGACACTGCCCCTGTCCAGCATCAACTCCAAGGAATGCCACTTTGACCCAGAGAGCGACCCGGAGCACCACCTTCGCAGCAGGACCCTGTCACCGGATCTGAGGCAGGACTTCAGTATGATGGAGCAGAAGAAACGGGTCACCCAGATCCTGCAGAGTCCAGTACGTAGCCTGCAGCTCCGTAATACAGAGTACCCTCCTGCATAGCAGCTTTGAGCGTCTGTGAGGACGGAGCAGAGCTTTTAAAACAAAAGAAGCGCCGACTTCCTTGAAACAGAGAGTTTTTTAAACACGTTGCGCTCATTTTTTGGCATGATGTGTTTTCCAGTAATATTGCTCAGAGCTTTATTTTAGTGTGTAGATTGTGCTACGATGACATCACAAATCGTGCGTTTGCACTTAATTATTAGGTTGTACCTTAGGGAATAATGCCATTTGGCAGCAGACAATAATGTTTTCGTCCATGTCTGTGCGTGTTTTGTCTGTTACCAAAGTTTCTCATGAACCACTGGTTGAATTTTAATGAAACTTGCAGAAAGTGATCTTTGGACGTATCTGTTGCTGTCTGTTAGTAACGTTTCTCATGAACCACGTGATGGCTGCCACAGTTGAATGACTTGAATCCAAAAATGCTATATTCTTCTCAGTTTTATGGATATTGTGCTAACATGTGGTGTAGCTGAGAGTGATTCTAAGTGCTACTCATTGTGCAAGATCATTCCTTAAAATGTTAGCAATGACTCTAGGTGGTCAACACTGTTTGTCTGTTAGCAAAATATCTCATGAATCAGTGGATAGATTTTAATGAAACTTTCAGAAAGCAGTGATTAACTGTACATTTATAAGATTTTAACTTTTGGGGACATTACGATTCAAGTGAGCCACCACGGCTAATCAACATTAGCTCAGACAAAATTGGCTAGTTAATTTAACTACTACTAACTACTATTTAACTACTGAACTAGCATTTGTTGTGTTAGTCATTGTGACTCATTCTCAACATACAGTACTTGAGGCACTACCAGATTACGCAATGGGTGCGCTCACACATAACGTAATTTTCAAAAATTGTCCAAAACAGCTATACAGTAGCTCAACATGAACGACGACAGGCAATATGCATTTTGTCAAGCGATGCTAGGACTTTTTTTTAAATAGTATGACTGTGCTTGCTAAGAAATCAATTAGTCTTTCATACGTATTTAAATTTTAAAGTGATTTAAACACAGCAACCATTTAATGATTTGGTGTCCTTGTACACGAGTGTCTGGACATTAAGAATACGGTAATTGTCTATTTTACTCACAGTTCCTAACAGTTACATTTATTTTAATTATTGTGCTCAAATATCCCCTTCTTCCAGAATTGATGCAGGGGATTTAAATTTTTTTTTTTTTTTTTTGCTGAATGAGGTTTACTGTACTGCATTATTCTAACCTTACTAATTTTGGGCCACTTTAACACAAAGCAGCAGAGTTTGCGGGATAAGGAGGTGTAATGCACACATTCCAATGAAGTGCATGGAAATAAGACGAGCCCACACTCCTCTGCGATTGCATAACAGCCTCAACAAGTGAAACGCATCACCATGGAAACCGCAGGGCGATGAAGCAGAATGCCAGGGCTTTTAGCTGCAGTTTACAGGAAAACAGGGCTGTTTCAAGTTTCACAGGCTGGTCTCAAAGCAAAAATTGATAGTCAGCTTTTAATGCTCCCACCTCCTCTCATTCTCTGCTTTTAATGAAGCCCCCTTTTCATAGACACACAAAGAGTGTTTTATTAAGCCTTTGGCGATTTGTGTACAGTTGTAATAAGGAGAGTGTGAAAGCAAGCCGCGCTCCCGGACACATGCACAGGAGGTGTAGGAATGGGGTCGAGGTTGTGTATATATGCGTTACCAGGGCGACTCATGTCATGACCAATGTTTGTGCCCACTTTCTTTGTTTGCAGGTGTTTAAAGATGAGCTGGAGGGGCTGATCCAGGACCAGCTGACAAAGGGCAACAACCCCTCTGGCCTCCTGGCTCTGAGACAGATCGCTGACCTGGTCATGGCCAGCACCGTGGGAGGGGCTGGCCCCTTGACGTCTCCCATCAGTGAGTGGTAGCGTGTGCAGATGTATCCATCTTTGTCTCCTGTGGGGCCTGGTGTGTGTATCCTCTGGCTGTGTGCGTCACACAAACTGATTATCCTCATTGTTAGAGGTTGAATTCTTCGACACTTGTGACTCCGAGCAGCCCTGAAACTGCAGAAAAGGCAGAAAGTTGTTGACAGCGTTCTCTTTTGTCCGGGCAACCCTCATGACTGCTCAACAAAGAATTATAGCAGTTTGCAGGGGTAATTATGTTAGCATGACCTACGGGCTCGCAGATCAAGTAAATGTTTGGAACGAGTTATAAAGGAAGTGGCTGTGAGGTTGTTTAGGCAAACTAGTCTTTAAGAAGGCCAGAGTGGCTGTAAAAGATCGGGTTCTGCATCATTATATGTCCTTATATGGCATTAAAGTCCAAAAATACTCTTTGGTTTCATGTTGGGAATTCTGTAAGCTCTTTTTTTTATTCTTTAACTGTGGAGACTCGAGTTTTCTGGATGTTACTAAAATATCTTGTGAACCACTGGTTGAGTTTAAATGATTTATGGAAATCATTTTTGTATTTACGTCTACAAGTCCTTTGACTTTTGAAGCTTTTGAAGATGGCTGCCCCAGCCAGCTGACCTTAAAAACACAAAGGTAGCTTTAAGTCAATTAGTTTTGCAGTGATTGAGCTCAACATTTGCTGGGGGTAGTAGCAGGGTCATGCATGACACATGCTCTGAGTGTGACATCTTGTAAAGTTGCAGAACACTGAGCATAATATTTTCATGGTTTGAGCAGAACTTATTTGCATTCCTTCAAAAGTTGCAAAGTCTTCAGTTGTACGCCCCTTGAAGGCGGTACGTATTACGATAGATCCTCTTTACATCTGTAAACTTTCTCGTATCCCGCCCACACCTTCTGATCTGCATAAGATAATCTAGCAAACCTGCTTACACAAATGTATCATCACTACACAGTGTCACATACACCTTTTTTCATTCCAGCTCCAAGGTTGAGGTCACAAATCAAGGTCAAATGTTATACAAAGTATTTGATTGTCTGGGCCATTGCTATAAATGTATTCAGTGCTTAATTTGTCAATCAAATGATGCTGGAAAGTAAATGACTGTGGGGGAGGGGAGTCTGGAGGTTCTCCCCCAGAAAATTTTGAATAAAGTAGATGCCATTACCTGCATTTTGGTGTATTTTAACAGGTGGTTAAACATCTACGTTTACTACTAAGTCTCTCTCCTTGTGTGAGTTGAGCACGCTCTCAAGCATCCCCCACCACTCGCGTCGAGCATTATCTCCATTGCCACTGCCTTCATGTGCTTCAGTTCTCGGCTGTTTAGTTAGTTGTACTACGAGAAGACTTAAAAAATGAAAGTAAATTGGACAATCTTTGAGACATTTTCACCGCTGTTATTTTGACAAATTGGCGCCGTTGTTTTGATATGTGACATTTGTTACGTGATAACCCATCAAACATTTCTCGTTTTTAATAAATAATCAAAATGTTATTAGTGGCCCACTTAAACTGTAAAGCCGATTTGCAATTCAGTTGTGCTGTTCAAATATATTTTTGCGTTTTTAATTAAATTGCCCGTGACTGGCGGAGATTTTTTTTAAGGGTAGAAGCAGAAATGCTTACTTGAAGGGGCAGCTCTGATGTGATATTAGGAAGCTTGTAAGTGACTGTTATGTTTAAATTGAGTGTTTAAGTAATTATTTTCAGTGTACATATCCAGTATAAGTTTTAGTTGTTCAAGGCAGTCAAATTTGTTCACAACTATATTATTAATTCCTGAGAGTTACCGGGTTCAAGCAAACAGTTATTGGAGCTCACCCTATCAAAATAAGAAAGCTTCCAGATCCTGTTCTGGCAGGATCCATCTCAAATTAAGCCCTGGTTCTATTGCTGTATAATAGTTTGTAGACGGGCGTATAATGAGCACTACTCTTAATTTGGATGTGGAGCAATGTCCTGACAATCATCTGTCATCGCAGGCTTTGGAATGGTGACTCCAGTCAATGATCTGTACAGCACTGAGACTCCCTCCTTCGCCAAAGGGGAGAAGCAGAGTCGCTGCAAGCTGGCCACCCTCTACAGGCTCGTTGACCTCTTCAGCTGGGCTCATTTTACAAGCTCCTACATCACTGTGAGTACAGCGCTGCGGTCACGCTCCACTGCACACCTGCTTACTTATGCAGCACAAGGTTTGTGTTGCTTCAATAAAGCTTTGCGTGTCTTTGTTTTCAATGGATTCTAGAGGAATGCCTCCTCCATTTCATTTCAGCAGCCATAAATTAGAAATAAGGTTAGATTAGATAGAGGGTTGGATTAGTAACATCTGATGAACATTAACGTTTCATTCAAACAACAGAAAGAGCTTTTCTCTGCTTCCGAAAGCTGCTAACCCAACTTACAGTAAATTCTTTGCCTGTTGAGTAATTTCTTAACAGGTGTTTAAAATCCTGAACTTACTCAAGCGGGTAATTTTATTTTTGTTTTAATAAGGGGATTAATCTATGTCTTTGTTGTGTTTTAGGTGCGTGTCAGTAAAGAGCAGGATCATGTTCTTATCAGTCCACAAGGTCTCTCGTTTGCTGAGGTGACAGCAGCAAATCTGGTAAGAACAAAGATCGTGTGACACATTCAGTGCTCTTTGGTGTTTTACTTACTGGTGTTGTGGCTTTTTTCCCCCTTTATCGTTTAATTGGAAAAGACCGTCGCACCAATAGAACAATGTTTTGATATCAGCCTCCAAAAATTTAATCACACATGTTAATTATTGCCATATTTCTAAATCAGTCTAACCGTAGATGTTACGAGACTTAAAATCATTTGCTTATTTCTAACACAAACTTCATTTTCTCTCTAGTTATATTTAGTTTTTATGTCTGTGATACAGAAAACAAAAAAAGCAACCC
Source organism: Nematolebias whitei (assembly GCF_014905685.2). NCBI lineage: Eukaryota > Metazoa > Chordata > Actinopteri > Cyprinodontiformes > Rivulidae > Nematolebias > Nematolebias whitei. The sequence continues at coordinate 63,194,877 of NC_056498.1, read as the reverse complement.
TTTATGGCTCAAATCTTCATTGTTTTCTTTGTTTTGCTTTAGTTAGAACCTGCAACAACAATGTAAATAAAAAACTGTTTACCAGCTGTAATTAGAAAGAAAGTTACTGTTTTGGTCAGAATTGGACTTGCAGTGAATTTCAAGTCAAATCTTCTTGTTTAGAGTGTAATCATTGTAGAGCGTACAACTTGAAATTTTTAAAAAAACAACATTTGGGTGCACACGATTATTGTGGATTTATTTCTAATCCTTACTAGTTCAAAATTGTACATACATGTGAAAATACACGACCACAAATATCTGGTTAAATGTCTCTTAGAACCTCAACGTTTGGCTTTATGAACTCATCTTCAAGAATTTGGGGTAATTCTGGATGGATATTTAGCCAGTCTTTTTGGTGGAATCGGTAGACTTGATTTCATTTTGTTAATTTCCTGGCATGGAGTTGTTTTTTTAATCATAGTCAACAAATTGTCAATACCTAATACAATATACAGTAGTTCCTCGTTTATCGCAGGGATTTCCGTTCTGTGTCCCCCAGCGATAAGTAAAGGTGGTTTAAACTCTTCCCACACTCTTACAATATTCTAAACAATGTTTCTAATTCTAAACAATGTTTCTAAACTCTAAATGCTATTAAAGACCACATCTGCTGCAGAGCAGAGATCATTACATGCTGCAGGAGGGAGCTTCTCTCTGCACATGTGGGCTGCACACAGTTGCAACAGGTGCTAAATATATATATTTTTAAATTAAAAAATCCATGCCGATCTTGCGGTTCATCCATCAATCACCCAATTGTGTGTCATGTCTATTCTTACTTTGAAAAAGCGCAAAAGAGCGGCGAGTCCGCGAAAGTCGAACCACGACGTAGCGAGGGACTAGTGTATTGCCTAATGTTTACCTGCTTTATTCATTCAGAAAACAGTTTTTATGTGTGTTTGAGCTCATTGTCGTGTTGCAATGCCTAAATGTGTCCAAATCTCCATCTTTTGTTAATCCAAGCTGAAGTTGAAGACTTCAGGGGCTGCATGACAGCTCAGTGGTTAGCACTGTTGCTTCACAGGAAGAAGATCCAGGTTCAGTCCCAGGTTTGGACCTGGGCTTTTTCTGTGTGGAGTTTCATGTTCTCTCCGTGCATGCGTGGGTTTTCTCCGGGTACTCCGGTTTCCTCCCACAGTCCAAAAACACGCACGTTAGGCTGGCTTCAGTCCCAGGCCTCCCTTGCATAAGAGATCTGTGATTTCAGCCACCTAGTTTGTTCAAGGCTACAGTCCCACATCATGATGCTACTTCCACCATGCTCGACAAATGGTACAATAAAGTTGATACGACTGTTTATAACAGGGACAAAACCTAATTTTTTGCTGTATGTTCTCGGCTCATTTTATCAATCTTTGCCATAAAAGGCTAAGCTTTGTTGAAATTCTGTTTTTTAATGGTAACTTCAATTAAATTTTATTGCAGCCATTATGAACTCAAATGGGTCAAGTTTTGGCTCAGCCTCTGATTTATTTCCTAATATACTTTATGTATCCATATTCTGCATTTTACTCTGCAATGTGTGTTAAGTAAGGATAATAGGATAGAGCTATTACTAGGTTGTAAGGTTGTCATATTTTCTTACATTACTTGCAATTTGTTCTGGCAATGAGACTTTTTTTCTGTCTCAGTTGCACTTTAGGTGGTTATATTTATTATTCTAACATTTCTTTCACATTCTGTATTTTGGAGCGTTCGGGACTGCAGAAGGTATCTTCTCTTCCAGGTCCTTGTATTGTGTACAGAAAGTAGTTTTGCTTTGACCTTCAGTATACGTGCGTGTTCTTTAAAAAAGTCGACTTTGAAGCAGCAAATCTTACAAATCTCTGTTCTTTTATGTTTTAATGCTGCCAGTGCAAAGGTGTAATTTACCTTTTTGTAATAACTCCAAAAAGTGTCTGAAATGTATATAAAATAAATAAAATTCTATAGTATATATCTTATGACTAATCGTCTGAATAGGAAATATGGATATTGTGTTTAAACTGTTCAGCATTTTTTTTTTCACTCAGTTGTTCACAAACCTGATATTTTCTGTCCACATTTACTCCTCAAGCACTCAGCCTTTTGTGCACACAGATTTAATAACAAACTGTGTTTGCCAGTTAAAATCATGTCTTCATAGTTCTCCTGACAACTCTTTTATTTGGAACGTTCTACTTAAAATACAATAATTAAATGAAACATTCAAGACAAGAAATATTCTTTGCTGGTCTATTCAACGTTATGTGAAAAACATGACCGAGTTTTCTTTAATATAAATTTATTTAGAAAAGACATTGCATTTATTATTTAAAAATCATCTTGAACACATTGACTCTTGGTTCAAGTGCATCTAATATGACAGATCTGTTTGTAATGATGCAGGGTTCCAGTGGGCATGGCATAAATGTTATCACTAGTGTGTGTCCGCAAGCCTTTTTGCAGGTAACTGTGACCCGTGGGACCACGCATGGGCTGCGTACCTCTCTGTAGCGAACACTGATTTACTGGAATGCAGTTCCTCCTCTGGACACTTTATTCAGATGTTCCCACAGGTAGCCAACGCTGCCTGCAGACATCTGGCCTTTGCAGGTTCTCTAACCCAATGGTTCCCAACCCTGGTCCTTGAGGAACACCATTTTGCATGTTTTACTTGTTTCTCTGCTTTGACACATCTGATTTAAGTGAATGGGTGATTAACAGGCTTCTGCAGAACACAAGGAAGTAATTAAATCACTTAATCAGATGTGTTGGAGCAGTAAAACAACTTAAAACATGCAGGATGGGGTTCCTCAAGGACCTGGGTTTGGGAACCACTGCTTTAACAAGTAACATGGTTGGAGTTGAGCTAAATAAGGAAGAAGTCAAACTCCATGAAAAGAAATGGATTTACTGGTTGAATATTTTGAGAAGTGTCACAAAACAGATATTATGTAGAGTTCACATAAAATATTAAATATTGAGTGTTTCCTTATTTTTTATATGTTTTAGCCATGTTCTTTATATGTGGTGAAGCTCTAATAAGTGTCACAACACATGGCTTATTTATTAAAACATTATTTCATCAAGCCCACTAAAGTTTTTGTGATGTTTATGGAAAATGCTGCTTGTTCACTAAACTTTTTAATGCTTACTGTGCATGCAGTTGTAACTAGCAGAGACATTTGTTTCTGTGTAATTACTTTATGTCTAAATGGGTTTAATCAATGCCCAGAACCCGTCCCATCTGAGGTCACGCATGCACCCATACATTCAACATTTTGACAACGTATTGACATTTCTGCAGCCCATGTGCTCCTCGAGGAGTTATTAGGAATAACCAAATATTGATATTTTCTATCATTCATCATGTTTGAGTTGTTCTGTCACTAACGCTAGTGATTATTAAATGAGGATCTTTGTCAAATTAAAAATAATAATAATAAATGACCACCTGGTCTTAAAATAGCAGTCAGCTGATAAGCCAGCAGCTGGCAGTATGGAATGCTCTGCAGCCCTGTGGATCAGTGGATTTATTTAACTTCCTGTTTGTTTTGCACGTGGTTGCACATCTTTACTCACATGATGGGATACAAACCGTCTGGAAAACTCAAAAACATAATGTCTATAAGAAAATAAGAAAAAAAAATATCTTTGCCAAATGTTTTATAGATGTAAACATGATCAACCTGCAGGGTGTTTTGGCCTTGGTGTGTGTATAAAATTATTAACTAAATCATATTTTTGATTAGAAACAAAGGCTGTGTTCATTTATTTTAGTCGTATCTGTGTGGTTGAGTAAGAGTGGTCATTTTTATTCGAACTACCAAACTTTTAACACAAAACTCTTACTGGCAACTGTCACAACTCTAACTATGTTGTCTTCCCCCACATGCAGGTGAAAGTAAACATAATTGGCAATGTTGTGGACCAGGGTTCTACTGAACTGGGCATCGACCATTTTGGATTTGCTCCTCATGCTGCCATTTACTCGATGCGCCCCGATGTGAGATGTATCATCCATATACACACCCCAGCTACAGCTGCTGTACGTACGCTCCAGTTCTAAGTCTGTTAAATTAAATATAACATTCCTTGAAGAAAATGCATATCGCTTACCGCCTTGCGTGCCAGACTTTCCAATAAAGATTTTATGTGATCTGTTAGTGCTTGGAGTAGGTGATGGGGGTGACTCTCGGCTACTATAACACTAAATTTTATCTCAACATCTGGAAAAATTAACTGTTGTAGCCCCTTTTTTCATAAGGTTGATAAACCGTGGTTGCTGTTTTGAATGGGTTTAATCCAGAAGTTATTCAGTTGTAGTTTTATAGCCATCAATTATTTTTGGAGAATTTCATTCAAACGTTACTTCTGGTTTATGAGATATTTTACTAACAGGTAAACAAGCAAACAGCTGTGTGAACAATTGCATGATCCTCTTTTGTCTTTCATGGCGACGGGTAATAATGACATTCAGTTTAACATAGGAGCTGCTGCAGAGGAGGATGATCAAATTAAAGGCGGCTTCCTGCATGCCTGTTTGTTACAAACACAAACACATATTTTTCCATCCCTTTGGAAGATAAGCTGTAAAATGTGCATGAGCATCACTGCGTAGCCGTATCTTTATTTGTGCCCAGGAGCAAAGAAAAACTGTGCTTCTGTTAAAGTTCTGGTGCATCACAGTCTCAGTTGTTTTTATCCCACGCTAACAGGTGTCCTCCATGAAATGTGGAATCCTGCCCATTTCCCAGGAGGCTTTGCTTCTGGGAGACGTGAGCTGCTTTGGTTACCATGGCAGCCTGGATAATAAAGAGGAGAAGGTGGAGTTTCAGAAAGCACTGGGCCCGACTGCCAAGGTACCGTCAACACTCCATTAATAGCATGCTTGCTGTCACATGAAAAACGTATATCTAGTTAGCTTTATGAGGCTGCCGGTGGACAGATTTAGCTGCTGAAAGAATCACAATCACTGATTGAACTTTGAAAGCTCCTAATTTAGCCTTTTTTTTTTGGACAGTAGGAGGATGAGGTGTGTGATTTGACAACCTTGGAAATAAAATATCTCCAAAATTGCAGTTATCATATTCCCACACGTAGCTGTCTTTTTAAGTTTCTTCCATACATTTTTTTTTTCACTCAAACTGCTTCTGCAGTTTTGAACCATTAATGTGTCAGTATGTTCAAAAACAAGTAAACCACATGAGACAAAGACGTCTTGAAAGTGAGAATCAGGTGCTCTCTCCTATGTTAACACAGATTCTGTGTTCAAACTTTATGTAATTAGCTGAAGGAAATGTAGTGTATGTCAGTGTTAATCTGTCATAAACTCTGGATGATTGGGTTAAAGTAAAACTCAGTGATGAGTTACCGTATTTTCCAGGCTATACATCGCTCCGGAGTATAGATGGCATCAGTCAAAAAAATGCATCATGACGAGGAAAAAAAAACATACAGTATATAAGTCTCTTCGGAGTATAAGTCGCGTTTATTATGCGTCACTGCTGACCCCTTACGATAGGTGTCATGCCAAAAATCGATTGGCGGCTGCAGGAGAGCACTCGGGAGGACTCGAAATTGCAGTTCGAAACTTAACAAGATTAACACCAAAAAAACTATTATTTGTTTGCACCGGTCGGCAGCCATTTCGGGTGCGAGGTGGACCCATCCCTTCGCCGCTGAAGCAGGGAGGAGGAAGTGCGCAGCGAGGCACTTTGTCCGTGGCCCCGGGAAGCGGTGAGGTGCGAGCAGTGTGAAGCTGTAGAGCTTGTGGCCAGAGCAACGAGCCACCTTCATCCCTGTAGTATATAGTGCCGCTTACTAATACATGAATGGGTTGTGATCTGTGGTGGTGGAGTGATATGTAATGTGATGAGACCGGGAACGGTGCTGATGTTATGATGCTAAGGTGTTCTGAAGACGATGCTTAATAAATACAGTTCATGATGCGTCCGTCTTCTTGTAGTGAAAGGAGTAAGTCAACATATATCACAGTCCCCCAGACCCTTCCAGGCCGACCCAGAGCTGGTCACAGCACACCGCTGCAGAGGAAATGTGCCCGGCGCGAGCCATCCAGACACAGGGAGAAGGTCCCCCGCGAGAGGGAACCCTCCACCGCTGAGCGGCCGTCCCTTCCGCCCGTTTGAATCCCCCAGGCAGACTGCGCAGACCCCACACGTTTACAAATTTTCTTTCTGCTGCTCGATGACCGTTTTGGGCTGCATATTTTATTACTGTGCAATCTGTAGGTAATAAAATATGCAGCCCAAAATGATAATCGTTAGGCTTCTTGATCTGGAACCTGAGTCTGAATTTCATACCACAAACATGCAAATGTGATCTGGTATGACATTTAAAAAAATCCTTGAAGAGCATTTTCTTTTCTTTTCTCAGTTGTCTCTATAAGTTAATGTTTTGTTTTTTGTAGCAGTAGAGGAACAACATATAGTTGCCAAAAGCCTACGGTATCCCTGTAGTGGATGCAAATGGTAATGTTTACACTTTGGTTCATGTCAGTATGAATGAACGTTTAACGCGTCAGTCAAAAATTGCATTATGAATAAGGAAGAAAAAAACTGTAGTTGCTTCGGACTTTATGTCGCAGGATCGGCCAAACTATGAAAAAAAGAGCGACTTATAGTCCGGAAAATACGGTAATAGTCTGCACTGAAAACAGATAAATTTTTCTTCAAGACAAAATCTTCAGCTTTAGCTGTTCGTCTGAAGAAACTAACATTATCACGGCATCATGAAAAAACAATCAGGGCAAGTGACAGTTATTACCTAATATGCTCTGCAACTAGTGTTTGTCATGAGAATATATATTGGTCTTCAAACCTTTCCTAACTCATGACCACAAAAAGTCTTACCATCTCAATTCAAATATCTACGGCAAAAATTAGAAAATAAAAAGTTTATGACACCAGAACTGATTCTTCCTGCAGCTCTCCAACACATCCATTTTGTTCAGGACAACAAAAACTCACACGTGCACAACCTTCTCACCATCTCTGAGCAGCTTTACTTCTACTGATGTGCATTTTATGTCATCTATTGTTGGAGTTTCTTTTTAAAGAGGCAGTCCTCTTTTCATTGTGTTGCTGTCCAGCCTGTTGTGAATGCTTGAGTAGACATTTTACATCAATTTCTACAACAACAACAAAACAAGTTTCGCCACATCTGAACTGAAGGCAAGAATCTGTCGAGCAACCAATATGAGTGACGTGTTTTGTTCTAAGAGGCTGAACACAGTTAAGAAGAAATTAAGTTTAAAAAAATCAGATTATTTTATTTATATTCTAGTGAGTACAGTGATATGGAAGTTTGCCTAAACTGTCCATCAGGTAAATTATTTCACCTTTCTTTAATCTTCTACAAACGTCTCAATTACCAAGGTAAGTCCATCCATAATCATTAGACTTCTATTTGTGTCTTTATCGATATTGAATCCACACAAAAGGATCAAAAAATGCACATATTTTAAACTGGGTACAAAAGATAAGGACATTTTTGTTGAGTTAATCATTTCTTGTAACAGTTCTTCTTGGCAAATTCTTTGTTTTTGGAAAGTCTGTTTATTTCCTGTAAATGGTGCCAAGTTTTAAAGAAAAATGTGTTTGTGGGTTGAGCAGCAGAGTTGACTGTGCGGGTTGCGTTCGTGAAAAACTTGCCAAATCTTCCTTTAAAATACCAAACAACTTATTCTGCCATTGGCTATTGTTTGGGTGGTGGTGGATGTTTGGGTGCTGTGGGATGGCATCCCATTATTTAACCAGCATTTGTCATAAATCAATCATTGTGGTTTTGCTGGCCCAAGCTGATCCCACAGGTGAGGCTGAAGGCCGTTCCATCCTCCCAACTCTGTCTGATAAACCCCACTCTGCAGGGAGAGCCTTGTCATCTTAGGGGATAGAGTTCAGTCTCAGACTATAGAGAGAAGTGATTACTGGTTGACTGTCAGCTCCCGAAACACCAAAAGGACGCTCAAAACGAGTCATTATCAGAATAAGATGTGTGGCATGTTAATTTCCAGTACACCCCAGCACCTTTTCAGTTTGCTTGCCACACACCATTAACCAAAAGAAGAAGAAGCTGTTCAACACCAAAAGAGAAGATATGAGGAGTGAGATATTGTGGAGTGGTGGCGCAGAGGTTAGAGAGGTGGGCTTGTGATCTGAAGATCGCCGGTTCACGCCCCGGCCCCGACAACATAAAAAATTATGGGTGGGGTAGGTGAAACACCCACACTTGCCCCCACCCTCATTCGCCCCACTCTGGGCCCATGAGCAAGGCCCTTAACCCCCACCATGTGCTCCCTAAAAAAAAAACAGGTCTCTCTTGAAAATGAGTTCTCGTGGCTCAATGAGACTAACCTGGATAAATAAAGGCTAAATGAAAAAAAAAAAAAGACAAGTTTTTCACAGACACAACCCACAGTCGTCTCTGCCTCTCAACCAACAATGTATTTTTTCAACAAGCGTCATGCTCATTCAATTTGCACTACTGTTTACATTTGCACTACTGTTAATATTCAAACTACTGTTCATATTCAAACTACTGTTCATATTCATACTACTGTTCATATTCAAACTACTGTTCATATTCAAACTACTGTTTATATTCATACTACTGTTCATATTCATACTACTGTTTA
>NC_056498.1:63178837-63186208 GCF_014905685.2 Nematolebias whitei | reverse complement strand
ATATTCATACTACTGTTCATATTCATACTACTGTTTATATTTGCACTACTGTTTACATTCACACTACTGTTTATATTCATACTACTGGTCATATTCATACTACTGGTCATATTTAATATTCATACTACTGTTCATATTTAATATTCACACTACTGTTTATGTTCACACTGCTGCTTATATTACACTACCACTGATATATTATTATTATTATTATTATTATTATTTTTACTAGCCTTATTGCATATGTCACTTTACCTACACCAATGTCAAGGACTTCATACATACACTGTGTACATTCACTTCATATGCTGCTTTGCCACTCACTACAAATATCAATGCCAGGACCTTCATTTCATTTTATTTTTATAGATATACTTTTAAAATATTTTTTATACCGCTATAGTACAATTTAAGACAGTATCATGCTTTTATTATTTCATTTTATGCTTATGTTTATTAAATGTTTTAATGTTAAATGTTATTGTTGCACCGGGGTCTGAGAGTAATGTAATTTCAATCCTGTGTATGTCCTGTACATATTGCAGTTTTTGACAATAAAGTGATTTTGACTTTGACTGTGATGTAGGAGGAAATAAACAGGGTTTTTTTTAAAGAATAAGTGATTACATTGATGAGTGGATCAACCAAATACAAATGTAGCGTTTTGTGCAATGTTTATTGTGTTTTCTGCTTTGAAATGCTTCATGTCTCTCGTTAAGACGAGCACGACAAGACATTTACCGATACCAAAGTAATGGGTATGAACATGTTAAAAAGTAATCAGTTAAATAGATTTATTCAGTATGTTAGATCATTAAGTGTTCTGTGTGTTTTCAGGTGATGATCCTGAGGAACCATGGGCTGCTGGCTTTAGGAGAAACAGTAGAAGAAGCTTTTCACTATGTGTACCACTCACAGCAAGCCTGTGAAATCCAGGTATTTTTCATCATTAAAGTGCTGTCACTTGTAGACTTAAGTATGACCTCTGCTTTAAGTTAGTAGAGTTTGACGTAAATAAATCAACTTTATAACATATTTTAGGGATGTGCGATATTGGGTTTTTGGCTGATATCCAATATGTTAAAACTTACTTGGCCAATAACCAATACCAATACTGATATTTTTTCCCTAGATCTACTTACAGAGACTACATAGCTTTCTCTGTTGTGGAGTGAAAATACATTATTCTGCATGGTCTTTGTCAATTTGGCCTGTTACCAAATGCAGATGCCAAAAAAAGGGGCTGAAAATGATGCAACACTTCAACTTGGAGTATGTGTAATCCGAGTTATTCATGACATTTACTCTCTCTAACACAATGACAACACTCGAACAGTCATACTAAAACAGCACCATATATATATATGAACAGCACCTTTTATGTCATTGAGTTCAGTTCAGTGAGGTCTACAGGTGTGCAGTGGAAAGCATCCTGTGCTCCATCATCAACATGTGGCATGGAGGCTGCACAGCTGCAGAAAGAAAAGCTTTGCAGAGAGTGGTGAAGGCTGCACAGAAGAATGGTGGAGTCAGCCTCCCCACCATCACAGACATCTACAGCTCCAGATTCAGGAAGAGGGCCACCTGCATCAAGAAGGACTCCACTCACCCAGCACACACTTTTTGCCCTGCTCCCCTCAGGAAGGAGGTTAAGGAGCATTAAGTGTAGAACCACTAGACTGAGGAACAGCTTCTACCCTGAAGCTGTTAGACTCATGAATCCCTAACCAGAATAATCACTGCGAAAAAAATCACATCATGTTGCTGCTGATCTGTTTCATGTTGCTGCTGATCTGTTTCATGTTGCTGTGTTCATTTGTATTCATCTGCTCACACACACTCATGTTTGTGCTGCTGTTCGGTGTATTGTTTTTATGCTACTAGTGCTTAGTGTATTTCTTAGTTAACATTTTTCTTAGTTCATATCTTAGATCTTATTACTGTTTTTCTTTTACATTTTATTGTTGGATGTAACTGGGACCCTGTGTATATAGTTTCGCTCCACCACATGTGCCACATGCGAATGACAAATAAAGAAACTCTGACTCTGTTATTTTGATGGAATGTCCAATATTTAACTTTATCGCTAATATCAGCCGATACCATGCCGATAATATCGTGCATCCCTAACTTTTTTATATAAGCAAGCTAAACTCACCAGATTTCAGCGCACTGAAAGCACAGCTGATGTCCTACTGGCAGGAGATTTTAGCAAATCTAAGTCAAATATGTGCATGTGTGGCTTTTTGGGGCTGTATTTGGTTTTCCTCCATTTGAAGTTGAAAGTGGATTTCACAAAAGGAAACAAAACATTTCATATAAAACTGCTTGCTTAATCTTTTTGAAGGTAATGTTTACCATATAGGCATGTGTTAACATTTTTTTTGCATTTCATGCGTGCACAAGAGAATCAGTCTGTAACTTTTTACAGAACAATAATGTGACAGTATTAAAACATGAATTTCACTCATCAGACATGCTTGTTTAGGTGAATTCTCTGAGGTGTTCAGGCGGCGCGGACAATCTTGTGCTCCTGGACAAGGAGAAGTTTAAACCTCTGACCCAGGGAGTGGCTGCTGCCGGGGTGGTGATAGACAACCAGGTCAAGTGGAAGGTGGGCGAGGCTGAGTTCGAGTCTTTCATGAGGATGCTGGACAACCTGGTGAGTGAACTCTGACCTGCAACTTTTACCCAGCAGCCGTCAAGTTTCCTGGCCCAGGCGGCTCTGTCTGGAAGTGCCTGATTCGAGGAGACAATGAAAAGGAATTTCTAATCCAACCTGAAAAAATCTGATTGTTTCCAGATTGCAGTCTGTGTCTAACTTTCTCTCCTTACATTATATGTTTATAATTGGTGCATTCAGTCAAATGGGCATCTTCTTGCAGCTAACAGGCTGTCTGCTACAATAGCTGCAGCAACCCTGCTATTCTAACCGCACTGATAATGACGAGCCGTGTTCTGTGGACAGAGATGTCACACTGTCTCTTTGAGTGGGCTTCTTGCTAACAGCTGCGGCTGGAGCAGACTGCAGCTGTGTTAACGCTGTGCAATCATTACTCATCCATCCTCTCCATCGTAGCTTTCAGATGGTGAGGCTTGTTGCTCTGGGCGGTCACGCAGACCACACAGTTATTGGAAGGACTCAAATCCACTCAATTTGGACACAGCGTTTCCTCCAACACTATTTTTAGGAATTACCACATGCAAATGCAACAAATGCAAGATCGGTTTCATTGACTGAATGTGGTATTTCTCTAAAACAAGCAAATAAGCTGATCAGGAGGGGAATTTCAGTCGTAATATTCGAATAGGCACCTGTCACACTGTGACCGCAGTTAGCATTAGTGCATTTTTAGTAGGCCTGTTGCAATAAATCAGTTAATCGCATGATGAATGAAAATTATCGGCCTCATTTTCATTTATCGGCTTTATCGTTTCTTCGTGTCGCTCTACTGAAGACACTGGATGACAAAAGGCTCAACTCGGTCGCGTTTCACTGACCCCTCCCTTTCTCTTCAAAATCCATTTTAACTGTCCAAAATCACATTTTTGGCTCGTTAAAAGCAGCTAAGCTGAGAAGCTAAGCTACAAGCTAAGCTAACAAGCCTACCTCAGGAAAAAACTTCTGTCTTTTCAAAGCTCCAAAATTCACGGTTGAAATCTGTGCCTTCATGTAAAAAGTTGTTTTTCGCTGTAAAAACATGCTGAGAACTTGTTTACTGATTTTTTTATTAAAAGCTTTGTGTGACAAATGCTACGCTAAAGAGCTCAAACCACACTGAGCGTCTGCCATTTTGGGAATTGAAAAACAGGAATGATAGACAGCCCATGTCATGTCAAGGGGCCTCCCTTCCATTTTTCTTAAAGAGACACGCTGCTCGCTCCCTCACTATCCATCCATCGGTTCAAACAGTCTTATACTGCCATCCAGTGGTCAAAAAAATGTACTACACACAAATTAACCAACATTTCTTCTTAAATTTGACAATAATTACAAATTATTGTCAAATTTCAAACAATATTATCGTTTATCGCAATAATTTCTGAGACAATTAATCGCCCAGCAAAATTTGTTATTGTGACAGGCCTAATTTTTGTACATATTTAATTTGTGTATAAAAGAAAAGGATTCTGTATTTTATATTCCATGCATTTTCACTTCTTTAGTAATATTTAACCCATTTGAAAACTCAACTATAGGTTTCAGTGAATGCACATGTGGTGCTGTTACAGTCAGGGCACAGTGCACGCCTTTTAGGTTTGTTTTGTTCGTTTTGCTTTGCAAACTTGTCTGTTTCTTTTTGCAAAAGTGCCAGGTTTTTTGTCTTTTTTGGTATTTTTTAATTGTTGTTTTTTTGTACTGGCAGTTTCATTGCACATTGAGCGCATATTACAAGAGTTTCTGTTCTCTATTTTGTTTTTGGTGCAATATTAACAAGCTAAAATGGCCCGTAAACACACTAACTCTGGTCATATTGTAATATTTAAACATTGTAAATTGATCTTTGGTCGACAAGTTTGCACGTTGGGTATATTTTGTTTGAGTCTACGTAAATACCAAAGGTCAATGTAAAATATTACAGTTTTACTTATATGTATTTATTTTTCCGCCATTTCTGTCCCTTCTGTGACCTGCCAGGGCTACAGAACAGGTTACTCGTATCGGAACCCGATTGTCCGTGAAAAACCTCGCTCCAAGAACGACGTGGAGATCCCAGCCACTGTATCCGCCGTGCCGACTGAGGACGGCGAGCTGGATCTGCGCAGCCCCTTAAAGTTTATGGTGCAGAAACAGCAGAGGGAAAGGACCCGGTGGCTCAACTCACCCAACAGCTACTTGAAGGTCAACGTCCCTGAACAGTCGCCCAGCGGGGACGTCAGCCCCAGGTCCAAAATCACAGTGAGTTGAATTTAATGTCCAACTGTAGCAAAGACATTTAATCTAAATGCATGTTTTAAACTATTGAGGCGACCTCGCCTCTGGAAGCTGCCTTTTTTTTTTTTGTGTGTACTTGTGCGCCCTCTGGTGGCTGGTTTCAATGAAACCTTGTTTTTCTTCTCAGTGGATGAAGTCTTCACAGCCAGGCAACAGCGTTGGCACCCCAATAAAAATCGAGGACCCTAACCAGTTTGTCCCACTTAACACTAATCCATCTGAGGTTTTGAGTAAAAGGAACCGGGTCAGTTTTCTCATTTCACACTGCTGCCTTCTCATGTATTTCTTCTCTTCCCATTCAGCTGGGATTTTTTTAATGAACAAACACTATCACAGCTCAAGCAGTTTATAGAATAACTCACAGAATAATCATAATGTTCAGAAAAATCAATATTTGTCATCCATTAATCTCATTTTCACTGAGCATGTCATCTACTGAGTCACATACAGTATTTTCAATACATTTAGGCTCAAATCAACCAAATATTAAGTTTACTGTGAAATATAGCAAAGAAAAACTGTTGCAGTGCATAATTTGGGGTGAGTGGAGATATGTTGTTTTAGTTTTTGTTTATTTTGACTAAATATTTTATCTATGTATGAATATAGGGATACCTAGAAATTCCATAGCATAGTTTTACTTTACTTGTTTCCATTAAACTCGTTTATTTTGAATATGGAAAACGTCTGCAGCAAACAGCGCAGGTTGTACCTACAGTAGTAACATTTGGTATCACTTTCATCACAAGTCTAAAGTACACAGCTAATATACAACTTCCTCAAAAAAAAGATAGGTGTGGATGAGTGACTAGACCAAAAAATAAAACAGCCAGATATGTTTACTTCCCATTTTTCATATAATTTATTACTGGTAACTAAACCATAAAATATTTAGAAGACTTTTATTACTTCAAAGTAGTAAATAATCCGAGTAAATAATCTTTAGTTTTAAGTTGGCATACTATCTGCTTTTTTTTTTTTTATCCTACAGATTGTCTCTTAACGATGCAACATTTAAAAAGCACGGGATGCCATCATAAATAACAAAAGTCAATGCAAAACCAGTACACCATAGACTTTATTTGATCTGTTACAACTAGAAAGATGTAAACTCTGATTCTATATTTCTTTTGAAGTATTAAAAAAAAACTAGTTTATTGGATGGAGAACTGGCCAAAGGGTTTCCCTATTTTATATATTTTTTTAAAACAATCAAATGTGCTTACAAGTCAATCTTTGCCTACTCTAAATTGGAAAAACTCAACTATTGTTGAAACTTCCTGAACTACGTTTAATATATTTTAAAATACTTCTGCTTAGATTAAGGAGCAGCACAGAGGGGATCTGATGACTGCAGGACCCAAGTCACAGTTACTAGCAGGCATTGTTGTGGACACCATCCCAGGACCAGTAAGTAGATACACGTTTGTAAAAAAAAAATAATAATAATATGAAGTCAAGCGCAATCTCAACAAATTATGAAGAATGTGTCACTGTGCATTTCCTCTTTCTTTTGATTTCTTTCTTTCTTTCTTTTTTGCTCATAGACACTGATTGTTGTTGTAGTTTGTAAAGCAGTAAAATTGTTCAGCCCAAACTACTATAGCTATTATATTTATGAAAACAATATTGTAAGATAAACAAAGAAAGCTGAATCAAACAAGAGAAAGTACTTTTTCTGAAAATCATGCAGTGTGGATGCACAACGCTAAATATCTGCTGCATTTTGCTGAAGCGCTTTTAAAACTAAAAGATGCAGCACACTAGCTAAAAGCTAAAAGAAGATAATGCTAACTGTAACCCAAAAGTAGCAAAACACTAACTAAAGGTAGTTAAAGGTTAGCTAAAACCTACATTTTGTAAAAAGCTAACTAAAAGTAGCAAAGGGCTAGCAATAAACTAAAGTAGCATAAGCTTTGCTAAAAGTCTGATGCATCAAAAAGTTAGCTAAAAGAAGAAAAGGCTAGCTAACGTATTAAAAGGCTATCTAAAAGCTAAATATAGAAGAAAGCCAGCTAAAAGCTTAAAGTAGCAAACAACTGGTTTAAAGCTAATAACAGAACAATGGCTAAAATCTAAAAGTAGCAAAAGGCTAGCTAAAAGCTAAATACAGAAGAAAGACAACTAAAAGCTTAAAATAGCAAACAACTAACAGCTACTAACGGAACAATGGCTAAATTCTAAAAGTAGCAAAAGTCTAGCTAAAGGCTAAATACAGAAGAAAGCCAGCTAAAAGATTAAAGTAGCAAACCACTGGCTAAAAGCTAATAGTTAAGATTTAATTTAGCTGAAAGCTAAAATAGCAAATGGCTAACAAATAGTTAAAAGTAGCACAAGAAGATATCCTGATGCATGCTCAATAATCCAGGTAGAAAAATCCAAAAAAGTTTAATCTGGTCCTCTGGACATTCAAAAAAAAAAAAAGCAAAAAAATC
>NC_056498.1:63142798-63173837 GCF_014905685.2 Nematolebias whitei | reverse complement strand
GCACTTAAAGTCCTTTAATTTTCTCAAAAATCAACAGTGAGCCTTATAAATCAGTGCACCTCATGTTTTCTGGTTGTGCTTACTGACCTCGAACTGATTTCATGTGGTACGTGGCGCTCAAAAATCTGTCAAAATGTTTTTGTTTCGCTTAATGCGCCGTATATATGAAAACAGACCCGTTCGTTAATATTGTGCTTTATAATCCAAAAAATACAGTATATGTGTGTTTGTATATATATGTATATGTATAAGTACTACAATAATCTACTACTTACTACTTGTACTACTATTCCTACTTTACGTTTTTTCACTTATCGTGGGGCTTCAGGGTACGGATCCCCCGCGATAAACAAGGGACTACTGTATGCATAATATATATATATATACACATATAGTGTTTGATAGTTCCATAAATAATTGGATAGTCTTTACATTACTAAGTTTTACACTAAACTGTGATTAACAATAAGAGGTGTTTTTACACATATGTGTTGTTCCCATGTTTGCTGCTTTATTGTTGTGACAAGGAATTGACTGTGACTAACAGGAGGAGCTCAGCAAAGTGATGATTAAGTGTAAATATTGTTTATATAATTGTGGGGGAAAGTGACTTTTCTGAATCGCTACGTTTTTTTTTAGTTTTTTTTTTTTAGATGGTAATTCTGAATGTGCCCCGTGTGAATCGCAGCAAGTTGATAAATGTTTGGAGCGGTTTTGTTCAAATTGCCACTGAAGGTAACAGGCTGCGGAAAGCTTTATTGTTTTATTTTATTTTTTCTTTGCCACTGGTGGAGTTTTATATGAAGGAGCAAATATTTGCATCCCAGTCAACAATGTGAATGATTTGTTTGAACCCAAAGGGAGCAAACGTCGTGTAAATAGGTTTTGTCCGTGCGACTTTGTTAAACCAAATGTTAGAGATGTGACAGTACAATCTAATATTACATTTTAACAATTTGTGTCATAATGTTTTACCCATCTTAATTAAGCTCTATTATTACTGAACGTGAACAGCTTCGTGTGTTTACAGATGTTATTTCTGGTTTTAATATGTCCCTCCTGTTTGTATCGCCTGACGTTATTATTTTTCATCATAGTGTTTTGCAGCTTCATGCTTCAGTGTCAGTCTTTTAAACTCTTCTACTTGAAGTAATAAAAGCTTAAATATTTTCCATTACAGTTTTGATGCTCATTTTGTTCTCATCTGTTCTTACCGTGTGAAATAAAGCTTTCATGAACCACACGGAGCGTTCAAATCGCTCAAAACGCAGCCCTCCTAAAAACAAAGGATTCACAAGTGACCGGGTGAAGCTGCATAATCAGTCCTCAGTGAATGATATGAATGCACGTTGTCATGGTTATACTCTGAGAAGGGGGCTGTGGAGACAAAGGGGGGGGATTTGGTGTCTCCAACAGGTGTTGATTCATGTTGGGAGAGTGTCAAGGTTTGTACCTATATGACCCCCACTGAAACACTCTTCTAGGAGAACATATGGGCAGGAAAACATAGGTTAACAAAAATACACATGTTTTATTTAAACAAAACTAAACTATTAGGGATGCTCTCGTCTCGGTGCACGAGGTTCAGAACTCTAGACAGTTTAAAGGTGACTAAAAAGGAGCAGGTGACACATGACCTGCTGCTCTGCTGTGATCTGACCTCAGGGCAACAGAAGCTGCAGACCACCTGGATGTGCAAAGGTAGATTTAAACACAATAGAAGTGTCGAGTGGTCCTGGGTTTTTTTTAAGATCCCTGGTGGGTTTTCTTTAAATTTGTTACTAATTTTCAAAACAGCATTTGCATGTCTTCAGCTAAATCTACATGAAATGCCTTCATTTAATACTTTTTAAGTATTTTAGCACCAAAGGGTGATTACCAAACAGACGGAGCTGAAAAAAAAACGTTAACGTTTTAAACTCGGATCTTATGTTGAGAAATGACGAGAGTTGAAGACGTTTTGGTCAAATCTTGAAAATGACGTGCCATCTTTTCAAGATATCACAATCAGTCAACTCCAAATTTTAGCAAAAATATCTGTGAATAAGTCTAAATTATAGCTGGTTTTGAAATTTCTATGTATATTTGGCTGTAGCGTCCATCTTGAATTGTATTGAATTTTATCTAAGGATACATCCTGTGATTATTTTCTGAAAGTTTGATTGAAACACTTCCACTCGTTCAGGGAATATTTTGCTAACAGGCAGACAAAGTTGACTCCAAATAGTTAACAGCAACATTTTAAACCAAAATCTTGCACTATTTGTTAACGCACAGATTAAATGTTGTGGATCAGTCTCTGCATCTATCACAGTGGTTCTCAAACTAGGGGGTCTGCGAGACAGTGCTTGGGGATGCGTAAAAAAAATAAATAAATTATATATATATATATATATATATATATATATATATATATATATATTACAAGCAGGTAGATGTTTAACAACCCGTTAAAATACACCAAAATGCAAGAAATTACATCTACTTTATTCATATTTTTGGGGGGAGGACCACCAGACACCCCCACACCACCCCTGGCATTGATCGGTTTACAAATGAAGTCCTGTTACTTGGTCTGACTACTGCTGTTATGATTCTGTTCAGTTTTATCTAAAGAGTTTTCTGTAATAATTTGAAGAAGTGGCAACACATTTCTTATGTTCATTATATGAATACCAGTAAGTAAAGTTTAAAAGTGTTTTTTGATGCTGTTAATTTTCTCAAAACTGTAATTTTTGGAAGTTGAAATTAAAAATGTTAATTGTGTCTTGAATAAAAAAAAAAGCCCCATTTTTAAAAGTGGTGTATTAACACTATTAAAGAACAGGTCTTAAGTATTTATGTTACACACATATTTCCATTGCATTAAAGAGATAAATTGAAGACAAATATTGGGGTCCCTGAATCTTTTTCTCCCATGTAACGGGTCCCTGAACCCAAAAAGTTTAAGAACCACTGTACTACACCAACTTTTGGGTCAACTGCTGTAAAATATAGAGTTAAAGCTATATGTGTGTTTTTAAGGTCGCTTGAATGTGACGGCCATCTTATGTCAAGTTGACTTTAAAAACCAATCAGTTGTAGCTGTGCATCTAATGATTACATTTAGAAAGTTTCATTAAAATCAGGTGTTTCAGGAGATATTTTGACAGACAATCACTCTGACCCATGTGCAACCACACACACGCAGCAAAATCAAGGTGTGGTTGAAACCCCTCACACCGTACTGTGTCATGGATAGATATGATGTTTGGACTGAAACTGCTGCAGCTCCGTGTGACTTTGCCTCCTCTGTGACAGCCGAGCTGCTGGTGTAATCCTCAGGCTTTTCAGATTACTCCAGTTGGGGTCACATTCTACACCATCCTACAGCGGGTCAGCTTTCCACTCCGTGGCTATCAGTGTGTGACACACGCACACTCATATGAGACTTTTCCTGGAGAAATGCTGTCAGTTTCCCTCCCCCCACCGATTTCACTGTCCATGTCTCACACGAGCTGCCCTTTTCTTGGTAGCAGGCCTACAGGATGATGTTTAAAAGAAGGATTAAAGCGACATGTTTGTACATGGCAGGCATGATGCCTAAGTGCATTTAGAACTTGGTGTCCGAATAAAAGATCAGCGTCTGGTAAAAGCACCATGGGTGGGTGTTCTTCCTCGCAGGCGTCCATTACAGGTCTGGCCACATCTGCAGCAGGCAGAGCCATCTGCACCTATTGTCTAGGAGCTGCAGCACGGCCCTGGCTGCACGCATGGCTGGCCTTGCAAAGGCCGTCCCTTTCCCCTCTGTTCTCTTCCATTTCTCTCAGTCTGACTGAAAATGACTTCTTAATCTCTCAAGAGATAGAAAAAAAAGCATTGTTCGACAATCAAACAAGAAGACTTAACTGCAAGGTTAGTTGATCCAAAATACAATGATAAATTGAAATGCTAGTGAGGTCATTATCACTATCATGGACGTTTTGTTGTCAGTTTAGCATAAATATATGGGATGGAGCTATAACATACAACTTCTGCAGTTTATCATGAAGCAAGCACTGAGTAACAACTAAAAATACTGAAATACTACATAAGAATAAAAGCAAAAAGCAAGCCAAAAGTAACAAAATGCTAGGCTGAACCTAGAAGTAGCAGAATGCTAGCTGAAAGTAGCAGAATGCTAGCTGAAAGTAGCAGAATGCTAGCTAAAAGTAGCAGAATGCTAGCTGAAAGTAGCAGAATGATAGCTGAAAGTAGCAGAATGCTAGCTAAAAGTAGCAGAATGCTAGCTGAAAGTAGCAGAATGATAGCTGAAAGTAGCAGAATGCTAGCTAAAAGTAGCAGAATGCTAGCTGAAAGTAGCAGAATGCTAGCTGAAAGTAGCACGAGACAAAAAATAAGTATGCTGGAAGCACTTTGAAAAAACAATGTTTTGGAGGATTTGAAGAGATTTTAATCAATTTTGGTATAGTTTTCCTTTCTTTTTTTTTAAATATAAGGTAACCTTATATTTTTAACCTTATAATAGGTCGAACCTTCCTTAAAGGAATACTTATCGCCCGCCGTCTTTTATGTCAGACTTTAAAACTAAGATCATAAACTGATAAGGTAAATGATGTCATGAATAATCTCAGCACAATGAGATCTCAGATGTATTAGAAATAAAATGATGTTTTGAGGATGATTATCAGCTACTACCGTGTTTAATTTAGCTCAGAATTGACTAAGCCATTTGTGTTTCCTTGTCAGTGCGAGCTCCATCTTAAGTTGACTCCAAAAGTTAATCAGTTGATGTAAATCCAATGATTATGTTCTGAAAGTTTATTTAGAATATATCCAGTGGTTTATGAGATATTTTGCTAACAGATAGACAGTTGACGACGAGGAGTTAGCATGTCTTGGATTACCACATCAGATGTGCGTGTGCTGCCTTTATTGTTGGAGAATTTTTATGTAGAGCCCTTCTGCAACACAAAGGCCTCGGCTGATTATATATTTATCACAAAGGCCAGCTGATATCCAGGTTGAACTGTTGATTGGGTCTGATACTGTCTGCCACCACACGCTGCTTGTTACAAGCACGAATGGACGAGGATTTATCACATACAGTTTAGATCAAATCAAACAAGATACATTTTATGATCTTTAAATGTGTCTGTGAACGTTGATTACTGAAAGACTTAGCTGAAAAATCTGAAATGAGTCATTAAAGCTTAAAAAAGAACACTAGCTAAATGCTAAAAAGTGCAAAATGCTAGCTCATAACTAAAAATACCAATGACTACCTAAAGCTAGAAGTAACAAAAAGCTAGACAAAAGCAACAAAAGGTTAGTAGCACCACTAGATAAAATTAGCAGAATGCTAGCTGAAGTAGCAAAATGCTAGCTAAAAATAGCTGAAGGGTAACTACAAGTTAAACGTAGCAACACTCTACCTGAAAGTTATAGCAAAAATGATGTATTGTAGGGCTCAAAGTATAAAATACTAAGTACAAATCAAAAATTCAATAAGACTACATGAAAATAAAAGCAAAAAGAAAGCTTAAAGTAACAAAATGTTAGGTTAAACCAAGTAGAACCAAAAGATTATCTAAAAGCAGCAGAATGCTAGCTAAAAGTAGCAAAACTCTACCTGATGTACACCTACAACTGATTAACTTTTAAAAAACGTCAACATGGATATGGCCGTCTCAGCCTAAAAGCATTAGAAAACACAAAAACAGCAACTTGTCAGTCAATTTAGCATGGTAGTAGCTGAGAGTCATTCACAACGCAGCACATTTTCCAGCATTCGTAAGGCTTGTGATACATTTATTGTAAATTTAATAAATTTGTTTGTTTGTTTAAAGTAGCAAAAAAATATATACATTGTAGACTTAAAAGTAGAAAACTACTACGTAAAAAACAAAAATACTACATGAGAAAAAAAGCTAAAGGCAAACCAAAAGTAACAAAATGTTAGGTGAAACCTAGAAGCACCAAAATACTAGCTAAAAGCAGCAGAATGCAAGCTAAAAGTAGCTAAAGGCGAACTAAGGTAAAAGTAGCAAAACTACCTGAATGTTAAAGTAGCAAGAAATCTGCATTGTAGCCCTAAAAGTAGAAAAATAATACATAAAAACAAAAATAATACATGAGAAAAAACGCAAAAGGCAAACCAAAAGTAACAAAATATTGGTTAAACCTAGAAGCACCAAAAGGTTAGCTAAAAGTAGCCGAATGGTAGCTAAAAGTAGCATGAGACAAAAAATAGTGTGCTGGAAGTACATTTAAAAAAAAAATGGGGGGGGGGGGGGGGGATTCAAAGAGATTTTAATCAATTTTGGTATAACTGTTTTAAGTAAACAGTAAATATTATTAAATATAATAATGGTAAATGTTATGCCATATTGTCTTACATTATTAGTGTTTAGCGTATATCTTAGATCTTTTAGCGTACCGTTTGGTGTTCGTTCAACATATATCTTAGATCTTTATATACCGTTGACGTTTTATATTTTTACTATTGTTGGGTGCAAGTGGGACCTGTACATAATTTCGTTCCACCTCATGTACCACATGTGATGCGAATGACAATAAACTTGACTTGAAATATTTTGAAAAATGTAAAGGTTACAAAATACATGTCACAGCTCAATTTCTAATTGGGCTGACCATTTGATATATATTTAGACATGGATGGAATGGTACACATTAGTAGTTTGGGAAAGAGTCAATTAAACTATAACAGAGAACACCAATAAAGAGAAACAGGGTCATATACAGAGAAGGCTGACTCAGCGTTCACACAATAAAGTGAGTTTATGACAAACTGGAGCAGCCAGTATTTCAGAATGTCACCAGACTTTTTTTTTTTTTTTACATGTGTACTCCTCCTGCTGTTTTGTTAATGAGGATTTATTATGGAGCAGTTGACAATGAATGCAATGTGCATGCGTTAGTGGGAGGGATTATCCACCAAGTAGGGCAAGTGGCTAAGGACTGCAATTCCATCCAGCCCAGTTCATTTCAGTCATCCGCCCAGTGCACACACAGGACAAGAGGAGCAATTCCAGCTCTGAAAGCCATAAGTTTCAAAAGAATTATATTGCTAATAATAATAATAATAATAATGGTGAAGTACACGCGACAGCACAGCGAGCTGAAACCCGAGGAGCTCCTGTCGGAGTCTGACGCGTCCAAGGAGGACCAGCAGCAGGGTTTCGGCGAGATGTCCGACTCTTCTTCTTTCCGCGACGTTTTCTACTCCAAATGTTCCGCAATGGACCGAATCGGCACTTTCATGAGGAACGTGCAGGTGCTGCTGGACGCTGCCAGCTACATTGAAAAGGTTGAGCGGAGCAGCGGGAGTAAGTAAAAACACACCGGGGGGTGAGGGGGGGTTATAATGCGCCGAGCAGACAACAATAGAGGCGACAAAAGACGCGCAGTGGACAGATGTAAGGTACCTGCTGGCGCCGATGTGCTCGAACTACCGCAATGACTCTTGTCTGGATTTGAACAAAAGCTGAGAAATGCGTCCAGTTTGGAAAATTACTGAACAAGTGGCTCGACGGAGGCTGATTTTGCTGCAACAGTACCCTGAGCTATCCGTTGCAGAGTTGAAATGCGCGTGGTGCACCACGTCTCGATAGTTTCCGTGCTTCTAGAACAGATTTGCGCATTTTAAACGTGAATGTATGATGTTTAAGTGTCGCCCATGTCTAGTCTTAACCTTTAATTTCAGTTTATATCCGAGCGAATCTCTGTGTTTTCCGTTCAAATGTCACGTCCTCTGAGAAATGTCGCGTTTACGGTCCTTCTCGCGCACAACAGAGCTCGATTCGGATTTAATTTTCCTTAAAAAATGTCCTATTTTTAGTCCTGCCGCTGTGTTCTCGGGCCACCGCAGCTTCCTTGTATGTGTTGTTCACATGGCTTCCACATGGAACAAATTGTAGAGCTCTCATTGGTCAGGAAACGGGTTCCCAGCGCGTGGGTCAATGTAAAGAACCAATCAGAGTGAGGCGTACGTGTGACGTCGCGTGTTACTGAGAGAAATGATTCATGGGAATTGTAGGCTTTATGTAGAAGCAATGAGGTCATTGTTTAACGAGAAGAATTTGCGAAAATTCGCAGACAAATGAGCTTTAATTTATTAAATATTTTTGTTTTTTATATAGGCTTTATGCATTTGTTGAGAAGTAGTTTGAATAACTGTTGCATAAAAATGAAAAAGGCCCATTTGTCTGTTAGCAAAAAATCTCATGAACTACCGGACACATTTTAATTAAACTTTTAGAAAGCGATCATTGGATGAACATCTACAACTGATTAGATTTTAGAGTCGTCCCAATTCAAGATGGTTGCCATAACCATTGACCTTAAAACACAAAAATAGCTATAACACAATAGATTTTACATAAATGGACATAAATATTCCTATAGTAGTTGCTTAAACAGATCCCCAATATATATTCAGAGCGCTAACAGATTGCTCAATATCTTTGTTTAAAATTTTGCTTTTAAATGTACAGAGTCATCTTTATGTGTCTGTTAGCAGAATATCTTATGAACCATTAGAGCGATTTTAACAAAGCTCCCAGAAAGTAATCATTTGATGTACATCTACAACTGATTAACTTTTAAAAAACGTCAACATGGATATGGCCGTCTCAGCCTAAAAGCATTAGAAAACACAAAAACAGCAACTTGTCAGTCAATTTTGTGCTAAAATTTAGCATGGTAGTAGCTGAGAGTCATTCACAACGCAGCACATTTTCCAGCATTCGTAAGGCTTGTGATACATTTATTGTAAATTTAATAAATTTGTTTGTTTGTTTCGTGAGCAGAATACGAGCACGGTTACGCTTCCACATACCCTGCATCGCAGATTGCACTTCAGCAGAAACAGCGTAAATTCAAGAACAAAAAACTGGACAATATTCACAACCGGTAAGCGTAATGTAATGAGCCTAAACCTGGAAAAGATTCAGGAGACCTTTGATCAAATTCACATCATATGTCTGTGTTTTCATTTATAACAAAAGCATTATTAGCTCAAATTTTGTTGACCTAGTTCTCATTTCAACAGGTCGGCACACAACGAGCTGGAAAAGAACAGGTAAGTGAGGTCATTTCATTGCCTGCCTAGCACAAAAATAAACAGCTCTGAAACTTAAAGACCAAGATGAGTAAAATCAATTAAATTCAGTTTATTTATATAGTGCCAAGTCACAACAGAATCATCTCAGGGCACTGAACATATCTATATATATCTATATCTATATATATACAAACCGGATTCCAAAAAAGTTGGGACACTAAACAAATTGAATAAAAACTGAATGCAATGATGTGGAGATGGCAAATGTCAATATTTTATTTGTAATATAACATAGATGACAGATCAAAAGTTTAATCTGAGTAGATGTAACATTTTAAAGGAAATGTTGATGTTGTTGATTCAAAATTTCACAGTGTCAACAAATCCCAAAAAAGTTGGGACAAGTAGCAATAAGGGGCTGGAAAAAGGAAATTGTGCATATAACGAACAGCTGGAAGACCAATTAACACTAATTAGGTCAATTGACAACATGATTGGGTAAAAAAAGAGCTTCTCAGAGTGTCAGTGTCTCTCAGAAGCCAAGATGGTAAGAGGATCACCAATTCCACCATTGTTGCGCAGAAGATAGTGCAGCAATACCAGAATGGTGTTACCCAGCGTAAAATAGCAAAGACTTTTAAGTTATCATCATCAACCGTGCATAACATCATCAAAAGATTCAGAGAATCTGGAACAATCACTGTGCATAAGGGTCAAGGCCGTAAAACTCTACTGGATGCTCGTGATCTCCGGGCCCTTAAACGTCACTGCATCTCAAACAGGAATGCCACTATCAATGAAATAACAGAATGGGCTCAGGAATACTTCCAGAAAGCATTGTCAGTGAACACAATCCACCGTGCCATCCGCCGTTGCCAGCTGAAACTCTACATTGCAAAGAGGAAGCCATTTCTAAGCAAGCTCCACAAGCTCAGACGTTTGCACTGGGCCAGGGGTCATTTAAAATGGAGTGTGGCAAAATGGAAGATTGTTCAGTGGTCAGATGGGTCACGATTTGAAGTTCTTTATGGAACACTGGGACGCCATGTCATCCGGACCAGAGAGGATAAGGATAGCCCAAGTTGTTATCAACACTCTGTTCAGAAGCCTGCATCACTGATGGTATGGGGTTGCATGAGCGCTTGTGGCATGGGCAGCTTGCATGTCTGGAAAGGCACCATTAATGCAGAGAACTATGTTCAGGTTCTAGAACAACATATGCTCCCATCTAGACGTCATCTCTTTCAGGGAAGACCCTGCATTTTTCAACACGATAATGCCAGACCACATTCTGCAGCAATCACAACATCATGGCTACGTAGGAGAAGGATCCGGGTACTGAAATGGCCAGTCTGCAGTCCAGATCTTTCACCTATAGAGAACATTTGGTGCATCATAAAGAGGAAGGTGCGACAAAGAAGGCCCAAGACGATTGAACAGTTAGAGGCCTGTAATAGACATGAATGGGAGATCATTCCTATTTCTAAACTTGAGAAACTGGTCTCCTCTGTCCGCAGACGTCTGTTGAGTGTTGTAAGAAGAAGGGGGAATGCCACACAGTGGTAAAAATGGACTTGTCCCAACTTTTTTGGGATTTGTTGACGCCATGAAATTTGGAAACAACAGGTTTTTCCCTTAAAATGGATCATTTTAATATGAGACGTCTTCCTGCTCTGTAAATGAACTCATCATCGCAGTTGTGTAAAATATCTGTTCGTTAATCAACTTAGAAACATACAGTATGTATTGTAGAGGATAGCAGAGTGCATTTTGCAAGGCAAATAAATGTGGCCTCTGTAGCAGCAGTGCTGTTCCTGGAGGACATGCAAACATTTCCCCAGTCAGCAAACGGGAACCGTCTGTTTCCAGACAACAAGAGCTTCTTCCTGAAAGAATCACAGCTTGCAAACCTAACAGCAGTTTGCTTTAGTTTCTCTGGGATGAGGCGGCACCTGCTTCATTCAGGAAACAAACGTCACAACACGTTTAATTCAAATGTAAATGTCCAACCGTGCACGTGAATAATCGTTCTGAGATAAATAAGAAGTGAGAGGATATTTTGAAGGGGCAGGTTTATTCACAAAATGCTGGCCAGTGCAGAAATAACGTTATGGTTTGACCTAATTTACTCCGTTATATAAAAGAACGGTGCAAGTCCTTCGTCAATTAAATTGATTCATTCTGGCTTCGGGCTGGATCAGAAACAAAATATCAAGCTTTAAAATCTGCAACCACGTTGTATTTGTTAAAAAAAAAAAGTAAGTTTTCAATAAGTCTTTGTGTTTAATGTGAACAAAAACCAAAATGCAATGGTTTGCAGATCTTATACATCCATATCATAGAAAAGTGTTTACATTAAAAATAATGGCTGTCCAACAGTCCTGGGTCTTATTTGCTGGATTTTTTTTTAATGTTCTGATGCAATAACTGTTTTAAACTGGTGAGGTCTGGACTGCAGGCAGGCCAGTTCAGCAGCTGGACCTTGAGTACATGCAGTACTGTATGTGGTTTAGCACTCTTGCTGAAATATGCAAGATCTTCCCTGAAAACGACATCATATGGTTTGAAACATGGATTGTTTTTAAAACCTGTACTCTTTTGTATTAATGGAGCCTTTCTAGATGTGCAAGCTACCCATGCCAGAGGCAGTAATGTACCCCCATACCATCAGGGAGGCAGGTTTTTGAACTGTGTGCTGCTAGCAGACTGACTGGTCCCTCTCCTCTTTTAATATGGAGGATGCTGCATCCGGGGTTTCCATAAAGAATTTCAAATTTTGATTCATCTGATCACAGAACAGTTTTCCACGTTGTCTCTGTTACATGCGTTTTGGCCCAGAGAAAGCAGTGGCATTGCTACGTGGTGTTCAAATATGGCTTCTTGTTTGCATGATAGAGCTTTAACCAGCATTTGAGGATGCCACAAGAGACTGAGAGACATGTCAAGCATTCAATCTTGTCTTTTGCACGCAAAAATGTCTCCAGTTCCTGATGATGGGATGTTTAGTCTTCTAAAATTTCAGTTCAGGAACATTATTTTGAAATTGTTTCACTATGCTTAATGCAGTTTTTTGAAGACTGGTGAACCTCTGCCAATCTTTACTTCTAAGGGATTCAACCTTTATAAAATGTTTTTTTTTTCCCCACTCCTCTTGCTGACTTGTTGAGTCTAGCTGTTTCTTGTCACAGCCTTTTAATGGCCCCGTCCCATTTTTTTTTTTTTTTTTTTTTTAGATGTGCTGCCACCATTAAATTCAAAATTATCTTTAAAAAAGTACAATTTCTTGGTTTAAACATTGACTACTTTTTACTATGTTCCACTATGAATAAAATATGTGTTTGAAGATATTTGTAAATCATCTGTTTTTATTTACGTTTTACAGAACATCCCAGCTTTTTTCACTGCTGGGGTTGTAAAATTATTTTAAACTTGTTTTTGTTTTTTAATGTACTGTATTTGCTTTATTCTGTCTCTGAAGAGAAATGATCTTGACTACGTGTCCTCCCGCAGGCGAGCACATCTCCGCCTGTGTTTGGAGAGGTTGAAGTCACTCATCCCTCTGGGACCAAACTGCAGTCGGCACACCACACTAGGACTGCTCAACAAGGCCAAAGCACACATCAAGGTGCTGTAGTCTGGGTGCTCCTTCTTCCTCATGACTAGCAATGAACTAATGATCTGTTAATATAAGATTGAAAAACTTGCAGTAACACGCAAAGCCATCATGGTAGAATAACATTTTAATGTCAGACATTTTGATGATGTGGTAGGAAAAACAAACATGAACAAGTTTCTTACATTTAGTCCAAAATCATCATTTAAATCAGACGTGGGCAACATATGGCTCGAGGGCCAAAAGTGGCCGCTGAACAATCTCTATCCAGCCCACAATATCCTTAATAGAAAATAAAACGATTTTAAATAAGTTGATGAATCAGCGAAGTTCAAGGAAATCTAAATTAAGCTTCTTGGACAAATGCATCAAAAACCTTTGGGTTAAAAAAGGCTCATCTTTTTAGTCGACTATGAAGCCCTTTGTTTGCTCTCATTATCTTGATTTGGCCCTCTGGAAATAAATGTTGCCCACTCTTGATCTAAATGAATGAAACATTTGTTAGTTTTACAAATTACAAGTGAATAAGTCTGCTTATTGTGGTATATTCACAAATAAATCTATTGGCTCCCTAAAGAATAATCATGTCTGTAATCCTACAGGAAAAGACGAGATGGTTTAGGTTTGCTGGAACCTTCATTTTATTTTTTATGACAAATGCAGCTCCTTTTCATTTTTGCCTTTGCACAGCAGAAAGAGCTTTTATAGGCCCTTTTTAACTCCTATACTTTCAGAGGAGGAACTTTATCAGCAGGAGGGAAACCATCTGTGATGCAGCTGTTCAGTAATTGTTGGAAACTGCATGCTCAGTACACCTTTTTTTTTTCTTGTCTACCACCATCCAACTGATTGTCACTTTAGGTTTCTGTCTACAGTGCAAATGCAACCAGCCCATAATAATACATTTTTTATAGGGAGCCTCTGTATAAACCCCAGAGAGCTGCTGGCACAGTTTGATCCAAATAAGCGAACAGTATAAAGTCATTTTGACCACAGGACTTGTGTTTCCTGCACTTCCACTGAGTTTATAGCTGCAGGGCAGATTAGGCAAATGACACCTTTGTGTGTAGGAGTTTGTCCGAGAAGCTACACAAATAGTGAAAACAGGAAGTGCACTTTTAGTTGTTTTACCAACTGTATTACTGATTTCCTTTAAGTTGTGGATGTTTTTTTTGTGTGTGCGTGAATGTTTATGAAGCATTCACACTACTGAGATCTTTTTCTACCGTACGTTTTTCGGCATCTTTCTTACTCCACAATGTTTGTGCTATTTCATCAAATCATATCAAAACGTTCAGCTCATTCAAGAGAAAGGTGTTGTGGCTTTTGGTATTAGTGCAACTTTAGCTTTTTGAAATATTTAGCCTTTTCTGACATTTTTTTCTCCTAGAAAATGAATTGAGCTCATTTTACATTGTTCAAATGTTTAGATGTGTTTACAACCTTTTACTAATACATATTGTTCTGGTTCAGCTTCTTTCAGCTTGTCCAGAGGACCAGATTGAACTTTTTTTTATTTTTCTACCTGGATTATTGAGCATGCATCAGGATATTTAGTTTGTTATGCTCCTTTCAGCTTATTTCTGCAAGTTTCAGCTTTTATCCTGATGCATGCTCAATAATCCTTTTCATCTTTGTCTTCTTTTTCAGCTATTATTTAACCATTTTTATGTGAATTTTAGCTTTTTCAGCTAATTTCAAATTATTTGCACTCATTTAAACTGTGTTCAGCCTAATTCAGTAAAAAATGTGCTCTCTCCACTTCCTTCTGGTAATTTAAGCTTCTTCCTGATTATTTTTAGCTACTTTTCAGCTGTTTTTGGCAAATTTCTTTTTTTTTTTTCAGATAATTTCTACTTCTTTGTGCTCCTTTCTGTTTCTTTCAGCCTAACTGGGCAAGTTGTGTTCTTTTTGCATTCTTCTACTAATTTAAGCTTGTTCTACCTTTTCAACTAAGTTTTAGCATTTTTTTTTACTAATTTCAGTTGTTTACTGATAAATTCAAGTTTTTTTGTGGTATTTTATGCTACTTTCAGCCTAATTAACTATTAGTTAACAGACATTAACATAATTAATAATTTATGCTAATTTCAGCTTGCTATGCTTCTTTCAGCTTCTTTCTGCTAGTTTCAGTTATTTCAGCTACTATTTAGCTGTTTATGCTAATTTTAGCTTTTCCAGCTACTTTCTTATTTTCTTCGCATATTTTAGCTCTTTCTGCTTCCGTCTGGTACTTTAAGCTCCTTTTTACTTTTCAGCTCCTTTTTTTTTTTATTTTTTTTTTAGATATTTTTGCTGATTTCATCTTTTTTAAGCAAATTTTCTAATTGTTGTGCTCATTTGCAAATATATGTTGTTTCTGGTAATTTAGGATTGTTCTTCCATTTCAACTGTTTTTCAGCAAGTTCTTCAGCAAAAAGCATTCACGCTGCATTTTTACAGGAAATGCTATTTCTCTAGTTTTAATTTGCTTTTTGTGAAGCAAAGTGCTGTGAAACAATCAGAGATTAACATTTTATTGCTGTAATTTATTGCAAACAGCAGTGGAAATTGAAGCGAACAAATCTTACAAGTGGCGTTAACCCATGACAGGTTTGGTACAGGATGTCAGATATAACAGATAGATGCCACAAGTGTCACATCAAAAAAAGTTTGTGGTATTGAAAGTGTCGCCCACCTTCCATGGATGATTTGGGATTAAAATGTTTCCTAGAATTTCTGTTAGCGTCAAGTTCCTTCACAATAAAACAAAGGGAGTCAAGTACCAAGAAGCTGTAGTTCCTGGGGAAGGTACTTGTAGATAAAAGCTTTAAAACAACTTCAGAACTTAATATTCCTTGAAAGAATGCATATCACCTGCCACATTTCATGTTAGCTAGTTTTAATTCGGATCATTTTGAAAATAACGTTGTGCACAATCTTACTCAATATTGCTGAAGCTTGTGCCGTCTAGTGTGTTTTGAATGACTGAGCATCTACCACTCCAGATTTTAGCTCAGTATCTGCCAAATCTGCTGAGCTATTACCATTTTTTATGTGGGTTAAGACCAATTGGCTGTGGTGGCCATTTTGAATAGGGTTGGATCCAAAGGTTGTATGTCCATTCTGAAAAATTAATTCAACTTCAGTCTGTGGTTTATAAGATATTTTGCTAAAAGACAGAGTTGATTCTAACAAAGACTTAAAGACAGATCTCATGCAATCAGTTAGCGCTCTTAACATAAGTTGGGGATCAGTCTCAGTTACTACCACGCCAATTTTTAGCTCAGTAGCTGTCAAATTAACTACGAAGTAGACATGTTTGTGTTTGATAAGATGGCTTTGCTGTGGTGGCCATCTTGAATTAGACTGACTCCCAAAAGTTGGTGTGTTCTAGATGTCAACCCAGTGATTAATTTTGGAAAATTGTATTAAAATCCATGAGGGGATTCATGAGATATGATGACTAATGGTACAAACGAGCACACAGACACAGGCATCGATGAACTTTCATCGCTCAGCCTTTGCCTTTGGCTGCGAGCGATAACAAAGGACATTCCTGGAAACTCCAACATTTTTCAATCAGGTCATCTGGACAGTTTATTTATTTATTTTTTTTGTGCTGAAACGTTTCACCTTCGGTCCGGAAGGCTTCATACCGGACCGAAGGTGAAACGTTTCAGCACACACACAAAAAAAAAAAAGAAACTGTCCAGATGATCTGATTGAAAAATGTTGGAATGTATACCTGGATTATTGAGCATGGACTTTGTTGTTTTTATTCCTGGAAACTGTTCAATTACTTTACAATAAAAACTAATGAATATATAGTTATCGCCTCAGTAGCCAGTACACCGATCCAGTAATTGTTGATAGAGAAACGGCTGAACATTTAAAAAAAAAAAAAAAAAGCTCTTGCTGCACCTACTCCATTTTAGTTGCTTTGTATTAGCAGTCGTTTAACGACATAGAGAGTGTGCGCAGTGACAAACGATGACATCTCCAGAGTCCCTAAAAT
Source organism: Nematolebias whitei (assembly GCF_014905685.2). Lineage (NCBI taxonomy): Eukaryota > Metazoa > Chordata > Actinopteri > Cyprinodontiformes > Rivulidae > Nematolebias > Nematolebias whitei. The sequence continues at coordinate 63,157,163 of NC_056498.1, read as the reverse complement.
AATTCTCCTGGAGGCAATTTGGTCTTACTGTCCAGGACATTTTGGTTTATGCGTTGTTGCAGTTTTCGTTTCCTCCACAACCCGTCTCCCTGGGGCTGCTGCAGGCTGCCCTCTGCAGGAGTTTCCACATCAGTTAGTGTTTGCCTGACTGTACGCTGTGGGTTTTTAACACTGACCACTGTTCCTACAGGCTTTACACCCACCCTCATTCTAAAAACTGTTGGTCTTGGTGTCTGTCGGATCAAAAGTATCCAATATTCAACACGCCGGCTCCCTGATAGCTGCAATTAAAGTCAGATCACCGTTTTACAGGAAACACAGTGGAGCAGTAGTAGCAGCTGAGCTGTGGGGGCTGTGATATGAAAGCAATCCTGACAACAATCTGTGGGAGTTTATCACTGTGAGGCAGAAAAAGTGAAGCATCCCTGATGTCAGCTGTCGACTCTGGACTTGTGTGTTTGAAGTCCAGAAAGTTGGCCTTTGAAACACGGCTGTATTTTTAGAACCAGAGGTTGCTCAGTTCAAGGGTGCAGCTGCTGTAAGCCTATAGATTCAGAAAATAAGAAGACGGCAAAACACACGAAAAACATCCTGTTTGTTTAGTGAAATGTAACGATAAAAGTTGTTCTCGCTTGCAATGTGCCAACGATGTTCGGAGCTTTTAAAAGAAAATTATTTGACCCCATTTACATAAAAGCCTCCCTGAACATTACTCACAAACTGCAGCATTTAGTTCAGTCTCAGCCTCGAGAATTCATTAACACCCACTGTGCTGGGACTTAATGCTGTATACACAGTATTACCATTCGTATAATTATGCCTCTTCTTGTATAAAATATTTACTGTATTGTTTTGTCAGGGGACTTCAGTTGAATTAAACCAGTACACAGCCTCTGTCATGGTGGAAAACTTTAATCATCATAACGTTTCTAAATGTATGTCACATGTGCAACTTGGAATTAGTCTTAAATATTGCTCGCTGCAGAAAAATGAAGGCGATGTTTTTGTCTGGGGATTTACGATATATCGGCATGGTATCGGCCGATATTGGCGTTCCAATTAAATATTGGACATCGGCTATTCCATCAAAATAACTTACTCATATATACCTGAAATATCCAAGTACTGTATTTTTCGCTGTTTAAGTCGCGGTTTCATAACTTTTATGGACAGAATTTCTCAGTGCAGCCAATGGGGGGAGGGTTTTTGGTTCGGTAACCTCAGGACCACATCTCTGCTCTTTGCAGATGACGTGGTCCTGTTGGCTTCATCGTGCCATGATCCTCAGCTCTCACTGGAGCGGTTCGCAGTTGAGTGTGAAGCGGCTGGAATGAGAATCAGCACCTCCAAATCTGAGGCCATGGTCCTCAACCGGAAAAGTGTGGATTGCTCTCTCCAGATCGAGGGTGAGGTTCTGCCTCAAGTGGAGGAGCTCAAGTATCTCGGGGTTTGTTAACGAGTGAAGGAAGAATGGAGCGTGAGATTGACAGACGGATTGATGCAGCGTCTACATTATTGTGGACTCTGTACCGGTCCGTTGTGGTGAAGAGAGAGCTGAGCTGTAAGGCAAAACTCTCTGTTTGTCAGTCTACGTTCCTACCCTCACCTATGGCCACGAGCTCTGGGTAGTGACCGAAAGAATGAGGGTACAGTTGGTTGAAATGAGTTTCCTCCGCAGGGTAGCTGGACTCTCCCTTAGAGATAGGGTGAGAAGTTTGGTTATCTGGGAGAGACTCGGAGTAGAGCCGCTGCTCCTCCACATTGAGAGGAGCCAGTTGAGGTGGTTCGAGCATCTGGTAAGGATGCCCCCTATACGCCTCCCTAGGGAGGTGCTTCGGGCATGTCCAACTGGGAGGAGACCCCGGGGTAGACGCAGGACATGCTGGAGAGACCATGCCTATCGGTTGACCTGGGAACACCTTGGAATCCTCCCAGAAGAGCTGGAAGAGGTGGCTGTGGAAAGAGATGTATGGACCTCCCTGCTCAAACTGCTGCCACCGTGACCCGACTTTGGAACAAGCGGAAGATGATGGATGGATGGAAGTCACATTTTTTTTTGTTTGTTTTGTTTTGTTGTTTCATAATTTGCATGTCCTGTGACTTATAAATAATAATAATAATAATAATAATAATCATTTTATTTAAAAAGCGCCTTTCATGACACCCAAGGACACTTTACAGTAAGAACAAAGATCAACAGGAATAAATTACATAAAGAATATAAAATACATAAAGAATATAAAATACATACAGAATATAAAATACATACAGAATATAAAATACATACAGCAAAGTTAAGGATAAGCGAGTCTAAAGAGATGTGTTTTCAGAGCAGTCTTGAATAGAGAAATAGAGGTGGTATTTCGTAAGTCAGGGGGTAGAGAGTTCCAGAGATGAGGAGCAGAGCAGGTGAAGGCCCTGCTCCCCATGGTGGAGAGGCGGGCAGAGGGTACATGGAGGTGTAGTGAAGAGGAGGATCTGAGAGAGCGAGAGGGGATGGAGATGTGTAGGAGGTCAGATAGGTACGGAGGGGAAAGGTTGTGGATAGCTTTAAAAGTGAGAAGAAGAATTTTGAAGACGATGCGTGATTTAACCGGGAGCCAGTAGAGCGTTATTGGTATCGACCAAATAAGTTTCAATATATTAGCATATCGGATATCGGCCAAAAATCTAATATTGTGCATCTCAGTTTTTGTCCACGTGTGTGGGTTCATGATTCTGTCTCTTATCAAAACATCCCATGAACCACTTTACTGAAGCTCTCACAAAGTATTCATTGAACGGATGTCTACAACTCTTTAACATTTACAGTCAACCCCCTTCAAGATGGATTCCACAACTAATTGACGTTAGCCAACAGAAAAAATAGCTCTAACACAGTCAGTTTTACAAATAGTGAGCTATTTTGGTGTGGCAGTAGCGGAGAGTCATCGTCGACACATTCTCCGAGCATGACGTCTCACAATATTGCAATAAGGTTGCACTTAGTGTCTTTTACAAGGTTTAACCAAAACAGCTATTTTTGCAATGATGTAATAGTTGATTGTATCAGATTAGATATAAAGTCTGATACATCAGAACATGATTGGCCTGTCAGGGTTTCCACAGGATATTTCTATCATTAACAGCAAGATAAGACCACCTCCAGGTTTGCTTTACTTTTAGTCATATTTTGCATGTACCATCCCACTTAGGCACCAGCTATTTCTGTACATCCCAACCAGCACCTTGTTCAATAATTTATTGGGTTGTGGTGATGCTGTCTCTCTTGGTGGGATGTGTCTCTCTATGCAAGCATCCGTGCATATGTGAGAAGTTCACCGTCCTCTCATGCACCTAAATGCCTCAGAATGATCTGCAGAACGATGTGAACAAGCCATGGCAACAAATCAAATTTGCACACAGTTGTGCTTTTTTTTTCCCCCTTATGGATTAATTTGTGAGGTTTCATCGAAATGCATGCTTTTATTTTGTAGAAACTTGAAGAGACGGACCGAAGGAGCCAGCACGCACTGGAGACTCTAGAGAGGGAGCAGAGGCACCTACAGAGGCAGCTAGCTCTGCTGCAGACTCATGGAGAGTGGGAGAGGGTCCGCACAGACAGCATGGGCTCCCGCATGGATTCTGATCGATCAGAGTCTGACAGAGGTCAGAGTCCCCGTTTCTTTTCAGTGGGGTACATTCTTTCAAAAGTTAGGTCTGTATTCATTGGTGTTTTTGTGTTGGAGCAGAGGACATCGAAGTCGATGTGGAAAGCACCGAGTTCTCCCATGGAGAAATGGACAGTGTCAGCACCAGTGGTGCCAGCGACCTGGACGACCAGAGCAGCCGGCAGAGCTCGGCCAGCGACGAGGGCTACTCCACTTGCAGTCTAAAACTGGCCTTTTCTGCTTGAAGCACCAGCCAACATTTCCACTTAAGCTGCAATCGTTTAAGGCTTTCACCTTTTAAAAGTACCAGCTTCTTTCTCCCAAACGGTATAGTCGTCCAAAAGAACCAGCCTCCTTCACGAAACATCTCCGTCCAAGACCCAGTCGTACGTTCAGTTCAGTCCAAGTAAAACTGGTCTCTTGCCAAAACCCATTTTCACTACTTTTATGACTACAGGCTTTTCTTTTGCATTTACAAGGTTGGCTCAACCGTCCCTTTATCAGTTATCGACTCAAAACAACCATGTTTGATCCTATAGAGGACCCATTATTGCACCAGTGTTAAACACTAAAGGAGGACCCTCTATATTAATCAAGTTGATCCTCAGAAACCAGCAAAAATACATACACACACACACACACACGACACCAGCTAAAAGCTCACCATTGGGAACATTAGCGCCATATGCCTTGTAAAGAAGAAGAAAAAGCCCATTTTTTTACTGGAAAATGTATCCAGAAAGCACTTCTTGTCAAAGTACAAGCCAGCAAGGGCTAGAATATCTGCATTCCAAAATACGCTACTTTTCTTTAACTTCTGCTTTAGGACCCGCAACCATCACTGATTTGTGTGGCGTCCCAGTTCTTCACTGAAAAAGTTTAATAACCAGAACAGGTGGTATGTAGTCCACCTTTATGAAACGAATATATTTTGCATTATTTTATTTATTTTTTTATATATTTAATGGTTTGCATCTTGGTCATGCTTGAATAAAAAAACTTTTTTTCCCTTGTGTTTAAATGTTTACCAAACTTACTTGATATAAAATCTCCACTAAAGCATATGTTGTGCTATGAGTTTAATAGTACTCATTGTTTGGTTGGATGCTTTCACACTGTGCAGTCAATGAGTTTAGTCGGTAATAAGCTATTTAGCACTTGTCCAAGCACAAAGCTCAAGCAATAATGTCTAGTTTAATCATGTGATGTTGACTGGATTTAGTACGTGTCTGTCCATCCTGCTCCAAATAAAATGATTTATTCTTGCTTCAGTAGTAGTATTGGCTACCAATAATCAGCAGTGATTGTAATCGGTTTAAAACACTATGGTGCATGTGTCTTGAATGTAGCCTTTTGAATTGTATTGTGCTTTGGATTGATGAGTCCATAATGATGTTTGTAGCATGAATAGTGTATTCTACAAAAAACTGGTTTTGATTTATACTTCAGTATTCTTTTTGTACTGTAACAGGAAAAAGTCAAAGCCTAAATTGACAATTGGAAACTTCGAATAATTCATCTTATTTGAAACTAAGCTGCACTGCTGACCTGTTTGAATAAATGAAACCAAATAAGACATTTCAATACCATTTATCTGCATTCTTCCATAAGTCGTCCTAGGTGAAACCACCAAATTGTCTTAACATGGGGATTGACTCTTGCACAAAGTCCATTATTTGAGATCACGTCTGCCACTGCATTTGAATAAAAAAAGCACTATTCAAAAATGTTAAGGCACAACCCAGAATGTTTTTTGTTTATGTGTGTGTTTTTTTTTTTAATCAGCCATACAAGATGACTTGTGCAAAATGTGCTGCTAGTCCCCTGCTAACTTTGTTACAACCCGTTAACCATTCCTGAAATCTCAATAAACCTCTTAACACAAACTTGTTTTTTTTTGTTAAGCGTGCATAATGCAGATGTTTTCTGTCACGGTGGCTTGAACTGGACATCTGTACAAATTTTGCCTCGTCATAAACTGAACAAGAGAATAGGCTTATTCATCTACAGGATCTTAAATTAAAATACAAAAAAAACCTTTTTAAACAGTAAACACAAAATGTTTATTTCACTCATTTTAAAATATACAGAAATTCAGAAGTAAATTAAGCCATTTTAAATTCACAACATTATAATATTCGGAGTGGTGAGAGAAAAATCCAGCCTCGAATGTGTTTTATTTACACACATCTTTGTAGGCATTTCGCCTCGCAATAATGGAAACAAAACACTTTTCTACACCACCATCCTGGGTTCTTATATAAGATGCTTTTTGTTTCAAAGGTGGAAAACTTCCTCATGGATTTTTTTGTTCTAATCGCATAATATACAAAAAAATTACAATGTTTTAAAACACTGGTGTAGAACAAATCCTTTTCAAGTTTCCTTTACTTGAGTAACTTAGATTGTGTATAAACACCGTGGAAAGCACTGACACATCTAGTATACAATGGATTACTATGTACAAAGTATATCAGGTCATTGTGGCATTAGATGTCTGACGTTGTATTTGGACGTGTCGTTGTACTGGGTCATAGGTTTGTCTGCAATCCCACAAGTTCCAACTCCCACCTTCCCATTTACACTTTCAGGGGATGCAAATATGCTCCTCTTTACCTGCATAAAACAAACAACTTTTGTAAGTGCACAGAAGTAAAAAGAATGATGTACAATCTTAAATCCTAGAAAAAGGCAAATTACCTGTCCTTTCTTGTTCTTTGAGTATGCTTTGTTGTTGAACTGTTGCCACTTTGACTTTTGCTCTTCCCTCTCCTGCTCCAACTCCTTAATCCTCTGCACTTTTTTCTGAGCTTTCTTCTTCTTGTATTCTCGCTGCTCTGCTATCTGCTCCTTCCTGGAAAGTCACACAAAAGGAAAGTATCCATTTCAAACCAGAAATTGTAAAAACTGAAATAAACTAGATAAGGCATCAGCAGCTAAAGTATAATTTTTCAACAAAAACATGCTGAAGCACTTTTTAAAACATTAATTATTAAACTCGCTTTTAAACAACAGATTGACAGTTTAAGGGAAAAAAAGTTTTGACTGACAAAATGTTTTCCTCAAAGTGTTTTCAAGAAACTACCTGGGTAAATCACTTGAGAGTGTTTGGCTTTGCATTCAAACAGTAACCTTAAAATGTTTTTTTAATCTGCAGTGCATAAAAAGATTCACGTCAGACATAATAATTAGCTCTTCAAGCTGTTTTGCTCTTAGAGACTGTTTTTGTTGCCTGCTTGTTCTGGAGTTGGGGCATGGGGGCAGCAGCTTGAGCTGTAAGGCCCAGACATCTTTTTCCATAGCAGCCTCTTCCAGTTCTTCCTGGAGGACTCAGGGGCGATACCAGACCAGCTGAGACACATTAGCTGCTTTGCCACTGATGAGGGTGACTCGAGTTGGATCGCGTCTTTTCGGTTCTTTTCAAGTGTAGGTGAACTGTCACTGTGACTTGTTTCCCCTTGCTCTGTGGGCGGGATCGTCAATGCAAAGTGGGCGGGTTCTTACTGTGCCGTCCAGCTCATGCTAAATCCTCAGACCCGCCAATAAAGACAGAAAGATCTAGACCATTGGTCCATGACACTACTTTTGGTGCTTCCATATCCAACTAGAAACTAGAAAAAACAGACTAACTCACACACTATAACATTCAGAGAAGAAATGGCGGTTCCGCTGTAGTTTGTAGTTAAAAGTAGTGATTTATCTCTGCTGGCCAATCAACGGCTGCTGTCTGCTTATGTCAAAACTGTCACCTGTGAACAGTTCGCTTGGAACCATGAACAAGATGGTCCCATAAACCGGGCTGGGGGAGTGTGTATAAGCAGTGGGTAGGCCCTTTACTGGTGTGGAACCGATGAGTGTTGAGAGTGGCAAAACACCACTTGTATCTCCAGTATGTCTTGGATTTTCCACAGGGTCTCCTCCCAGTTGGACGTACCCAGAAACATCCTTACCAGATGCCCAAATCACCTCAACTGATTCATCTTGATGTGGAGGAGTAACGGCTCTACTCCGCGTCTCTCACGAATAACTGAACTTCTCACTCTCTTTCTAAAGCTGTGTTTACATGCGCAGAATTCTTTGACCGGATTGAAATGTTTTCAGATTAAATAATTCAAATGTATCGTCTACATGGGCACAGTCCATTCACGACCAGCGTTTACATGCACCGGACTTTTAGTTTGAATACAAGTACTGAAATGTGCAGAGTGGTAAACTCTCCTTAAAAATACAGAAGAAGTTGTTCTACTTCTGGTTTACTTCCGGGATGAACGTAAACAAACCTGGTGCCGAAAATGGACCCGCAACAGGTTTTAATGACGGTGGAGACGTTACTGCACTCCCTCACCGAGCTGCAGGTAATACAGATCATTTTGAGCTCTTTCAAAGTTTGTAATAGAAATGTTGTGTCGCTCACCGACCAGTTTTGCTTCCCCAACGTGCTAATATTATTAGCATTAGCCAGGCGGAAATGACATAGGTCACACTTGCGCAGTCAGGTCAGTTTTCCACCATCAGAATTAGATGATCAAATTAAGTGTTTACATGCACACCTTTCGGATTATGAACCGGCATGAACCACCCGTCTCATTCTTATTACAAATTCAATTCAATTCAAAAATATTTGATTAATCCCAAAGGGAAATTAAGTGTTGTCGTAGCTCATCGCCCTGGTTTCGTTCAAGAGTTGTTAGATGCTGATAGCTGTGGGCAGGAAGGATCTCCTGCAGCAAATCCAAAAAATCTGGCCACAGATACTGATCTGTACACCTGGATCCAGCTTGATGTCAGATCCGGTGGGCCTCTCGGTCCTCCTGGGCAGCAGGACTGCCTGAATTTTGGGTAGAATTCCTCCCTGAGCGATGGTCACTCCTCCCAGCATTCTATCGAGCTCCTCGTCACCACAGACAGTCAGCTGAAGGTGCTAGTGGATGATCCCAGTCCTCCCGTTGTCACGAGCCAAGTTTCCCAGCTCCAGGATTTTGGTGGTCAGGTACTCGAGCACAACTGTCAGGTTGACGGGAATTCATCCATGGTGCCTCCTTTTCAACTTATTTGGGATTTGGGGCTGTAGTTGAGCTTTTTGAGCTGTAAAGATGTTAATCAGCTGCTCCTGGTTGTTAAAAAAAAAAAACACCTTGTTGCCATGGTTACGCATCATAACAAATGTCCAAAAGTGAAAAGGTTTCAGTAATAATCCTTCCAGCTGCACAGCAGCTGATACCAGAGGAAATAATTATCCGAAAAAAGTGATTCACATCCAGAAAAAAGAGGAATCAAAGTTCTCAAAAGCAACGTGGCGCAGAGGTTAGAGAGGTGGGCCTGTGATCGGAAGATCGCAGGTTCACACCCCGGTACTGACAACATCAAAAAAATGTGGGTGGGGTAGGTGAAGCAACCATACTTGCCCCCACCCTCATTCGCCCCACTCCGGGCCCATGAGCAAGGCCCTTAACCCCCCATCTGCTCCTTAAACAGGTCTCTCTTGAAAATGAATTCTCGTGGCTCATTGAGACTACATGTATAAATAAAGGGTAAATGAAAAAAGAAAACAAAAAAAAAGACTGTTACAGAGCTACTCCAACATGCAGCCACCCCGAGCAGCGCAACCCCAGAAAAATTTTTTCGGATCAAGCTGAATAAATAAAAACTAATCCGAATGGTGCGTTTACATGACGCGTTTTTATTCTGAATGGCCATTTAATCTGATTACTTATGTCCATGTAAACATAGCTTAAGAGTCCAGCTACCCTGCAGAGAAAACTAATTTCAACTACTTTAATCTGAAATCTTTCTTTTTGTCCCTATCCAGAATTTGTGACCATTGAAGAAGAAAGGAACATAGACCTAATGGTAAACAAAGAGCTTCGTCTTGCAGCTCACATCCCTATTCTTCACAGGGGACCAACAGAGTGTGCAACACTGCAAAGCAGCACTGACCTGTTTATCTCCCACTTCATTCTTTCCTCACTTATGCCGAAATACCCCAAGATACTTGAACTCCTCCACCCGAGGCAGCACTTCACTCCCAACCCTGAGAGGGAAGTCCACCCTTTTCCAGTTGAGGACCGACTATGTGTTGTGTTTGTTTTTTACACTCCATGTACGGGGATACTATAGGGGGTTTAGATTGATTCACCTCTGAGATGGCATTGGATAAAGTCACAAAGCTAAACAAACAAGTGTGTGTTCATGCTCTTATAAAAGACTGAGGGCACAGTAGAACAAAGGTCAAATTCTGCTGCATCCTAATTATAACTTTTACAACATACCAACATCTCTAAATATGTCATTTTAACAAGCAAACATAAACAGCTGCATTATAAGTTTATTTTTTGTTCCAACGCAACTAGATTGCAATGTGAAAAGCGTTAAACGTACCCTTTTCATTTAGACATTTCTACTAGGGGTGTAACGGTACGCGTGGGTGTACCAAACCGTTTTGGTAGGGTATGTTCAGTTCGGTCCACGTGCATATCGTTTCGGTTATTTTTAAATTAATTACATTTTATTAACGAGAGATTATGCGCCGCGGAACTAAAGTTCCTAAGCGTGTTTCAGCACGGCGCTGTTATCTTGCAGCACGTGCAGAATTAACAGCCTAGCATCTTGTTGCGGTCTCCTGTTTGGGAACATTATGGCTTTTTTGTTAAAAGACAAGTGAACAAATCCAAAGCTGTGTGTCGATGTTGTTTCACGGAGATTGAATCTGCAACAGCAACACGTCTAACTTGTTAACGCACTTGAAACAACATTATCCGAACGTGAACGTCTCTTATAGAAGCTTGGTTGGTGCAAAGACCGATAACAGCAGCATGTAAACAACATTTATCAGGTAAATCAGATCGGTCCAGAGCAATAACACAAGCTGTAGGAGTTTTTAAAACTCTGGATCTACGTCCGAATGTTGTTGATGCGCCGGCTTTAAAGTTATTGAGCCCCGCTACAACATCCATCACGTCAACACTTCAGCCAAAACGTTGTAGCGCAGCACTTTATGAAAAAGCTAAAACTGATCGTCAACAAGCCCTGGACCAGATTAAAGCTCTGTCCTAATGATGATGATGACCGAGAGATTCAACCACCTCATAACAACTGTTCAAGAAGAGGTATTGTTCTTTTATTATTATTATCTAATTAACCCCTTGATGAAGCCTTCCGGATCAAAGGTGAAACGTTTCAGCACAAAAAAAAGAAACTGTCCAGATGACCCGACTGAAAAATGTTGGATTGTATACCTGGATTATTGAGCATGGACTTTGTTGTTATTATCTAATTAACTTTTTATTATTTAAAATTATAATCTTATTAACTCTTTTTTTTTTTTTTTTTACCTCTTTGTGTTTTATTTCCAGTCTGGGACACAGATAACAGCTGCGAGTCGTCTTCCTCTTCAGGGAAATCAGAAATCACCTCCAGCTAAAAAGTCTGTGATGAGTGAACTCTGAACTTTTCTAGGGACCTGTCCCACCTGTGGGAGCAGGTCCAAGAGGTTCTGAGTAATGAGGCCAAATACAGCCACACTGCAAAATTATCAAAGCTCTACCTCTTTATTCCTGCTACTGTTGTTAGTGAGCTGTTTTTTCCACCGCTGGAGATGATGTCACTGCAACTAGATCTATGATTTTGGCAGAAAATGTGGACAAGTTGGTCTTTTTGGCCAAAAACTTAAAACTTGACTGGTTAGATTGTAAACAGTCTGTTGCTGCTTATTGTTCTGGTTCTGACTGTTATTGTATTAATTAAGATTTTTATTATTGTTAGTATAGTTTATTTATTGTAAAGAGTGCCTTTTATTTAAAATATCATCCAAATGGGTTGATTTTATTTATTTTATACAAACGTATTGTTTACTTGGCATATTTTCAAAATAAACATTTTGTAAGTCTTTATTTTGGCCTTTATTTTGGTACTGAAAATGCACCGAACCGAGCCCTCCTTGAAACTGAACTGAAATGTGATTTTAGCGTACCGTTACACCCCTAATTTCTACACATAAATAAAACGTGTTTATAAAAAAAGTCACACTACATGGGTATTCTCAATTTAGTATCATCTGGTCTGGTCACTATAAACATAGTTGATAGTGGGATTTCACTTTGTTTAGTAATTTACAGCCCCCAGTACCACCACAAGCTAAATCAAACATGAACAGTGCATTAGATTTCAATAAATCAAGAATTATAGAAACATTTATGACATTTTGATATTGAATGTTTGTTCATACCTTGATTTTGGCTTCATGCCGCCATCATCTTCAGAACGTTTCCCTTCCTCTACTACTTTGAGGTTCTGCAGAGGAATCACTTCAGCATTCCCATATTCAGTGAAGGTGACGGCTGCGGTGCCATTCTCTCGGTCTATCTCCTCAATCTCGGCCTCATACACCCTGTCAAAAAATCACGTCTGTAAGCAGGTGAGTATGAGCCAAATACTCAGGTTCTACTTAACTAGCAAAGCTAGTTCATGCTTCAATTTATAAATATTGAATATCTAAAGTGTCACTGCTAATCACTCAAAAACTGTTTCCAGTAATGGTAGAGGCTGACAATATGTTCCATTAAATTTAAACTCAACAGACATGCTGTTTAAAAAAAAAAGCATATTTCCTCCAACTTAAAACACAAAATAAATGTTTTGTTTGTATTAGTATGTATTTTGTCAATAACAATTATACCAGCACAGGAAAATTCCTGTAAACCAGATTTTAAGAGGACACTCACTGTCCATCCTGACTCCACATTGCCAAACACTTGTGCCCAGGTTTCCAGTGGTGCTTCACGGGCACTGTGTTTGAACTACTGGCAGTGGAAGCCCCATCGATGGGCTGTGAAGTCAGGAGATCTTTTGTCAGGTCGATGACTTCCTGCACAAAGAAGATAATAAAAGTTAGTAACATAGTAAGCTCAGGCAATTTTTTCCTTATCTGCAAGTTTAAATAGGATATGTATATATAGCTGTGTAGATATATTCTCAAAATTTTGGACTTGGGACAACCATTATCTTTTGTTAATAACAGGATAATCCTTAACCTTTCTGCCCAATTACTCATGCTGAGACCTTTCAGATCAGTAGTGCTCTAGGAATACCCCTAAATGTTATCAAAATAAAACAAACATGTTCAGTCTGCTGCTTAATACATCATATTTACTTTATTAGTGTTTAGCGTATATCTTAGATCTTTCAGCATACCGTTTGGCGTTTGTTCAGCGTATATCTTAGAGTATACATTAGATTCTTATATACTGTTTCTTTTTATACTTTTTTGGCTATTTTTGGGTGTACCTGGGACCCTGAGTACATCATTTCATTCCACCTCATGTACCACATGTGATGCGAATGACGATAAAGATACTTGAACGTTATCAAAATAAAACAAATATAAAGTTGTCACTTAAAATATTAATAAAAACACCCTTTTTAAGAGTTACCAGAAAATCTTTGCGCTTAAGAGGATTTCTTGTGGTTACATAATCAATTTAAAAAGTATCCACATGTGAAAACCGGCTTCACCAATTTTTTATTTTTTTTACATGATGTTGTGTGTATTCAGTGAAAACCTTTTTTAAAACTCACATACAGTTTGATGGTTTATCCATCTAACATGGACATACAAACCTGCAAGTCTTTCTGGAGTTTGCGGAGGTCTTCATTGTCTGGATCAGTAGATAATGCCACTTCCACTTGCTGCAGTTGAGCTTTGTAGCTGCTCAATTGTTTCACCAGATCCTCCGACATCTGTTAAAACACAGAGTACAGTATTATCCTAACTCAAGCTGAGAACTGAAGGCATACATTTGATAACTGAACCTAAAAATGTACTAAACGAAAATACTGAGGTTATATATAAGCATGCTTTTAATTAAAAAGATTAAAACCACAACACTCAAGTTAGCATTGCGCTAGCAGTGTTAGCAGGATCCCAGGGCCTAAATGTCGACAGAAGGCTTCAAAAGCCCTAGAGTGGAAATAACAAAAAAATGAGTTAGCGTGTAATTTTACCTTAGTTTTGATAGTTTTCCCCGATTATTACAAGTACAATATATTAGATTTTAGCTCAAAATCTCCTCGAAAAGTAAATAATATTGCTTAAAATGCGTGCTCTTCTTCCTCCGTGATGCTAATATCTCCAAGTCTCGTTGAAAATCTCGCGATAGTTAGAGAATCGACTGAAGAGCGCCTCTACCGGACAGCTCGCGTATCTGCAGCCTGTACACAACTTCCCTTTACTGCAGAAAAACACACCTCCTGAAGCTTTAACATGCACAATACTGTGCATGTTTGTCCCATTGTCTCAATGAACAAATAAATAAATGTTTACATGCTGGACTTGCGACATGTCCAGGGTGTACCCCAGCCCCTCGCACAGTGATTGCTGGACATGGGCACCGGCGACCCCCGTGACCCAAAATGGAAGAAGCGGGTAAAAGATAATGGGTGGATGGATGTTTACATGCTGTTATGCAAATTCCAGCACACAAGTTTATTGTGTATTTGTCATATGCAGGTCAACACAAGGTCAACAATGCAATCAAATGCTCCGGATGAGGAAAAACAGTCTCGACTCGTCCAAAAATAAATAAATAAATAAAATTAAATACATAAATAAGTACCAAAACATGCAGATAGATAGATCGATCGATCGATCGATCGATAGATAGATAGATAGATAGATAGATAGATAGATAGATAGATAGATAGATACTTTATTAATCCCC
>NC_056498.1:63128699-63142698 GCF_014905685.2 Nematolebias whitei | reverse complement strand
CCCCCCCCCCCCCCCCCCCCCCCGAGGGTTTGAGGCGTCCAGTAACATGTTATAATTATGCAGAAATAGACCCATATAAAATAATCAAAAATATAGTAAACAACATGGTAGAATACAACAGTGCAAATAGGATGAATCAGTACAAACAAGCAGTGGAAGAGAAAGTACTCAAACACTATACTTAAGTAAAAGTACAAATAAACAGACAAAAATGTACTCTAGTAAAAGTAACAAAGTCCATGCTCAATAATCCAGGTATACAAGCCAACATTTTTCAGTCAGGTCAACAAGCTGGACAGTTTCTTTTTTTGTGCTGAAACGTTTCACCTTAGATCCAGAAGGCTTCATCAGTCAAGGAAACACACAACAAAACTGATTCTTCCTCCAACAGCTTACTCCAAAGTGGAACAAACCAGTTCTGCTTGTGATAAGATGGTCTCTTTGGTACGCCCCTCCTCCATTGCCAGTCCTCTTCCTTGTTGACAGTCTTGTGAAACTGGTTGAAAACAACAAAGTCCATGTTCAATAATCCAGGTATACAGTACAATCCAACATTTTTCAGTCAGGTCATCTGGACAGTTTCTTTTTTTGTGCTGAAAAAGTAGAAAAGCTAGTGAAAGTAGAAATACCACACGTTTTTACTTAAGTAAAAGTAAATAAGTA
Source organism: Nematolebias whitei (assembly GCF_014905685.2). Taxonomy (NCBI): domain Eukaryota; kingdom Metazoa; phylum Chordata; class Actinopteri; order Cyprinodontiformes; family Rivulidae; genus Nematolebias; species Nematolebias whitei. The sequence goes on along the minus strand of NC_056498.1, from coordinate 63,142,035 downwards.
CTTGCATTTAAAAATACTTAAAGTAATAATAATAATAATAATAATAATGAATTTAATTTGTAATGCACTTTTCATTAACAAAAATCTCAAAGTGCTATTAAAAGTTAAAGAACTTGCTGAATGTATTACCTAATGCAATGGTCTACAATATCTTTAAGTGTACCCACCGTATGTATATGTTCTGTAATACATTAATAGTGTTGTGTCATTTTAATGAACAATGCTGCAGATAATACATGTTTTTATTGTGTTTACTCTGTGACACAGTTCACACTTGGACTTGTGATTCTGTGCATCAGAATTTCAGGGATGACCTGCAGAGTTAAATGTTATTAAGCAAAATAAGAAAGAGTAATGATTATACCTTTGAAAGTTTTTATTTAACACAAAGTAAAACCAGTTAGTCATTTAACTGCAGTAAACACATTTAAGTAAAAGTTGTCTGCCTGAAAACAGGAGCATTAGACCTAACAAAGGAATAGACCCTGATCATTTCAACTCCAGTTTGTCATCAACTCTAGTTAAAATACTGTCTAGTCGACCTTGTAATGGGTCAATAGTGAACAATATTTTAACTTCCTGACACCATTTTCAAAACTTGGACCGAGTTTCGAGCCATTTGGAGACATCTCTTGTCTCCTGTCCTAACATGAACTGACACATTTTAATATTGCAGCAAGAATTTCAGAGTAAGAGTCAGAATCAGAGAGATTTATTTGTCATACACACCACATGTACACAGGGTCCCAGTTACATCCCACAATAAAATGTATAAGAAAAACACTAATAAGATCTAAGATATGAAAAAAGAAAAACATCAACTAAGCATTTCTTGTTCAAGTTCAGAAGAAGTTGGTTTTCAAAGTTTTTTTGAGTCCAGTCTGGCTCTTTTGGGAGAGAGAATCTGTCCTGCTGTACTGAATAGTCTTTCAATAATCTTTCAATAGTCTTTCAATAATCTTTCAATAGTCTTTCAATAAGGCCATGGGTGGCATGTATCTTCTGGCTGACTCTCCACGGTAGAATCCATTTTGGGTGTGTTTAGTTGTGTTGTGGGTACATCCAGCTCAGTGACGTATACACTAGAATATACGTCATTGGCCCAGCTCTTCTTGAAGGTGGGTCTAACGTTACCTGCCCACTTTTGCAGTCATTCAATGGACCAACTCCCCTCTCACTATTGGTTACTTTCAAACGAACAAACAAATAAAAAAAACGCAACGTGAATGTAACTTGTAACACAAAAAATATAAAATATAGTGCATATGTAGACTAGAATAGAAATGTAGTGTAGTAGTAAGTACAAATATGTAAAATGTAGTGGACAACACAAAATCATATTCAACTCTCCACAACTATTTAAGAAAATAACAAACTTGGTTAAAGGGTTGTAAGCTCAATCATCCAGGTATAACAATAAAAAAGTTTCAGTTGTGTCATTTGAACCAGTTTCTTTAAGTACGAAACATTTAAAAGCCTACTTTTGATATTCCAACAGGAGGTTGGTTTGAAACACAGCAGTGAAGGCTACCTATGGGACAGATCTGTTTGGCAGGCAGTAGACTGAATAAGTCCTCTGGATGGGGGATGAAACATTTTTCATTTCAGGAAACTGGTCCAGATTACATAATTTAACCTTTTTTATTATTATTATTATTAACGAACATGGTTGTATGGAAATTTAGTTGCACCAAGTTGGTCACAACTCAAGAATAAAGAATGACCCACTGATATTTCTCTGAAACACGCATGCTGCTTTACAAATAAAGACCAACATTTCTTGTAAGTACATATCATCCACCTTTCATTTTAGACTTTTAAACTACAATTATCTCATGATGAGAAACAAGAGTTGTAAATATAAAATGTAAATCACATTTTTTAGATGATTGTTTCCTCTGGTATCGGATGTTGTGCAGCCGGAAGGATTTTTACTGAAACTTTTTTAGTTTTGGATATTTGTTATGATGCATAACCACCAACAGCAGCTGATTAACCTCAAATAATATCTCAACTACAGCCCCAAATCTCACATGAGTTGAAAAGGATGTTCTGTGGACGCATTCTCATCTACTTGCCCGTTGTGCTCGAGTGCCTGACCACTTAGATCCTGGAACTAGCAGGAAACACGGCTCACGACAGCGGAAGGACAGGATCGTCCCTCAGCACCTACAGTTGGCTGTCCGCAGCGACGAGGAGCTCGACAGACTGCTGGGAGGAGTTCTGCCCAGTATTTGGGCGGTACAGCCCAGGGGAACTGAGAGGCCAGCTGAGTCTGGGTGGACGGATCGGACAGCATCTGCAGCCAGTTTCTTAGGATCCACTGTGGGATGGACCTTTACAAGAGATCCTTCCTGTCTACAGCCATCAGTATCTATAACATCTCTTAATGAAATGAGGATAACGAGTTACAACAACAAATAATTTCCCTTTGGGATTAATAAAGTATTTTGAAGTTGAATTTTTGAATTTGAATTAATACTTAGCTCATGTGCTGTTAATGACTCTCAACTACTGACACATCAAGTAGCTGTATAGCCATTTTCTGAAGTGGGTAATGTCATAAGCTGTGGTGGCCATGATGAATCTGGTTGACTACAAACATTAATGAACTGTGGAGGTGCATCCAATTTTGGGGGGAAGCTCCATTAAAATACTACTGTACTTCATGAAATATTTTGCTAACTGACAGAACTGACTTCAATAGTTGATTGCAAAAATTTCATGCAATCGGTTAGTGCTCAGAGTATAAGTTGGGGGAGATTCTCAGCTTCTATCACATCACATTTTAGCTCTTTATTTGTAAAATTGCCTTACTTAAAGTAATTTTTGTGTTTGCTAAAGTCACTTAGCTGTGTCTGCCATTTTGTATTGGATTGGCTCCAAATGTCAGTTGTTTGTAGATGAAAATCTATGATGACTTTTTGAAAGTTTCATTAAAATCCATCCACTAGTTCAGGAGAAACATTGCTATCAGACATAAAAACATACACACATGCAAAAACATTATTATACTTGCACCTTCAGTGGCAGGAAATAATACAAAATTATAGTAAATCTGTGATTAATACCTAAAAGTTTACTGAATATTGTATATCAAACTTGAATCCTACATAGAAATGTTAAAATTCTTACAATTATATGCAAAAATACATAAAAATGATAGGTACAAAAAAAACTTGAACTTACACAGATGAGAACTCCATTATAATTTCCAGATATATTATTTTTTTTAAAAGACATGGTTTTATGTTTATTTCCACCATGATTTGTCAAAAGAAGACAGCATTTGTAAAAGATTTCATGCTCATATGTTTTATAACAAAAAACACAAGCAATTTGTCCAAAAGTTCAGGTTAACTCATCTCCTTGAGCCTGACTCTTTGAGCTATTTGTGACAATTGAAATGTGATTTTGTAAGTCACTTCCATCTTCTTTCTAAATGCAACTATTGTTTCAAACCATTTTTCACTCAAGGCTTATTAGAAGCTTACGAAGTACTACAAGACCATACAGAATGTTCTACCACTGTAATCTAATCATCTGCAGAAATTACTTCTATAAATCAACCAAAAAATAAATGTCAAAATCAGCCAATGGCTTGGCTGCCTAGAAGTGCCAAGTCTCTTTTTTACATCGCCAGCAAATAGACTCCACCCATTCTTGTTTTCACAGAAGTGGAGGCAGCATCACAGATACCCAGCATGTGATCAAACCCATAAAACACTTCACTTCACTTCAGTTACAGCAAATGAAAAGACCTGCCTGGGTCAGCCCTGCCTGCAAAAGAAAGTACATTTTCAACCATGTCTTCACAGGGATTTACATATTTAAAAGTATCGTTTTGCTCTTAAGGTAGGTGAATGAAGATTTACTTATTGTGTTACAAGTATTCTTGCTTCAACAATACATTTTATAACCAAATGATGTAAGAAAATTTAAAAGCAAACCTTCACATATTTGATGTACCGAGACATTTCTTGCCATTTTTCAAAGTTGGTCGCTGTTGTCTTTCTTTCAGGGAAGAAAACCTGCTAATTTCATCAACAACCCCCCTCCTGTGAAGGAAATTAGAAGACTTCAGTCTCTGACGCTGCAGCCTTGAATGAATTTGTTTCACAGTCTGGAAGGCGCATCCTCCCTGACGGAGCACCAGTCGGTTCGTGTAGCCAAAGCAACATCTCATCCTGATGGGTTGTCTCAATCTCACCAGCAGAAATGAGACTTTACCTGACCACCAGCCTTTTACGCTGCAGACCTCTGTGATGCTTATAATCCTTGTAGGTATGCTCATCCTACTAACTGTGTTTGGCAATGTCATGGTTGTAATCGCAGTGATCACAAGCCGAGCCCTGAAAGCACCCCAGAACTTATTTCTAGTCTCTCTGGCAAGCGCAGATATCCTGGTTTCCACTTTGGTGATGCCGTTTTCTTTAGCCAAAGAGCTCATGGGCTACTGGTATTTCGGCAAAGTGTGGTGTGAAATCCACTTGGCTTTGGACGTCCTCTTCTGTACCTCGTCCATCGTTCACCTGTGCGCCATAAGCCTGGACAGATACTGGTCTGTCACTAAAGCGGTTGAGTACAACCTGAGACGGACGCCTCGCCGGATCAAGTGCACACTCTTTTTAGTTTGGGGACTGGCAGCCATCATTTCGTTCCCTCCTCTGATAACCATAAAAAAGAACGAGGGTAAAAAGGACAGCCCCGTGTGCAAGATTAATGAGGAGAAGTGGTACATCATATTCTCTAGCACTGCCTCCTTTTTCGCACCATGTGTCATCATGATCATGGTGTATGTCAGAATCTACCACATCGCCAAGACTATAACAAGAGCTCCACCAGGTGGAAGACAGAAAGACAATGGCAATGCCGAAGATCCCAAGCTTGGTTTGGAGCCTCAAGAAAAAGAAGTCAGGGAAAGAGACAAAGTGGAAGAAGGGGGCACTAAAGAGGTAAATGGACTCGATGTGGAAGAGGAACCCTCCTCCTCTGAAGGGAACGAAACCCTGTGTTCCTTGAGGAAGAAGAAGGGTGCGAGAACAACCAAAGTGCAGGTGAAGCCTGGAGAAACCTTTCCAAAAACAGAGGGTTCGTCCTCTGCGGCGGTGAGCAAGTGGAAAGGGAGACAGTACCGAGAAAGACGCTTCACCTTTGTCCTGGCCGTTGTCATGGGAGTGTTTGTCCTCTGCTGGTTCCCCTTTTTTTTCACTTACACTCTCGCTGCTGTGTGTGACGCCTGCTGCATCCCAGAGACACTGTTCAAAATGTTCTTCTGGTTTGGCTACTGCAACAGCTCACTGAACCCTGTGATATACACAATATTCAACAGAGACTTCAGGAAGTCTTTTAAGAAAATCCTCTGCAAAAGTCACAGAGGTTTGTAAGTAAGACTTTTCCCATCTACATTTGGCTCGCCAATTATTCAATGTTTGATTTCTCACATCAAATAATAGAAAACCACACAAGCTGTGAGTAAAGGTCTTCGTCTTGTGCAACTGCGACATACAGGATGACACAAGTTATGTAAAAGAAAGTGTTACTTTTGTGGCCATAAACTGTATTTTAAGTCAGATTCATGTCAGGCAGAGAAATACAATTACAAATTTAAACTGTTAAATAAATGCTACTGCACTGGAAGAACACACGTGTTAAAGCTTTAGTATTTTATAGTAATGCAAAACTGTTAAAATGTCAACATTTTGTAAATAAGCTTGGCCTGTACGCGATCGTTGATACAGAAAACAGAGTGATGGACTAACAGCAGCAGGAGTCATTCAGAAAAGGAAATTAAATGTCAAAATGATGCATGAAGGAAACAAGGAGGCCTGTCACAATTATAACATCATTACTGCATCATGATTATTTAGCCATCTACAAATGATTTTTACATCGTTGCTGCATCGTTTTCCCATTACCTGAATGAAAAGAGAGAATTGAACTACTAGAAACAACACATTTCTTTAATGTCGTTTTCTGCTTTGTAAAGATTGGTTAGCACATTTTAAATGATGACTTTTTTTATTGCCCATAAACAAAAGCATTAAAAGGACGATACGCAACAATCTGCAGTTTTAATAAGTATTAATAGGTTTCTGTTAATATGATTGGCTTTGCTTGTGCATGACAAGAACATGGCCTGTTTGGCTCATAATTTACAGTATTTCTTCTATGTTCAATAAATATATTTTTTTCCTTTGTAAAATGTGTGTTTTTTAACAATTATATCACAATATTAGCGTAGCTTAAATGAAAAAAAAAAAAAAGACCAAATATAGAAACAGTTGTTAGATCCCATGAAAGCAATGTGCCTTGAAAATGATGTCCTCTTCCCGTGAAACTTCCTCCCTCCTTCATAACAAGCACAAGAACAAGACAATTATGAGAACAGAAAATTATGCCTGGGAGCCACGAACAGTACAGCAATATTGAACACAGTTTATCATGAATTATAGCCCTTCATATCTGGGTGTCATTAAACCCTCCCCTGGAGTCAAACAGAAGTCATGCAGAGATAGAAATATGAGTGGAAGCTGCAGATGCCATTGTAACATTAATTTCCACAAACTTATTAGCGTTTTATGTTCTTATCAGCCATTTTCTATCTTTTCTTCTTTTCTCAGCACACGTTTCATCTGTGCAACACATTTATGTTATGTGTTTACGGAGGAAGAAAAAAGGCCAATGCAGAGTTTTAGTGAGCATTTTACATTTTAAATATTCAAAATTAACTGAGGGCTTCCCATGAATCACTCTCTGGGACTTCAGGAGTTTCAGATATGTCAGAGTCCTAAAATATAACATTTCTTACCACAAATAAACAAAAGGCTAAAGTGTTTGTGACAGGATTCCCACATAATGACAAAATGAATAAACACAATGTGCATTTGTGGTGATGTAACATTAAGAACATGGATCAGGTTCTACTTGTGTTCAGACATTTTATTAATTTGCCAGATTTCTGACTTGATGGCAGCAAATATCCATCCATCCATCCATCCATCCATCCATCCATCCATCTATCCATCCATCCATCCATCCATCCATCCATCCATCCATCATCTTCCGCTTGTTCCATAGTCGGGTCGCGGGGCAGCAGCTTGAGCAGGGAGGCCCAGACATCTCTGTCCACAGCCTCCTCCTCCAGCTCTTCTGGGAGGATTCCAGAGTGTTCCCAGGCCAACCAAGAGACAATCCTTCCAGCGTGTCCTGGGTCTTCCCCGGGGTCTCCTCCCAGTCAGACATGCCAGAAGCACCTCCCTAGAGAGGTGCCATGGGAGTATCCTCTCAATGTGGAGGAGCAGCGGTTCTACTCCGAGTCTCTCCCCCTATCTCTAAGGGAGAGTCCAGCTACCCTGTGGAGGAAACTCATTTCAACCGCCTGTATCCACAATCTCATTCTTTCGGTCACTACCCAGAGCTCGTGACCAAAGATGAGGGTAGGAACATAGACTGACTGGTGAACAGAGAGCTTTGCCTTACAGCTCAGCTCTCTCTTCACCACAACGGACCGGTACAGAGTCCGTAATACTGCAGACACTGCACCAATCTGTATGTCAGTGTCACGCTCCATTCTTCCCTCACTCGTGAATAAAACCCTGAGATACTTGAACTCCTCCACTTGAGGCAGAACCTCACCCTCAACCTGAAGAGAGCAATCCACCCTCTTCCAACTGACGACCATGGCCTCAAATTTGAAGGTGTTGATTCTCATCCCAGCCGCTTCACACTCGGCTGCGAACCACTCCAATGATTGCTGAAGATCATGATATGATGACACCAACAGGACCACATCATCTGCAACGAGCAGATCTGGAATCTTGCCAAATATTTTGTAAAAAAAAAACAGAAATGTTATCAAAGTTTTAACGTGGCTTGATTTCCTGCACATAAATGTTTCTAACAAAACAAAAAGGTTATTATTGGTATCTGAAAGCATCTGTTAATTCAAAGCAGAATGCATATCACCTGCCAACTTACATGTCACCGTTTTAAACTATCATCTTATGCTGAGAAACAATTTGAGGTCACCGTTTAGGTCAAATCTCAGATGATTTCATGCATCGGTTGTAACACTCAGGATGTGTTGGTCGCATGAACGTTTAGCTCAATCCTTGTAAAATTCATTGAATTAGACTCATTTTGTGTTGGTTAATGTCAGTTAGTTTTGGCAGCCATCTTGATTTGGATAGCTTACAAAAGTTAATTAGCTGTAGATGTACATTTACTATTTTTTGACTGAAAGTTTTAGTCTAATCCGTCCAGTCAATCATAAGCTATTTCGCTCAAAGACTGAGAGAGTTGACTGAAAATAGCTGATGGCAATATTTTAAACAAAAGTCTTGTACAATCTGTTATTAAGTGGGAATCAGTCTTCGCTACTAGTGTACTAAAGTTTTGGTCAATATCTGCAAAGTGACTGAGTAATAGCTACTACTTTTGTGCTTTTTGAAGCCAGTTAGCTCTGGTAGCCATCTTTAATCAAGTTGACATCAAAACACCAACAGTTCATGCTCAGTAATCCAGGTACAAATCCAGCAATGTTCAGTCAGATCATCTGGATGGTTTCTTTATTTTCCCTTTTTTTTTTTTTTTTTTTTTTGCTGAGACGTTTCGTCCTTCATCCAAAGGCCTTTTTCAGTTCAAGAAGATACAAACAAACTGAAGTCCCACAAATACCACACTCCCATAGTAGGGAAAAAACAGTTTGCTGGTGATAAGATGGTTTCTTGGGCCCATCTTCTCCCCCGTCAACTCCTCTGAGGCAATCATGCCAATTTGGTTCAAAACCATCTTATCACCAGCAAACTGTTTTTTTTTTTTTTTCCACTACGGGAGTGTGGCATTTGTGAGACTCCAGTTTGTTTGTGGCTTCTCGGGCTGAAGAAGTCCTTCGGATGAAGGATGAAACGTTTCAGAAAAAAAAAAGAAGAAAGAAACCATCCAGATGACCTGACTGAACATTGTTGACTTCAAACGTTGATCAACTGCAGACATGTAACCACTGATTACTTTCTGCGTGTTTCAATAAAATTTGTCCAGTGGTTTATGAAATGTTTTGCTAATAGACACAGGTGCACACACACATACATGTACAAACACTTTGCTTTGCAGTGGCGGAAAACAATTAAAATAACACCAAAGTCCATGCGTAATAATCCAGGTGTAAACTCCAACAATGTTCAGTCAGGTCATCTGGACGGTTTCTTTTTGTGCTGAGACGTTTCGTCCTCCATCCAAAGGGCCTCATCAGTCTGAGGAAACACCAAACAAAACTGATTCTCCACCAACAGCCTACTCAATAGTAGAAAAAAAACAGTTATGTTGGTGCTAAGATGGCCTCTGGGGCACGCCCTTAGGATAGAGGGCGAAACATCTCAGCGCAAAAAAGAAACCGTCCGGATAACTCGACTGAACATCGTTGGAATTAAAATAACAGTTCTCCTGTCAGCAGCAATGCCTGAACATCTGTATGCACATGTTACACTACAATGTGTATTGACGCCAAAAAAAAAAGATTCAAAGCTAAAATGTCCCGTTACAATAAAGAGAGTAATGTAGAGCGGAGCAGCATTTGTTGTAGTTGGTTGAATGTGAATGACAAAAACACGGACGTGTGGAATTAATCGTCTTGTATGTTTTCATATCTCCCTCCACATTAGTGTGAGTTATGTTTGCTTTGAAACACCGAGTCAGACGTGCTAATCTCGGCTGTACGTCCTGTACACGAGTCCATTTTCACCGTGATTGATTCCCTCCTATATAAACGCCACACAGTGTCGCAATTTATGTTCATGACACGGCTTCTTATATAACGATATCTTGGAACATGTTCCCACAATGTTCACACGGCTCCCCAGACAGCTCTCTCCACTGTACGTCAATTTCCACTGCACGTGACTTAGTTAGTAGTTGTTTTAAAACCTTCTGGTCATTTGAAATCGGTGAACGTGCCGACAAATAAAGCGCAGATTTACTAGGCTGCCTCCCAGACAAACAAGTCAGGATAAATGAGAGTCTGGAAGAAACATTAGGACCACACTAACAAGTTTAAAACTGGGGCGAGTGATGAATGGAGTGGTTTTATTTCAATGTTAGGCCATTTATTATTTATTAAACATAATGCACTCTGCAAACTGAGGCATATTAAACGTCCTCTGTTTTAAATTGATGAGAGCAAAAGAAAAGAAAATTAAATAGTGAGGGATGTAAGCAGCAGAAGGATTTATTATTATTATTATTATTATTATTTACATTTACTTCATTGTTTGTTACTTTCACTGGTCTGTTCAATATGTATTGAACGTTTTATCCACTATAAAATTGCTAGTAGCCTAAATATTTGTACATAGATCAATTTATTGATACATAATTAGCCATTTTCACGTTTTCCAAGCCGTTTGACTGTTAATGTTAATTAACTGAATTCTGGTTTTGCCTCTGGTCAACTTTTGAAGAATGACAATATCCTCTAATAGGGCCATTGGAGACTATATGAGCAACTGCATATATGTTCACCCTGCAGTGCTTTCATTTGTTTTTGTTAATCATGCGTACTTCCACATTCTCAAGCACGCATTACAAAGAAGTTTCCCTGCAGGAATCAATAATATATATATATTTTTTTTTTTTCTTTCTTTTTTCATCCAAGTCTGATTAATTCTTCAAGGACTTTGCAGCCAAGGGTTTTGTGTTAGATTTGACTGGAGGTCATTATCTCCTGAAGAAGACATGAGGAAACAGAGGATCTCACATGGGAATAAAGAAACAATAATGCGTGGATGACATCAAATACATGAAATATTTCAATAGTATTAACGCTGGGTTCATAAATTCATTATAGTTGTCTGTAAAAGGTTCAGACTCCTCACTAAAGTAAAAATAACTTAATAAGCCCACTCTTCTGAAAAAGGCTCAGTCTGTATGCCAAGATTGGCGTTTGTAAAAGATTTTATATAAAGTTATCTCTTTAAAACCTTCAGCTTGTTTCTAGGCAGAACTGGTGATCACAACTTTGTCTGTGCAACAAAGTATCTGTCACACCTGATTAACTGGAACTGTTTAAACTTTGCGCAAGATGTTTATCTGAGAAGACTCTTTGTTTCCAACCCCTAGATGTTCCAGCCGCCCTGTCAAACATTATCGCTTGACACCATCGGTTGATGTAAAACTGCCGTGTCTAAATTTGCTCTTCCTGTTTCCGCTTTCAATCTTGACAATAAAAGACGGCTCAAACAACGAGGTTTCGGAGTTCACTCTGACTCACGCTAGAAGGTGGTCATTGTGGGCTTCCCTCTTTGCAAAGGGCTTGATCAAAAATCTTACTCCGTGTCTTTGTGGTTCTTTTCTTGTCTAGGTATGAGAGAAGTACCTAACAGCGTTGTTAAACAAAATCTCTACAAAGTCAATCTGATTCAAGATGGCTGCCACAGCCAACAGACCTTAAGACGCAGAAATTGCTCTATACAGATTTTGACGTAAACTATGGTGGTCGTAGATGATGTGTCATTCACAACACACACTCCAAGTGTTAAATCTTTGTTTAAAAATGTAAGCATTGACTGTTGGAGCCAACCTTGATTGTCTGTTAGCAAAATATCTCATTGAATGTACATTTACAGCTGCTGCTCCAAAACTATGGAACAGTTTACCTGATAACTTAAAGACTGCTGAGACTGTTGAGACTTTTAAATCTTTGCTCAAGACTCACCAGTTTGATCCATGCAGAGTCTGAGAACAAGTTAGAGCTGATTTTTATTGTTCTCGTGTTTTATTGCTAACTTTCTTATGTTTTTTTGTGGCACAAGATATATTTTTTACTCTTTTTTTAAGCTGACTTAACTGTAAACTGCAATTTGGTCAGCTTTGTTGTTTTTATATGCTATAGAAATAAATTGACATTGACATTAAGAACTGATTAATTTAGAATCCAAATCAATTTAATAGCTACCACAGCTAATCAGCCTTAGACAAGATATAAGCTATAACTCTGTCAGTTTTACAGATAGTGACCTAAAATTATATGTCGTTGTAGCTAAGGGTCATTTATGCATATTCTACATGTGGCATCTTCTTTTCATCTTACTTTCATGAAAGACTGCAGGGTAAACTTATTCTTTCAAGGAATGCTAGACGTTTAATTTCACTAAGTTTCTGCATCTTTGCAGCCTTTTGAGGAAAGTAAAATTATTATCATTATTATCATTAGCATAATGGTATGAGTCTGTTCTAGAGATATTTATAATCTAGTAAATGTAAATAAATTATTGATACCACAACATATTTTTTTCTCATTTATATGATCTCTGGGCGGCATGGTGGTGCAGTTGGTAGAGCTGTTGCCTCTCAGTGAGAAGGTCGTTGGTTCAAATCCCAGATGAGGGTCTTTCTGGGTGGAGTTTACATGTTCTCTCTGTACATGTGTGGGTTTTCTCCGTGTACTCCGGTTTTCTCCCACAGACCAAAAACAAAAAACATGCATGTTAAGCTGATTGGTAACTCTAAACTGTCCCTAGGTGTGAGTGAGAGAGTGAATGGTTGTTTGTCTCTATGTGTCCCTGAGATGGACTGGAGACCTGTCCAGGGTGCACTGATTATTTTATTTTATTATTTATAAATTTATTAATTTTTTTAAAACAATTCCATAAACAATAAGAAATGCAATCAAAAATAAAATGAAAGGCAGCAGAAGGAAGAACAAAAAATCTTATTTTATCTGTCCCCTTTTTCTAAACAATTAATTCAAAGAATAATAATCTTCAAGTAACAAAACAAAATAAATAACTCCTTCTTGAGCGACAATTCATACAATACACATTAAGCTATTTCATATATATTTTTTAACAATTCAACTTTGATCATTTTCTTAAACGTACACGTTAATATGGCATTTTTAACATCACTCTCCAGACCATTCCACAATCCAATTCCCTGGATTGAGGTATGGTACCCCACTTCTCACACAGTGGCTGCAGAATATGGGCACCAGAGACAGGTAACCTGAAAAGGAAGAAGTGGGTAAAGATGATGAATTGATGGATGGATGGATGGATGGATGGATGGATGGATGGATGGATGGATGGATGGATGGATGGATGGATGGATGGATGGATGGATGGATGGATGGATGGATGGATGGGTTTTATATGATCTCTGATCTTAAAGATTAACCAGGACAAATTATTTTTTTATGGAGGTTTTCCATTGATTTCACGTCATTAGCAAACCTCTGCAAATTACAAAAAAAATAGTCATGGTTTCAAAATTTATAGCCTTATCATGGATACCAAGCGTAGATCAGACAAATTAACTGGTCCAGACTTCATTATATATATAT
>NC_056498.1:63088588-63098699 GCF_014905685.2 Nematolebias whitei | reverse complement strand
TATAAATACTAAAATAAACTACTACTTGCACTACTATTCCTACTTTGCAGTTTTTCACTTATCGTGTGGCTTCAGGGTACAGATCCCCATGATAAACAAGGAACTACTGAATACCCTGGCTTGCCACAAACAGGAAAAGAATAAAGTGACTAATGCAGAAAGACAGGTTATTTATGAAATGGATGAATGGGCAGAAGAGAAACACCATCCAGTCCAACAGAAGGACATTTACCTGTCACTGCCATTCCAGCAGCACTCAAACTTGTCAAAGATGCAGTCGTTTTCATACAAAGAGCAGAGTTTACTGCGAAGATATTCATGGACCTGAAACAAAACAAAGCCAGGATCAAATCACTAGCCTTAAAACATCTTGAAACATGAAGACTTTACTGGGATTTATTTTCCTGACAAAAACGGAGCCAGCGTCAGTTTACGCACCTGATACGTCTCCACTGGTCTGTTCTCCATGTTGAGGTCCCAAACTTTGACTGAGAGGTAGTCACGCGTCATCATATAGCGTCCACTGTGACTGAACTTCACGTCTGAGATGGAGGAGATGATCTCTGAGAAGAAGGATCGGCTGCTCGGATCCTCAGGTTCTTCAAAGACTGAAAACATAAAGGGGGGGTCCTAAAGTTATTTACAGGTACTGGATAGTAATAATAACTTTTTTATTTATAAGGCACTATACATTCACAATGAATCTCAAAGTGCTACAAAGAGTGAACATCAGATAACATCAGGATAAAAGCAACAATAAAAGCAACCGAGAGGAGGAACAACCAGGAGGATAACGCCTCAGAATGAACACATCAAAAACTTAAAATGCACAAAATGCTGATAAAATACTCAAATAAGAACTATGGGTGAATAAGAAACAAAAGTACAGTGCAATCAATTTAAAAAACTGGGTAAAAAGAAAGGTTTTAAGACACTTTTTAAAACCTGTCACGGTCTGTGGAGCCCTCAGATATGAAGGCAGGGCATTCCACAGCCGAGGGGCAGCGCAGGAGAAAGCCCGGTCTCCTGTTGTGCGGGACCGAGACCTGGGAGTGAGAAGAAGATGGGTGTTGGGAGAGTGTGTGAAGGACAATGAGGGGTGCTTTTAAATAAGATGGTGCATTACCATACAAGCGTTGGAAGGTGAGCAGATACATTTTGTAAGTGATCCAGGCAGAAACAGGAAGTCAGTGAAGTGAACGGAGTACAGGGGTGATGTGCTCATGCTTACGCACTCTCATCAGGACCCTGGCAGCGCTGTTCTGGACATACTGTAGTTTCTGTATGTTCTTGCCAGGAACCCCAATGAGAAGTGCATTGCAGTAGTCCAGTCTGGAGGAGACAAAGGGACGAGCTATTCTGCATCGGTGAAGGACAGTGTAGACCAAAGCTTTGCAATATTTCAAAGTTGAAAAAAAGAAGTTTTACAGATATGCTTTATATGGCTTTCAAAGGTGAGTTGTGGATCAAAAATAACACCAAGATTGGTGACTGTATTGGAAAGAGAAATGTTCTGGCCAGAGAAAGAGATACTGAGGACTTTTTGTTGTTGAATTTGGTGTGAAGTACCAATTTGAATTGCTTCCGTTTTTGAACTGTTAAGGTGAAGGAAATTTTGCTGCATCCATGCCTTTATCTCCTCCAGACAAGCTGTGAGCGTGGAAAGAGAAGAAAGTGGAGAAAATGGAGAAGCTGAAGATGATGTAGATGGGGTCTCAGATTGCTATCCAGCTTAAGATACAGCTGAGTATCATCAGCATAGCAATGGAATGAGACCCCGTAGCTGCTGATAATACACCCAAGTGGTACCATGTACAAGTTGAAAAGAAGGGGTCCCAGGACTGATCCTTGGGGCACACCACAAGAAACAGGATGGCTCAATGACTTGGCACGCCCAATGGAGACAAACTCTGTTTTGTCCATCAGGTATGATCGGAACCACTCTAGGGCAGTGCCAGTGAGCCCTGCAAAATGCTGTAAACGGTGGAGTAGGATGTAATGATCCACCGTGTCAAAGGCTGCCGAAAGATCAAGAAGAATAAGAAGAGAAGAGGAACCATGGTCAGCAGTGATCAACAGGTCATTTGTGACCCGGATCAGAGCTGTTTCAGTGCTATGAGCAGTACAGAAACCTGATTGAAATTTGTCCATTATCTTATCGTCATGTAGATGTTCTTGTAGATGAACTGAGACTAATTTCTCCATAACTTTAGCGATGAAGGGAAGGTTGGAAATGGGTCTGTAATTTGCCAGGTCATGAGGATCAAGGGTAGGTTTTTTTTGAGAAGTGGTTTAATTGTGGCTGATTTCAGGGCAGGGGGAATATGACCAGATTGAAGGGATTAATTAACTATGGTGGTAATAAGAGGACTGAGAAAGGAAATATTAGCCTTGACTAGGGCTGTTGGGAAGGGATCAAGAGCACATGTGGAGGGTTTCATAGCCATGACAGTGGCTTCAACTTCCTTCACACAGACCTCTGGGAAAGAACAGAAGGGGGAGGGTTCCCAGGCTGTACATTTGCAGCTGGAGAGAGGGCAGGGGGTGAAATGGTGATGGCTGATTGGATTTTTTTGGATCTTGTTTTGGAAAAAGGAGATAAAGTTATTACAAAGATCATTAGTGGAGTCATTGAGTGATGTTGTTCGTGGTTGAAGGAGGTGAGTGATGGTTGAAAAAAAGTATTTTGGAGTTACCAGGGTTATTGCAGATTATAGATGAGTAAAATAAAGAATGAGAGTATTTGAGGGACCTAGCATACATCTTACAATGCTCCATATAAGCTAGCTGTGAACTAGCAGACCAGAAGCCAAGAAGCGTCTCTCTAGCACTCGACTAGCTGCCTTCATTTTCCTCAGCTCTGGGGTAAACCAGGGAGCTGAGCATGAAAAGGCAACTGTCCTCTCTCTGACAGGAGCATGGTGGTCTAAGATGCTGGAGAGGCTGATGTTGTTGAAGTCCACCGCATTGAGGGAAGCTGTAAGGGAGCAAGGAATGAGGACCTTAAGATCAGCTGCTAGAAGTTCAGAGTTAATGTTTTTCAGATTTCTAAAAGAAATCTGTCGCTTTGGTTTGATGGTACTGTCCAGGAAAAGAAGCTCCATATAGATGACTTTGTGATCGGACACACCCATGTCATATGCAGAGAGATGATGCACAGTTAGAGAGTTTGTGATGATTAAGTCTAGGGTGTGACCACGAGAATGTGTTGGAAGCTTGACATATTGTTCTAAGTCCATACAGTCCAAAAGTTGAAGGAATTCAGCAGCTAGATGATTAGTAGGTGTATCAACATGAATGTTGAGATCCCCGAGTACGAGTATATTAGCAGTTGTGGAACAGAACATTGACAGAGTCTCTGATATCTCAGCAAAAAAGGAAGGATGACATTTAGGGGGCCTATAAATGAAGAACACTTTCATGGAGTTTGGTGGTTTGAAGGAAAAAGCCAAACACTCAAAGGAGGACAATTCAGACAGAGTCACAGATGAAAGGTCCAAATTATCTTTAAAAATGACGGCTAGACCACCGTCACGACCAGAACTCCGTGCTCTCTGGCGATATTTATATCCAGCAGGACATGCCTCATTGAGAGCAGAGAAAATGTTTGGCTGATGCCAAGTCTCTGTAAGGAACATAATATCCAAATCCTTATCCAGAATGTGCTCCTGGATAAGGCATGCTTTATTAGTCAAGGACTGCACATTGAAAAGCTCGATTTTAAGATAAGGCGCAGCCATGTATTTTTTAATTGGCATGAGAAGATGAAAATCCACTCCACGTTTTCCGTCCTGCGTCCTGTCGGGCGCAGGAACTGCTGTAGTCACGTCAGGACTACAAATCCCAAGAGCCGCAGTGTTCTGATGACACCGGAATGCTCAGCTGACCAAATGACCGGTATGGAGGACCGAGTCCGAATAAAAATATGCTTTCTCCGGGAGCTTCTGTGGGCATAAGGAAAACGTCGAAAAAGACCAAGCTTTTTGATGATGGAAACGTCCCGAAGATCCACATGGACATCGCAGTTATTAAGGCTCAACAGCTCCCCAGCAGAGTAGCTTAGCATCATGCTAGCTGAGGAGGGAGACACGGCATCATACAGTAGCACGAATACAAAATAGCAGTTTCCCTAACAACAAAAAAAAACATCATCCGAAGCCGCAAGCTGTCCACAACAGTGAAGTCGGGGAAAAATAAAAATACTTTAAAATGTTATCATCCAGACGGAGAAGCGGAGAACAAAAAACGCCAGCGTCCTCTCCACAGGTGAGACTCTTTATGATAATAGTAAATGAAGTTAAACTGCTGATTGTTAATGGGAATAATTGAATATTGTAGTGAAGCGTGGCGAACGACAGTACTTACACTTTGAGTGCCTATCGCAGAGTGCCGCTGCTCGCATGTCACACAGGCGAATGGTGCCTTTGCTACTGCTGTACACAAATACATTGCATTGGTGTGGGTGGCACTCAGCAGCTGTGATTACTTCCGTCAGTTCCTCCATGTTGGCGGGCTTGATGTCTACAATATCTGGGAGCACACTGTTAAGGAACTGGACATTTTCACGTTTTAGTAAAATACAAAAGCATGAACGCTAATCCACACGTTCAATATCTGCTTTCTGACCTGGAAAAGGATACTAAAACTTCTGTCTGTGATTTCCAAGTGCCATAGATTTATTCTTAGGTCATCTGCAGAGAGGTAAGTTTCATGGTCACTATTTACAGAAATGGAATTAATGTGATAGGTGTGCGCATTTGCAAAGATCCTCCGTGGGCTTGCTTCTACCATGAGATCCATTGGCATCAGTACTGGTACCTGAAACGAGACGAAACGCAAGCTTTTACAGTTTTTGCAACTTTTATAACTCTCCATCATGTCCAATAATCAGCCAGATCTCAACTGTGGCTTCACATACCCGTAAAGAGGTGATTCTAAAAGGATCTCGGAGTCGCCCATCTTCGTCTTTCAGGTTGTAACCATCTGCTCGTTTATCTCTTTCACTTATTTTCCACAATTTGATAGTTTTATCTGACAAGATACAACGTTAAAAGGTAAACATACGTTGCCAATTTCAGCTTTGCATGTTAACAACAAACAAAAACTCTTACCGTTTGTTGAAAGTAGAAAGTGAGCAGCATTTTGTTGGGGTAGCCATCTTATTTTATTAATTTTTTCCTCGATTTCTAAACTTTTCAAATAGTCAAATTCTGGCTCGTGACTCTGAAAAGTGCTATAGACGTTATATTCTCCACGCAGGTGTGGGCGATTCTTAGACTGAAACGAGCAATAAATAACATGAGTCACCAAGTGGAAACATTTTGATACAACACAGGAGAACGCACTTGGATCTGTTGGTCGACTCTTACCTCCTGTTCATGCTGAAATATCACTACTCGTCCTCCTTTGTCTCCAGTTGCAAGTAATTCTCCAGAATAGTTGAACTCAACAGTTGAGATTATGTCCGCTGGAAAAAGACAACACAATGAATTGTAAATGAACATGGCGTGACAGTTTAACGACGGCAGACTAAGAAAAATGCATTATTAATTAGCCAAATCGTAATACCTGGAACATGTATTATATATTCAACAATGCCAATTTGACTAGCACCATCCTCTGTGATTGGTAATTTTTTATAACTAGAACATTTTTCACTTTAAACTCATAAAAATACATAGCTTCAGATATTGCAGAGGTCAAATTGTTTTTACTGAAGCAAGTGTCTGCATGCTGGTTCATTTGAGGAGCATTTGCTAAAGCTGCAGCACTGTGGACAATATAGATGTGAAATTCTATAAAAAAGGAGCTTTTCTATATTTCCTATTGACATCTAAAGATGACTCACACTGCACTCAATGTAGTTTAGATCATACCCACAAATACATAATTTTCCACATATTTTCATCAGGTGCAGTGGCAACTTGAAGCCATACAGAACAAAACTGTTCGCACTGTTTCCTTTGAAGACAAATACAGCGATATTCTGAATAAACAAAACTCAAGTTCAAATAGCTACATTTAAATTTTTAGACATTTATTGTAAGATGTTTGAATTTGTCTAAACTTTGGCATCTGGATTTACAACTAGTAATAATTCACTGCGTGACTAATCACAAATTTGAGACAAAATGACTGGTTTTGTATAAGATTCACTTTTCCATCATTCTCTGTTCCGTTTTGTTTTCTCAATGACCCAAACAAATATTTTGTTTTTAATTTTAAGAACCGACACAATCAGAATGACTAAAACATCTATTGTGCATAATGTTTTAAATAATTTTTAAGCATGAATGGCAAAAGAAACATTATTTGCACATTGTGTGACCACATTACTGTCGCAGTAAAAGCTGCACAGCATTTATTTTACCCCTGGTGAAGACATACAGAACATTTTAACTGACCCATTTTTTTGTTGTTTTACAAACAGCAAATTAACTTTTTGGTATAACAACTTGTGGATTTTGGGGGGAAATCGCAAATAAATAGAAAAACAAATAAAATGAAATAAATGTAGAAAATCAGTTGTTTGAGTAACCACAGAATATCATGAACCAAGAATAAAAATAGTGCTACAGTGAATGTGTTCCTGCCAAAACACCACTTTATGACTGAGGAAAAGACTACATAATAAGTACGTTTTTTTTCAGCTGCTCCCTTTTTCTGGGGTAACCACAGCGAGCAAACTTGCATGAAATATTCGGCTATTTGTTTTACGCCAAATACCCTGCCTGATGCAACCTGAGCTCAAACCTGCAACCTCAGGATTACAGGATGGTTGCACTGACCACCAAGCTACCGCAGCCCCTAATGACTGCATAAGTGCCTTTAGATCATTACTGAGAGTAGAGAAAATGCATAAAAACAATAAAGCACTTTATTGTTGTATGTTAATAATTGTGATATTAAAGGGTCAATATGTAGTGAACACAGCCTGGTACATATTTAGTGTGTACCACTATTTGTATAGCTTTTAAAATGAGTACCATGACCCACAGAAACATTAACTGTTTTCCATATTAGTGGGTTGCAACCTGCTCAGCTCCCATTCCTAAATCCTCAAAAACAGATTTCACTGAATTCATTGTCTCTCAGTCCAAACAAACATTTCAGCTCATTTCACTCAGAATCTCCTTTTGTTCATTCTTACTATGATAAATGTTGTCACTTAACACTTTTTCTTAATCATTGTGCTTTTAGTGACAGCAATCCACAACTACATTCCACTGGATACCTTAAATAGTTTCTTTGAAACTCAATTAAAAGATTATCTACATATCACAAATAAAAAAACTGTTCACAAAATGGTTACACTTTACATTTTTACTATTGTTGGATGTAACTGGGTGTACACAGTTTGGTTCCACTTCATGTACCACGTGTGATGATATGACAATAAAACCTACTTGAACTTAAAATTTTTCTTAGACTATCCGAATAAAACATCAAGAATCATTAGCACTATACTCAATTAAGAGATTATCTACATATAAATGAAAAACTCTGTGATGGAGTTAAATTCAAAGCAGTCTGCTCCTCAGATATAGTGTTAAATTATTATTTTAATGTATGGATGTTTCTGTTCAGTGCCCTGGGATGACTTCTGTTGTGACTTGGCGCTGTATAAATAAACTGAACTGAATACGGCAGCACGGTGGCGCAACTGGTAGAGCTGCTGCCTCTCAGCGAGCAGGTCCCTGGTTCAAACCCCGGTCCAGGGGCCTTTCTGGGTGGAGTTTGCATGTTCTCTCTGTGCATGCGTGGGTTTTCTCCGGGTACTCCGGTTTCCTCCCACAGTCCAAAAACATGCATGTTAGGCTGACTGGTAACTCTAAATTGTCCCTAGGTGTGAGTGAGAGAGTGAATGGTTGTTTGTCTCTATGTGGCCCTGTGATGGACTTGCGACCCGTCCAGGGTGTACCCCGCCCCTCGCACAGTGATTGCTGGACATGGGCACCAGCGACCCCCGTGACCCAAAATGGAATAAGCGGGTAAAGATAATGGATGGATGAGTTGAATACTGAACTTATTTAAATGCTATTTTCGTAGTAATTTTATCCACCACTAATTGGACTAGTAACAGTGTAATAAATGTTTAAACATACATTTTGGCTATATACTGAGACATTTATGGGATGACTTTAAACATTGAATAGGTGACATTAATAAAAATAAAACTTGTGTTTAAAATAGGATGTGTATTTTTAAACATGTTAATTCAAACTAATAGTAATTACTTAATTTTGACTTGACAGAATACTACTAATGAAATCTAAACAAACAGCAACTGCAGAAAGGAACGTTGATTGTATGTTACAACGACCTGCCATACAGGTATGACTAGCAAAATTGTGGATTTGTGAAGGGAAAAAGAGGAACGGAGTTCTAGGGATTTGCAGTAGATATTCAAGCTCAACATGGTTCGCGTGACCTTGAAGGCAAATTAAGCTCAACACGTTTGAATGAAAACAAGCCATGATGTCACGCCACAATTTATGGACGTCGCAGATTGACGTCACGGCCACGGTCGCTCCCCTTTAATAGTTTAGCTGCCCCCTAGCATGCAGCTAATTTACAAAGTAAGGGCGTTCGCGCCGTTGCTCCGAGAAAAGTCCCACACCAAAACACGACGCCTGTCTTTCACAACAAAAAATTAAAAAAAACCCGCACGTCCACGCATCGTTCCCCGTGAAAACCCACAGAGCACCACCATCCCCATCACCAGGCGAATGCTAGCTGTAGCCGCCGAGCTAACGTTAGCCACATACCTTCCGCAACATCTTCATCTATCGCTCCTTTCACTTGGGAGAAACACCACTGAAAATCATTTCCTCCTGCAACTCCTGTGGAAAGAGCACAGCGTTAGCTCGGCTCGGACGTGGCCTTTTTTCAATAAGACGACCTGACTGACACAGTTTGACAACTTAGCCCCGCAGAGCTAACGTCGGCAGGCTAACTTGCAGATTCAGGCCATCACACACACCAAGAGGAGAGAAGGTGGATCCTTTCACTCTCTTCAAAAACTATCTTACCCGCCATTGCTTCATTTAGCAGCTGTTGTTGTTGTACACAGCTTCCGATGCCCAGTCAGAACAACGCGGCTTGCTTGGGGGAATCAAAAAAAAGGCATGAACAATCAGTGTGAAGACTCGGGTTCAGATCTGTCAAGACCACGGAAATTATCCGTGATTTTTTTTTTTTTTCTCTTTCCAAAATGGCGCACAGTACATGGAGAAATGACGTCATGCACACATGCCACATCCTGGCTCCCTCCATCCACCCATCCATCCTCCAATGCATCACTTTCTGTAACGCTTCAGTTTTATTCTCTAATCTTCCACGCGATTCACTTCTTTCTTTTCACTGATTTACATGTTAAAACCTGTTTTTCACGTTTTATTTTAAGGACAGCGCCGCATTTCTTCTAGGAATGACACTAATACCCCTCGCTCTGCACATATTTCATGTTTTAATTCAGATTTAATAGAATGCACTTTGAAGAAATTGTCAACAAAGCAAATAGTTTAATCCTGATGACACTGTAGTCACAAGGCAAATTGATTTCCTTTAGAGTCACTTTTATAACACTGGTTGAGTAAATAAAAATAAATCAGTTTTAATTTCCCTCAATTTAGCCTATAATAAATTTTAGATATTTAAATATTAGGAGTCAATTTTGAGGGATGTATCACTTCAAATACATAGTTTGACAGAATGGGGGGTGCCCCTAGTTCTATTTGACGGTCAAATGGTGACATCTAGTGGTAAAAGTGAAGAACAACAGCTACATGAAGGAAAATATTGTGTCAGTCAGATTTTCTTTATTGTCATTCGCACCTCATGTGATACATGTGGTGGAGCGAAAATATGTACACAGGGTCCCAGTTATATCCAACAATAAAATGTATAATAAAAACAGTAATAACATCTAAGATATGAACTAAGAAAAACATCAACTAAATATACACTAAGCACTCACAACATAAAAACATTACGTCGAACATCAGCACAAACATGAACATGAGTCTGTGTGAGCAGATGAGCACGCATGAACACATCAACATTGAAACAGACCAGCAGCAACATGAAACAGACCAGCAGCAACATGAAA
>NC_056498.1:63077126-63088578 GCF_014905685.2 Nematolebias whitei | reverse complement strand
ATAGATCAGCAGCAACATGAAACAGATCAGCAGCAACATGAAACAGATCAGCAGCAACATGAAATAGACCAGCAGCAACATGAAACAGATCAGCAGCAACATAATGTGATTTTTTTTTCCACAGTGATTATTCTGGTTAGAGATTCATGAGTCTAACAGCCTTAGGGTAGAAGCTGTTCCTCAGTCTAGTGGTTCTACACTTAATGCTCCTCAACCTCCTTCCTGAGGGGAGCGGGGCAAAAAGTGTGTGCTGGGTGAGTGGAGTCCTTCATGATGCAGGTGGCTCTCTTCCTGCATCTGGAGGTGTAGAAGTCTGTGATGGTGGGGAGACTGATTCCAACAGATTTCTGTGCAGCCTTCACCACTCTCTGCAAAGCTTTTTCTGCAGCTGTGCAGCCTCCATGCCACACGTTGATGCTGGAGCACAGGATGCTCTCCACTGCACAACTGTAGAAGGAGGTGAGGACTGAGCTTCCCAGACCAGCTCATCTCAGCCGTCTGAGGAAGTAGTCTCTGATGATCTTTCTTGATCAGGCTGGTGGTGTTGTTGCTCCAGCTGAGGTTGTCATTCATGTGTACACCCAAGTACTTGTAGCTGGAGACCACTTCCACCACAGATCCTCTTATGTTCAGGGAAGTGTAGGTGTTTTTGTTCTTTCTGAATTCCACAATCATCTCCTTTGTCTTCTTCACATTGATGTGAAGGTTATTCTCTTTGCACCAGTTCTCCAGGTGTTCCACCTCTTGCCTGTAGCTGGACTCATCATTGTTTGTGATGCATCCCACCACCGCTGTATCATCTGCAAACTTTACAATGTGACAACCTGGATGGGTAGCTGCACAATCATACGTGAGCAGAGTAAACAGGAGGGGGCTCAACACACATCCCTGAGGAGAGCCAGTGCTGAGGGTTATGGTGGAGGAGGATAAGTTGTGGATCCTCACTGACTGTGGTCTGTTTGTTAAAAAGTCTAGTACCCAGTTGCAAATGGAGGGGCTTAGTCCTAGTGTGAATAATTTGTCCATCAGGGTTTGAGGGATCATGGTGTTGAAGGCAGATGTGAAGTCCACAAAGAGCATACGGACGTAAGAGTTTTTCTGCTCCAGGTGGTTGAGCGCAGTGTGGACCACAGAGGAGATTGCATCCTCTGTTGATCGGTTCTCACGGTATGCGTACTGATGAGGGTCCTCGTTGATGTTGATGGTTGTTTTGATGTGAGTCATGATCAGTTTTTCGAAGCATTTAGCAACTATCGGGGTGAGGGCCACTGGCCGATAGTCATTCAGACCAGTCACTGTAGAGCTTTTTGGGACTGGGATGATGGTGGCAGTCTTCAGGCAGGTGGGAACTGTCTCCAGGGTAAGTGAGGTGTTAAAGATGTCTGCCAGCACCTCACAGAGCTGATCAGCACATTCCTTCAACACTTTTCCGGGGATGTTGTCTGGGCCGGTTGCTTTGTGCGGATTAATCTTCCTGAAGGTACTCCTTACTTCTGCTGAGGTCACGCTGAGATGCTCCTCATCCTGTGGTGAGGTGAGTCTGGTGCTGGGTGGTCTGTTCGGGTCTTCAAAGAGTGCATAGAACTTGTTGAAGGCATCAGGCAGAGATGGGTCTTTGGGGTCTGCTAAACACAAAGGTTGTACCTTTGATTGATGATTTATGAAATATGAATAATTAAACTAAATTAAACAAAAGTTATTTTAATTTCATTGAAATAATAATATATTAAAAGCTGAAGTGGCAATGACATGGCTAGTTAGCATGCAACACAAATGTCATAAAAAGTATTGGTGATAAACTTCCTTCTCCAGTGTAACATATAATACTTTACTCGAGAACACTGAATATTTCTAAGGCAGTTGTGCAAGTGCAAAATGACTTCAAATCTTGAAATTTTATAGAGAAAGACCAGCCAGGACTGAGACTTAACATCTCTACTGCTGATTAGGCACATTTACTGCATATTTTAACTCATGCTTTGATGTGGCTCATCATTTTTGGCCAGAGCTTTGGCCAAGAAAATAAACTTGGAGGTGTTTCGTGTCTTGATGGTCTCCTAATAAGTTGGTGCCTCCCTTCGTTGTGCTCTTAATTAACTTCTTTGAGATATGTGGTATTTCCTTGTGATCCTTTTTTTCTGTCCAACTCATCTCCACAATGCTTACACTAGATTTATCAAGATTAGTTTAGGCCGAGCCAAAAGGTCAAAGTAAAATTTAGCGTTAAGTTTGGTTAGTCTTTCTGTACTAACTTGGTGGTTTTCTGTCAGGTGCAGAAAATTACATTTTTAAAGGCTGAAACACTCATAGGGAATTTGACCACCACCAAACTAAAGAAAAAATGTCTAAGTAATAATGTGTTATTCTTGAAAAGACTGACTATTCAGTCTGCCAACTATAAGCATGTTCGCCACATTTTCTTTAGTTTCCCATCAAGTAGTAAATATTTAATGATTTTAAAAAATCTCTTCAGATGTCATGCTGAGGACAAAAAAAGCATTCTTAATGTATTCTGTATGTTTATTTTGCTAGCATACGCTCACCATCATGGTGCAAAAAAAAATATATATATATATAGACAGAAACAGATGTTAGAGCTGCGCTGTTCATTTTTAGTTATGTTTCTCAGTGAAGTATTCTCTGTAGAGTGAGCGCTGTCATGAATTGAGAATAAAAAGATTACCCATTGGGGTTGATTGTGCTATAAAAAAGTCACATCCCAAAAAATATGAGTGGGGGGGGGGGGAAAGAAGCTCATGGAGCGTGGGAATATGTGATATCTGGGCCATATTTGAGTGGATATAAAAGAATAAGCACATTTGTTCCTTTGAGTGCACTAGCTGATAGAAACACAGTATTTATGTGCATATTAATATACAAAATCTGCTGAAAGGGGAAATAAGGTGCTCCGTTTGCCTCGCGTTGGGTTTTTCTTGAAATAGCAAAGCAGCACAAAAAAAGGAAATCCCCAAGAAAAGTGTGTTGTTAACAAAATGTTTCAATTTTGCACATCCTTAGCGTTTCCTAAACGTGATCGTGAGCTTGAAGTTTTACCCGTGCATGCAATAACTTTTTCTTGTAACTGCACATTATCCCGGAGGTGTCAAGACAATAAATAGGAGCACAGGCCTAAAGATCTGGACCAGACTTGACCAAAAATCTTCTCTCCAGCATCTCCCGAGCTATACGAATCCTTCTCATCAATCAGAGTGTGTCCCATGGGAATTAACTGAGCCGAGGCCTGGAGGTTAGGCACACACACACATCGACTCACACACACTCACAGAGACAGAGAACTAAAGAGAAGGAGAAAAAGTGCAGGATGTAATGGGTGGGAATTGTGCATTGGAAAGTGTCTTTAAGCACAACATGTCTTCACTGTTACATTCATGTTTGCTCTGATCTTGTAAATGTGGGAAGTTAACTTCAGCAGATGGCTCACCCTAAATTGAGCTGAACCGTTGCTGTTTTGAGAGTGTGAGCCTCAAAGACACTTCTGACTTCCCTGCACACATATGGCTTTGTGTTTTGATAGCTTCCTCTGGCTGAATGAAACACATCTTGATTTAAAAGGAATAGGCCACTGCAATAACACCAAAATAGAAAATACTACCCGCTTCAAATGTTATCAGCCATTAAACGGTCGTTATTAGTTGTTATGATCCCCCATAGGTTGCGTTCAGACTGTCCTTCCTGTACCTCCTAGTAGGTTTAAAGGTACGTTCTTATCGCTGATACTATGGTCAGGGGATTAGGTTAAGGCTCAAGGGTCAGGGGGTTAAGTTTAGGGTCAGTGCTCTGGGTCAGGTGTAAGGTTAGGTTTAGGAAAAGGGTTAAAGAAAGCTAACAAAAAAAACAGTTTTAGACGCGTGCAAAGCTGCATGTTATCAGCGACAAGAACGTACCTTTAAACCTACTAGGAGGTAAAAGGAACAGTCTGAGCACAACCTATGGGGGATGATAACAACTAAAAATTGTGGGGATTGTGGTCTGTTTCCTGGTGTCTAGCCCTGTCTTGTGTTGTGTTTATGTCTTGTGTTCTCCTTATTCATTAGTTTGTCTTCTATAGGGTTTGTGTTTTCCTAGTGTATTCCTCCATCTGGTGTTGTGTCTCTGTTCCTGCACCCATTGGTTTCCTAGTTTATCATTTCCCCTGATGTGTTTCAGCTGCGTGTTCTCGCAGGTGTTTTGTCTCGCTGATTGCCTGTCCTGTCATGTAAGTCTTGCTGCATCGACAGCCTTTTTGATTTTTGTAAATAAATTTGTTATTCAATATATCTCCTGAGTCCTGGACTGCCTGCACCATTGGGTTTATGTACACCAGAGTCCCCCGTTACGACAATAATGGCCATTTAATGGTCTGATAATGGTCGAAGCTGCTGAAAGTACATTTTTTACAGATCTTTAAGGAGATTTTACCTCACTTGAAACACTCGTCTTCTAAACATCCTATAGTTTCAATAAAACCCTGCCCTGATGCATAATTCAATTCAAAATCAGCTTTTCCTTCTCACTTTCTGAAGGTAAAATGTTTGAAGCTTAATTTGCAGTTTAACAAACTGCACCACTTAATTGTTGTGTGCTTTAGATATTTTTTTCTTTTCCACGCTTTACCAGGTTTAGTGTTTTGGCTGTGTGTGTGCGCGCTGCAGCTTCATCAGGTATAAGGAGAGGTGTTGACTTTATTCCGAGCCTCCAGTAACACCACTGACTCTGATAGTTCCCCGTCCCCGTGGGAATTCATTATAAGACAGCTAGAGGCTGCTTGTGGATGGTTACTGTGCTGCCCGTATGTTAACTTGTCGCTATCGCGCAAGGCAAACATGTGGTGCAGCTGCTTTCTCTGGCTGTGGGCAACCTGGAGAGATTGATTGGTGAGCCTTCTGTTTTATCCAGGATCAGGGCCACATTCAGTAGACACGGTGCCTCCGGAGAAGCAGCCATTTTCCCCAGAAAATATGGCTCATTACCAGCACAGACAAAATGAAGGTATATTGACTTTTTTTTTTTTTTCAAACATCATATAACGCACCTATTCCTGGGCTGCTTAACAACTGGCGTTTGTTATCCTGGAGATCCTTTCGTTGTGTTCAGGAGCCACACAGGTTTCAACATCACATAACTTTCTTTAAAAATGAAAAGAACCAGTCAGAGCGTCTTGTCTATATTATTTTGGTGCGAATTAAGTCTTTTATTTACACTCACCACACACAAACAACGCCCCAGTTTTTAACACAAACCACCGGCCCATGGATGTCTGCCCCGCTCAGGGGCACAAGCTCTGTCCAGGCCAGTCTTTACTCTCACACACAAGCAGCAAAGACAAACACAATCAATTATTCAAGACTCTTGTTTTGGCTCGTGTGGTTTTTTTTTTCTTTTGTCTTCCTGATATTATTTTTATTCTGCTGCTTAGAATCTTCTGGCGATTCAACAGCCAGGAGGCCCAGATGAGTGAAAGGCGAGGCCTTCGTGATGACTCCTGGTCTCAGTATGTTTTTGTAATTTAGATGGTGATTTGCATGCGCAGCCTTAGATGATCCTTGAGGCTCACCGCAACCGAGGGGGTTGGGGGGAGGGGGCATCTATAACCTGGCTTGGAAGGCAAAACCCCTTGTCTGCTTGTCGTTTGGTGTGGCCACATAAATTCCTCTGACCTTTGCTGACCTTTATTTCTTCCACTTATTGCGCTTTTATGGTGCACTTTATTTCCTGCACAGGGAGCCGTCACGTCTCAGTGTGCGAAGCTGTGCACTAGATGGCACTACGACACTTATTATTCAGCACCAGTAGCCGAGCTCCACATCAGGAAGGCCTGTGTTGCTGACACAAGTCGTGATCACAGTCTGTTTTTTTCTCTGAGCTGATGTTGGTTAAAAAAAAAAAAAAAAAAAAAAAAAAAAAAAAACTTAAAAGCCGCAGAACAGTTCTGACCTGCGACAAAAGCAAGTGTTTTCATTTTAATGAGCCACAAATCGCGTAAAATGTAATGAAATCATTTAATCATTCCTGCTGAGCAAATGCATTCTTTTAAGTGAACATCAAACAGACTTTTACGATCAACAAAAGCAGAAGAAGAATCGCATTTCGGCGCAGTAGCTGTGAATCCTGTGCACCGATGATGTCCTTGTAACAGATCATATTGTAAATAAGATGGGTTAAATTGCACTTGTAGCTTTCCCTCAACCAGTCAGGCTCTTCTCTCAGGGGGTACGGGCGAGTGCTGCCGACTCTTCCTCTAATAAAGCTAGACAATGAGATCCTAGCTCATAACATAGGCCTCCTCTATATAGAACAAGTAGTGGGGGCTTAGCAGCTAATAAAGTGGCAAGTCTTCAAATCCATGTCAGAGGAGCAGAGTGCCACAGGGACCTTTCATAACACTTGTATGTGCAGGTTCTGGAGCAGTGTAAAGGTTACACATCCACGTTGTACTGATCTAACCTGATGAATTGCCTTAAGCCTCACAAATTTCAAGGCTGTGTTTCTGATTTGGAGGGAAAAAAGAGGCCGCGCTGAATAATTCTCCCTCTTTCTGAAGGATGTCAGGCAAAGACACGAGTGGAATGAAATGTTTGGGATTCAGAATGGTGCGCGTATGTCTTTATTGAATGTGACAAACCAGAGATTTTTATATCTCATCAGCTTGTTTTGGCACAAGTTTTGTGGATTTTACTCTACGTCCTTACAGTTTTGTCCGAGTTCACCAGTAATTAGCCTCCACCGCCAGGTTCGGCGTCTGATAAATTGTTGCTCCCGCGTTCCCTCTCTAGTGAACCTGTCCTTCACTTGAGCACTCCTCCAGCATTTCCACCCACTTTGTTTGTGACTCTTTGATCGGCGGTATTCCAGTTAAAGTTACACCCATGCGCTGCAAGTTGAAACTTTCAGCATTGTTGCTCAGGGGAACCTTATACTCGTGGCGCCTTCTGCTTTTGTCCTTCCTTTTAGCGACAGAACTCTCCGATGGTCCTGGACAAAAGACTACTCCCGACACCGTTTGACGATCTCTGTGATGATACCGTGTCCTCCTCTGGCTCACATGTAGCTCATTTTAATCCACATTCTAATGTTAGAAGAAGAAGAAAAACAAAAACCCAACACGATTAAGGGTTCTCCTTTGAGACGTGCGTTGATTTGCAGGAAGGCACGAGGAAGTGGGAGAATAGATGCTTTTTATTTCCAGATGCAATGAGGAAAACCAATTTAAATCAGCGCTTTTTCATGAGCGCATAAAAGCACACTTGCCACAGAGTTTATTATTAAATCATAAAAACAAAACTCAACTTTAGTCCTTCCAATTACTCGCACCGCATCAGCTGGACTGCACAATAATCCTCACGCAGTTGATTGTTTTGCGTGAGCACGACGTGACGCGCATGCGAATTTGTCCGCACGTCGCGTTGCACTCGCACGTTCGGCGTAATTGACGCGAACCATCCCCCTCTACCAACAGTGCGATCTGTTGTCGAAAACCCTTAAAGGCAAGAGCAACAAATACAGTATATCGAAGTGGAGTGTAAAGTGCTGTGATGTCTTGCCTCCTCGGTTTGTCTAATCACCATGTGAGTGAAACATTCATGGTACACTAGATCAGTTCAATATTTAATTTCCCAACAAAGGCTACACGACGGAACAGATGCTCAAACTTTGTACGCTCCTCAAGAGAGCAAAACCCACATTCGTGGAGCAACCAAACAGAGATGCCGACTTGTGTACAAGTTTGGAGCTCTTCGGGCTCGTCACCTGTAGCCGTGGATAGAAAGGATGCTGGAACGCCAAAGTGTGCACAGTGAGTTCAATGTTCTGAATACATCAGTTGTTTACATCCAGGGGCGCTGAACACTCATGCGTGGAGCCACATTAGCGATGCGCCAAGGTTGCCCTTTGCCTTTATGTCACGTTTCAAGTGAAAATTTGACTTGGCGTGTTTACATAGGATTCCTTCATCTCCCTTTTTAAACCCCTATGGGCGAGCTGAAGGTGAAGGGAACTAAGATTATTATCCCCCGTTCCTCAGAGGAGCTTTTCTTTATGCACACCCTCACAGATGTCGACATTTGGTTAGGCGGTGTACATAGAAGCCCCAGATTATCTAGCGTTTCGGGAAGTCTGTTTAGCTGAAGTTAGGAGTGGTTACTTTCCTCGCACCTTTTTATTTATTTTTTTTATTTGCTCGAGCGTGGCGTTGCCCAGAGACCTGCTTTGCTTTAGCCTTACATCTGTGTTAAAAACAGAGCTTTAAGAGGGAAATATTATTGAATCTTGCCGTCCTTCCCAAGCCAGATGTTAATTATACTGATGTGCGCATCAATAGACTCCACTTGTGCAGATGCAGACCCATACTTGCAGGAAAAGTAACAGATGGCGTGCTATATGTCATAATGCTCTAAAATCCAACAGGAATTGACAATTGAAATCCCACCCTGGAGTTTGCCTCTTTTTAGCTTTTGCATAATCTGCTCAGGATTTTCAATTGCAAAGTCAAAGAGAATAGTCGAGCACATGGGGACTAGTTATCTGGGGCAAACGCGGTCTAAGGTTGACAATGCAAGGGCTATGTTTATGTGCATCACACTTCGCCATACTGAACGTTTCCCAGAGTGCAAGAACATCCTCCCCTGAATTCTACTCCTCTTCCCACGTCCCAGCGCTGCCGTGGAAAGTAGGCCAAGTGAGCACCAGGGCGTTGCTTTTTTGAGATGATCAGTTTGTCAGTGTGTTGTCTTTTTTGTGTGTGTGTGCGCGCTCAGGACGACTATTCATGTGGCTCCACTCGACAGAACAAAGAGCAGCGTTATACAATTTGCAGCACTTCTAAAATGAGGGGTAAAGAAAGAAGAATGAAACAAAAGAGTATAGAGGGTGGAAAATAAGGGACAGGACACGTGTGGATGAAACAATGCTTGTAGTCTGATTCATTCACTTCCTCGTTTTGCCACATCTGGTTTGCAGCAAAAAAAAAAGGTCCCCTGCCAGTAACACACCTCTGCAGGAGAAGGGGGTATTTTTAGTTATTGCTGTGCAGTTTTCACCTTCGACTTCTTCGGTCTTGATGTGACAATTAACATCTCTGTTAATATACTAAGACGGTTCAACGTTCCTAATGAACTCAGGCTGGGATCAAAGTTCAGCAGCAGAGCTGAAGTTGATGCTGCGTCCCCGTCGCCATCAAACCATGGCATCCCCTGAAGGAGTAAATTAGAGACACTGATGCAACATGTTGAAAATATACATTTGGACGGGACTAAGTTGAAATTTGTTGGAACGATAGGCGGAAATATCTTGGTGACAAAGGTCAGCAAGGCGTCAGCTTTTTTTTAGGAATGCTTTTGATTAATCAGGACAATAATAAAGCACAGAGGTTAAAGGTGACTCGAGCAGTTTTAGAGGCCATGCATGTCTGATGAGATTTTTAAATGACTTTCAAAGTCATATTTTGACACCTTTTCTCCCCCCCCCCCCCTCCTCTCTGACACACAGTTGGCAGCTTTTTATTAAAAAATGTTCCGATTTCAGGCTGAGTAATCAAATTTGCCTCACTTTCATCAGCGTCACTGAGAAATGTGATATATATTTTATTTAAATAAGGAATTTCAGATAGGTCCACAAAACAGTGATGGACACAATCGAGATGGGGGTCTGCATGAAATAAAGAAAGAGAGGGAGAGGGGGAGAGAGGGAAGGTACCCTGGGTATTCGGTCATGTGTATTTTGGTCTAAATTTCCAGGGGATATTTTAGATGTTAATAGCCCTGAAGTGGTCTCGGTTTCTTATTTAATTTCTCTCGCCCCTTCTTTAAATGTAATTCGCCCACAGACTTGCGCCGCGAGGCTCTAAACCGCGCAGAAACTCTCTCATCATTTCCACGGCAGAATGGAAAATGCAAATTGTGCGCGCGGGCAATGCCCTTGACAGAACTCACCGCTGCACACAATTAACACGCGCTCTCTGACAGAGGGTGGTGACGAAATGTGAGGTCACCGGCAGGAAAAGGTGTATTATAATTATAATGATTACTATTATTATCATTATTATTATTATTATTATTAAATGCACACGAAATAAAAAAATACATAATGATAATAATAGATTTGGTAGAAAAAAGTGTTTTAATTTAGTTTAATTGTCAGTTTTTCCACTCTTTTTTTAATCAGTATTTTTAATTTGAAATTTATTTATTTTGTTTATTTTTTATTTTTTATTCAAATACCGAAATTAAAAGGTTTGTTTTGGGAGGAAAAAAAAGAGATAAATAAATCAGCATTGAGGTTTATTTAGTCACAACCTCCTCCACATCGACACGATCATCTCAAGTGTAACCAACGAGGGGCGCTGTCCGTCTGTCAGCCAGAACTACTGGACATGGGGGGGGGGGGGGTGTCTACAGATTGATTGATCTCATCACTCGTGCCTACTTGTGTATTTTTACCGCTATAATTAGAAGTAATAATACCAAAAACAATGAAGGCACGGGTTGTGTTTTATTGTGATATTTGACGCGTGAGGCCTCTCATCAAATATCTAAAGTTCTGGAAACAAAGTTTCCCCCTAAAATTGAAGATCCTCACTTTTAATAATGATAAAATAAAATAATAAAAAAAATTAATGAAACAAGTAAGTAAAAACAATATTGAAAGAAGGGAGAAGTATGATCAATAAGTAGCTAAATGTGCATACCGGAGAGTTTTTAATTTTATTACTCTTTATGTAAAATAACAGATTTTATTTACAAATTAAAATATGCAGAAAAGATAGCCCTGATCTTGTTTTTCTTTCATTCATCGTTGCGATCCCACCCCCACCCCCCAAATCTAAATAAATAAATAAATAAACAAGGCGTCGTAATTTAAAGAACGAAATTCACAATCCATTTGAACAAATGATTCATGCTTTGCTACAATATTTATTTACAAAGAGCACGTGAACAATGTGCTGGTTTGGTTGTTGTTGCAGTTGTTGTGGAGTTTGGAGTGATGCGTTCAATGTTCAGCGGATTCGATTCAAATTAAAATCTGGGGAGGAAAAAGAAAACGATTACAAAAACAAAACTCCGTGATGAAGGAGCGCGCGCTTCCTCGGTGCTAATCAGAGTCCTCCTCACCAGCACCAGACACCCCCCCCCCCCCCCCCCCCATCAATCCATTAGGAGAGAGACAATGCAGGTGAGCGCAGTGACAGCGCGCGGACGGACAGCTGGGCAGCGGCCTGGCTGATTGACTCTGCCTTGACATCTGGGGGGCCCGCTGGCCCCTGGCAAGCACGAGGCTCATGTCGCCATTTACATGCAAATTTAGGGAGATCATGAGGGCCTCGCCCCGTAGACTCGCACGCGCGCGCACGCATTGAAAGAAGAGGAAGAAGAAGACGTCACCCGCAGTTGGGTGGAGGCTCGTCCCCTCCGAGACGGGAGGTCTTGGAAGTCACCCTGTACGGTTTTAGATGGGGGGG
>NC_056498.1:63071928-63076726 GCF_014905685.2 Nematolebias whitei | reverse complement strand
CCCCACCACAGCACACGCGCACCTCCTGATGTCACAGCACTTACCTTCAATATAGGCTCTGGAACAAACATTTTGTTTACAAACAAGAAAAACTTAACTTTAAAAATTAAATGGGGGGTGAGGGGGTGGGGGGGGGAGAGAAGAGATCAGCCTTCCTTTATATTTTGACTCCACCATTTTCATTTAATGACGGAGAGCGCATTCTCCACGCAGTAAGCCCCTCTGCTCAGATGATCACCCCCCCCCCCCCCCCCCAACACGCACACACGCACGCACGCACACACACACACACCACCAGAACGAGCTGAGGCGGATTCAGGCTCCGCCGCCTCTCGGTGTGCCGCAGCAGCTGACTCCCTCTCTCCACGTCCAGATGGCTCCTGCACACAGATTTGCATTCATTTCCCCCCCCCCCCCTTTACACACACACACACACGCACGCACGCACACGCACACACCCTTTAATATCTCCTGAAATAGCAGGGACAGCTGCATTTGTTGTCAAATACGGTTTAAAAGTGCCTTTCAGGACAGCATCGTTACCTCCGTGACGGGTGTGGACGCGGATCCGTTTTCCCTCTCCAGTCAACAGTATCACATCTAAGAGGATTTGTCTCAAAGTCTCCTAATTTGATAATCAGATTTAAATCGCCCCGGCGCGTGCAACCAGGGGGTTAGCATCTAATAAACGACTTGAAACTGCAGCCAAAAACAAAACAAAACAAAAAAAAAAAAATACAAATAAAAATAAATAAATAAAGGGGCAAACAACGATATAAAACACTTAGAACAGGTGTTTCCTTTAAAGGATGAACACGCTCAAACAAGAAAGACCCTCTCACGTGTTTCATGACTTTGTTTTACAAAGTAAAGTGTTAAAAACGAATAAATGAATAAAAAAAGTTAAAAATAAAAGTCTTTATTTTGTGACTGCGCAATTTGGCGATAGATTTTGGTGGAGGTGAAAGCAACAGCTTATAATTCACTTATCTTTGGCAGCAGCTATTAACCCTCAGCACCAGCTAGATAGATTGCTCAGGATATAGCACACATCTCTCTTCCTCCTCCTCCCCCTCCTCACCCCTCACCCCCACCCTTCTCCTTTTTTTTTTCTTTCCCCCTCTCTCCTTACCACTAATGAACTGAATTGCTCGCTTGTCCCTCTCGGACAGTGTCGGACATGGAAGGCAGGAGGGCTGGCTCTTTAAAAAAATAAAAAGAAGAAATGATTAAGATGTTTCTGATTATTACTGATTTTACGGGACGTGCATGAAAGAAGGAACGCACACGCAGAGGGAGAGAGAGAGAGAGAGAGAGAGAGAGAGAGAGAGAGAGAGAGAGAGACAGAGCTTGAAGTTTGTTTAATCAAACATGCTTTTTATCATTTCAGTGCACAATGAAGGTCTCAAAAATTGCACAAAATAAACTTTGATTTATCCCATTATAAAAGAGTAACTTTTATTCTTTTTTTTTTCAAACTTTATTCTGTGCGCAAAAACATTCTCTTTTATTTTCCACGCGCAGCTTAAAACTCAAAGCCACCAGCTGCTAAATATTCTCACTTAATACTGAATACAGTTTATTTATTATTATTATATGGAATCAATGTTGAATTAATTAATGCGTTTAAATTAACTTGCAGCAAGCTGATGTTTACAAAAAAAAAAAAAAAGAAATTATAAAAAAAAAAACTGATTACTTAAATAAATATATTTCTGGCTTGTATCTCCCGTAAAACATCTGCAAGTTGGGACAAATAAAAATAGCACAATTTATCACCTTTAATTGATTAAAACAGAACAAAAATAGCCATTAATATACAAATTATAGCGATAAATTCTGGATCCGGAGTGCTAACTGTATTATTAAAATTATGCATATTTTTATAATATTAATATTTGTCTCCTCAGTAGGTGAGATGGTTATACCTAGTTGAATTTTCCATATCATTAAAAAAAAATCAAACTCACCAACATCTAGGGGCCTAAGCAAGAGGAAAAAGTGGAAGCGGGTTCTCGTGCCGCACCCGCAAAGGAGCGGAGAGCCCGCTGCCTGACAGGAAGCGTCAGAGCTCCATATATGGTCAAAGCTCCGCCCATGCGAGCGTCACACTCTGACAGCGCCTCTCCCGTGGGTTTTAGAGTTTTGGCTCCCGGGAAAGATTTCAGTCCTCGGGGAAAGAGGGCTTAGTTTTGCATGTTCCCATCCATCGCGCGCGACGCGGAAAAAGAGGGGCCCCCTTCTCCACCTCTCCTGTGTGCGAGGAACACCTCCACTGGTGATCAGCCTCTGCCTGCGTGCATGTCTCGTGGAAGGAAGCAGCGGCTGCAAACCTTTTTCTAGGACTGGGAAGCCCGTGTGTTTTTCTTTTTTTTTAATTTCCTCCTTTTTTTTTTTTTTTTTCGTTTCCCCCCCTCTCACCTCCTCATCTTCCTCGCATTCAACAAGAAGTCCTGAAGGTTTTGGATGCGGTGCTTCAGGGATGTGGGCACTTTGAGAGCAGCAGCATCACCCACAAACACAAACAACTGACATCGATTTTTTTTTCTCCTCTCTCTGAATAGCACCCAAAAAAAAAAAAAAAAAAGGAAGAAGAAGAAGAAGAGGGGAGAAAAGAGGAACAATAGCAACTCCCCAAAAATAATATATTGAACAATTTACTTTTGGATACGGCTCTAAGTCCAGCACTTTGAGAATTGTTCACATCGGACGGACTGAGGAGGGGAGGCAGAGCTGTGGACCAGCTTCCAGCAACTTTCAACCGCCTGCGAAAAATCACAACATTCCAAAATAAAAGCCCGGAAGGATAACGCGCTTGGACGTTTATTTCTTTAATTTCGCAGGAGGCTCCTGTTTTTTTTTTTTTTTTCTTTCTTTTCTTAATTCTTTTAAATTTTTTTTCCCATCCCAAACGCAAATTGTCCTAAATGTTTGGGATTCAGGAAACTATACCGCGGGGTGGGACGACGATGAAGGAGGAACCGCTGGGTGGACTGAACTCCGTGCGCTCCTGGATGCACACAGCTGGGGTGGTGGACGCAAACACAGCCGCGCAAAGGTACGCATGCCAAAAATAACAATAAAGTAAAATAAAAATAAGGAAAAAAAAAACAAACCTCCTCATCATATCGACCCCTTCAATCCCCTGAATGCTCTGTATCAATTACGGTCTCCCAATAAAATGCCCCCCCACCCCCTCCTCCTCCTTCAGCTGTTTTTACCCCCTTCTTTCATTACATCAGATTAGCCATTATTGTGACAAATCAAGAAATCTCTTCCCCTCCGCGCGCTCAAAGCGTGCGTCCGCATCTTCAATGTCTCCATCTCTCTCCAACACACACACTTACGCACACACACCGCGGTGTCCGGTGCTTAACCGAGATGCTCTCTTGTTTTCTCCCCGCAGCGGTGTCGGCTTGGCACGGGCACATTATGAAAAGCAGCCCCCCTCCAACCTCAGAAAATCCAATTTTTTCCATTTCGTCCTGGCGCTGTATGACAGGCAGGGTCAGCCCGTGGAGATCGAAAGGACAGCTTTTGTGGACTTTGT
Organism: Nematolebias whitei; assembly: GCF_014905685.2. Taxonomy (NCBI): domain Eukaryota; kingdom Metazoa; phylum Chordata; class Actinopteri; order Cyprinodontiformes; family Rivulidae; genus Nematolebias; species Nematolebias whitei. Next base: position 63,073,176 of record NC_056498.1, on the reverse strand, counting down.
GGAGAAGGAAAAAGTAAGCTCTGCACTTTAATTTCTGTTTTGATTTAAGCAAGAAGAAGAAAAGAAGCAAATAATAATAATAATAATAATAATAAGCATCGAAATGATGGTCAAGGGCGAAAAATGGGGATGTCAGGTGGATTTTACTCTTAAAGAACTCAGTTCGATAACAGAAAAAGTTTCCCAAATTTTTAAAAAACCCATTTATTTATTAAAACAAACTAAAATTGTTTTGTTTATTGCAATTTATTTCCCTAAACTGTTGTCTCCTGCAGGAACCAACCAGTGAAAAAACTAACAATGGAATACATTACAAACTACAGTTATTGTACAGCAACGGTGAGTCCTATAATTGTAACAAAAATTCCGTGTGTTATAATAATAATAATAATAATAATAATAATAATAATAATAATAATAATAATAATAATGTTTGTCTTTATTCGTTTTTTTCTGAATAAAATGATCAAAAGTTCTAATATTAGGTGATAGCTGTTGAAATGTGTATTATTAATTAATGAATTAATTGTTTTGCTCTCCACAGGCGTCAGAACAGAACAGGATCTTTACATTCGGTTAATCGATTCCATGACGAAACAGGTAAGCTGCTGCTGCAAACCTTAACATGTCATGCAAATCGTAACCCCTCTTGAGGAGCACAACAAAACACACACACACACACACACTTGAATCTGCATGCAAAAAAAAAAAAAAAAAAGAGAGAGAAAAGAACAAACATCAGATTGGGCTTGTAATAAGAGGAGTCAGCTTCCATTTGTCTGTTTCTGGAGTCCCCATCAGAGTTTGGGCTCAGTTTGTCCAGCATTAAACATTTAAACTTTACCTCTGCTTCCTATGATCTGATTTGACTCCTCTTGCAAAGAGTCAGAGGTGACGATCTGCTTTTTAAAAAATGTGCATAAAGTTTTTTTTTTATTTGCATAAATGTAGGAGGCTTTGCACAGGTTGCACACTTCCCTGCAGAGTAAATATAAATAAATGAAAACCCACAGTGCATTTTATTTTATTTTATTTTTTTATTTTATTTTTTGCGATTAAACAAGTGGGGGGGCTCGTGGATAGAGCCGTGAAAAGCTCACAGACAACATTCCAGAGCGAATGATCCGAGTCAATGACGCAGAACAAGCAATTTATGGATTTCTGTTGCTACAGCTGCAAATAGCAGCATAAATCAAACCAATAATAGATAATAGTCTCAACTTTTAAAACACACACACACACACACAT
>NC_056498.1:62990568-63071828 GCF_014905685.2 Nematolebias whitei | reverse complement strand
AATGTGATGCGACCTGGTTTAGTTGGAACTCGAAGCGTGCCAAAAATAATTAACCCAACCAAACAGCAGCTCAGCATAAAACACATTTAATATTTAACATTGCTCTAAATAAATGGATTGCTTTAATAATAATAAAAAAATACACTGCTTATATTTTAGTGCCGAGGGGTTTAAGTGTCTTTCCTTAGGAGGAGAAAAATAAATAAATAAAAAAAGGGGGGGAGAAGAAGGAGGGAGGGGGAGAAGAGCGGCAGAACTGATAGCTCCACGCCATCTGTTTCAGCCAATGCTCAAAAATTACTCAACCGTACCGCCAGACACCGCTTTTTATCCACAGAAAGATCATTGTTAGCGGCTCAAAATAAACAACAGATTGCCCATTAACACTTTCCCCCAAATATCCCCAGATTATAAGCATATTGATGACACTTCTATTGGATCTCTCCTTCTGAAAATCTCGGCGCGAGCCACAGGATCTTATCCAGATTAATGAAAAACACAGTTTTACTATTATTATTTGTAGAGCTACCAACGCTATGAAGTTTATTACGTTGCTTTAATTTTATTCTTATTAGCGCCTCTGAAGTATTTTATTTGTTGTTTATATTAGTGGTAGTAAATTTTAATTGATAATTGCTTTTGATGGCAGTGATTTATAACATTTATTTAAGTGGGATAATTTTTTTTTTCCCCAGTGTTTATTTGAGTCACTTTTTTTAATTTATTTAATTTTAATAAGTGGGGAAAAAAACGTTTTATATTTTGGCATTTTCTAATATATTTCGGGCATGACTGTGTTTACTTTATGTCCATGTCATTTTGCTCCTAAGGCTATAGTTTATGAAGGTCAGGACAAGAATCCAGAAATGTGCAGAGTTCTTCTCACTCATGAAATCATGTGCAGGTAAGCCTTATTTGTATATCTTCAGACGCTTTGCTTCTTGTCCATTTTGCACAAAAATCCCCTCTGCCCCCACTAAGATGTGACACTTATGATGTGGTGCAGCAGTTGAAATTGTTCTGTGGTCCTTCAGCTTCCACACAGAGCTGCTGTCATTTCCATCCCTGATATGATCTGATTCAACTTTGATATGAATATGACAGGGAAAATGAAGCGACGTGTCTTTTTCATTGAAGGCAAATTGAACATATAACAGTGACAAAATACACAAGTCCTGATTTCTTTATTGTTTGCTGCATTTCATTTTATTTTTAAGAACTGCATGTCGGTATTTAAACCTGTCAAAGATAATATTCCGCTCTGCATAAATGCTGCATGCTATGCATCCTTTTTTTTCCTAATCTTTTTAGTACAGAGTCGTTTCTCGGTTGATCCCACCTGTCAACACTGATCAGCGAGCCTTTTAGTGTCATTTCACCACATAAAATCTCAACCGCTCATGTTGCAGCGCCATTCATCGGTGTCATTGATACTAAAAGGAAAAACTCCTTTTGTTGTTATTGTTCAGCTCAGCATGAGCTTTGTGAACACTGAATTTGGATACTGTCGGTTAACCTCCCCTTTGTTGCACCGGTGCATTGTTCAACTTAGAGCATGAGCAGCATGAGAGCTGAGAATGATTTGTCTTTTTTCATGCATAAACTCATCACTCACGCTCAATTTATACATGCATCCATCACTTATTTGTGACACGCTGAATATGGTTGTGCTGTAGAGGTAATTTTTTTTTTTTTCTGGTCAAGAGGAAATGCATTTTGCTCGTGTATAAAACCAGAACTGAAGCCTATTGCAATAACCATGTATTTATATATTTAAGTAAAAGCACTATAAATTAAATATAATTAGTATTTTTAATATTGCCATATGTAAATAAAGGATAGAAAGTGGTTGACTGACAGCAGCTTTACACAAAATCTTTGCTTTTTCCTCCACACCATATGGCATAAATCAATCTTATTCACATATGTTTTAGTGTTTAAATGGAAGCTGAGATTATATATTAGTTTTTTTGCTATTTTGATAATCAAAGAAATGAAAAGCAGGCAGCTGAAGCTATAAGTGTGTGGAGGAGATGGCTAAAGCATGTGCTGCAAGATAAATTAGTGTTTTTGAGGCCATAATTGATAAATGCCCCGCAGAAATATTGGTTGAGGGTGGCACCTTGCATCTCCCTCAGAAATAGCAGCTTGGCAATTAGAGGTAAACAAAAGCTGAAGCTGTGAAAAGTGACTCCCCTGCCTCCTGGTCCAATCCCCACTCCCCTCCCAGCACTAAGCCAAACAACACAACATGTTGTTTGCACCATTTTTTATCAGCATCTGTAGAATTAGATAAATTAAGTGAAGGACATTTCCTGGAGATCTCCCCCTTTTTTCTCTGCTGCACACAGTAACAACACTTTTACATCAAATTATTATTTCTTGTCTTAAAAAAAACAACTTTGTTTTTATGTTTTTGCAGCCGATGCTGTGACAAGAAAAGCTGTGGAAACAGGAACGAGACTCCATCAGACCCTGTGATCATTGACAGGTAGGGCTGTGTGCAGCGTCCTCAGTGTGTGTGTGTGTGTGAACAGGTAATGAGTGAGTGAATGACTGAGTGTCACGCCGGCTAAACGGACAAGCGTCTGAGTGTTCGAGCAGACAAATGGGATGAGCTCGTGAACAAATTGGTTCCTTCCCGGTGTAACCAGTTGGGCTGACTTTCGCAGCGCACCGTGTGGGAACTGTGGGTGATTCTGTGTGAGCTGCTGAGGGGCGTCTTTCCCAGGTACCTGTGCACCGAGGGGGGGTGGTCACCACCTGGATAGGGTTTGTTCACTCACAGGTGGTTCAATCACCAGAGGATCGTGATGGGAATACTTGTAATTAGCTGGGGCACGTTTGCATTTATTTGGCTCGCCTCCCGCCTTTGTTTTTGACAGTGATGCTTGCACGTCAATACTTGTTTTTCGCTTTTCTTTCATCTTAGCTGTGAGCTCTATTAAAGCTTAGCATTAAAAAGGATAAACATTTGATATCAGGGAGGCTGCAAAAGGAGGAATAATTGCACTTCTCTCAATATCTGATATGTCTCTTTTTTTTAGATGTTAGAACTAAAAGTCCTGGTCAGCGTGTATTGCTTTAGGTTAACCATGCATATATGTGTGTGATGTAGAGAGGTGATGCAGGGGGTCTAGTCTGAGCGTCAATCTCAATGCAACTCTCACCACGTAGCAGGAGAGACAGCAATGCTAATGTTTGACTAGCCGGAATCACTGTTTGCTTAGCGGAGAATGCCTGCTATCTGACAGAGGGGACAACTCTCTTATTAGTAATCAAATAGGGCTGAGCAGTTGTTGCTGCCACTCCACTCCAGCGGCTTCTCATGCATCAGGAAGTAGGAGCCGGCTGCCCTGGGAGCCTGGATGGATTACCAGAGCTACTGCTGTCTGAACTCAGACTCACACAGACACACATGCAGATAAACGCAGATGATACACACTCGGACGAGGACACGAATCCAGCCAGACAGACACATGGTGTGCACTTCTTGTGCATGTTGTTTATGCTGCTGCTGTGCTTGAATGGTATACATGGTCTTTATGGCAGTCTCAGAGAAACGCAAGGAGAGCATAGCTGCATTTCATGGATAAGATTTCTAAACTTATGAGTCAGGAGGTTTTATTAAAGGCGGGGATGCGATCGCAGATTAAAACTTATAACTTGAGACGTCCACTTTTAGCCGGATTTCCGCCGCTTTCATGTTTGCTTTGTGTTGACTCTGTTACCCTGGTTTTATTGTTTTGTTTAGTTTTGTCGCGGTTCAAAGTTTTGCACGCCACTGTTCTTTAATGTGCGGGACAAAGCGTGTAACTTAAGTACAATGAACAAAATGAATGCATGTAGAATTAAAGTCAAGGGGGGGGGAAAGGGGTGGGAAAAAAAAAAGAACTGGGGTAAAAAGAAGCGGATGGATATTGTAAGCTCAACTGGCTCAGGGAGGGCTCGGATTTTCATTGTGACGAGTCTGAATAGGAGTAGAGTATCCCTTTCCTTGCACAATGAGCAGCTCTGTTGAAACACAAAAGCATATGTTCCTCATTAGACCCTCCCATTGTCTCCATGTCGTAACTATGAGCCCGTCAGCTCGCCCTAACAGACCCACACAGGTTCCCAGTGACTGCAGAGAGGGGTGCCTGTGAAGGGTTGCAAAGTTTAGCGAGAGTTACGAACGTGACCCGAGCACACTGTAGGCTCCCTTACTGTACCATTATTTAGTGCAATTACTTGACTCTTCCTGCGGTGCATATGGCTAAGCATTCAGTTTAAGCCTCCTTGTTTTACAGCCATTTCTGTTACATCTGTCATTTTCTCATGCACATCATTAGAGGCACCTGTGCTGCGGTCGCTGCTGGCAGAAACTGATTATTTCCAATTGAGTAGAACACAGTTGAGTGACATAAACCTAGAGGAGAGGTTTGATTGTTGAATCAAGCATGTCTCATCTGTCTACAATTACAGCATGAAAACCAGCGAGCACTGCCACATTTCATAGAGAAACAGTAGCATGGCCGAACCTTAAGAAACAGATTTGGAGTGAATCATTGATGGCGCTTGTTCTCTGTAACATTTTCCCAGATGGTAAGAGGGGGGAAAGCACACACAGCTAGCTGGCATCTAGCGAGACATTAACTGGCGTTCCCATGGATCTGGCATATCCAACGGAGTTTGGGAAACTTATCATTCTAAATGTGTCCTATTTTCCTGCGGTCAAGCCAGACATCTGTTTACCCTATTTTCTCTCTGAGTTTTGATACAGGCTTTCAGTCAGATTTTTGAAGAGGAAGGATTCTCTTTAAAAAAAAATAATAAAAAAATAAAAAGTTGGTTAGATATAGGCCCAACAGCTGTCACAAAGTTTCGGCTCGACTTGGTCTTTAAATATTTTAGCGATTACATTTGATGCCGATGCATTATTCATGTTCATTTTTGGATGAAGAAAAGCCCTATTTTTAGTGCGTTCTGGGACGTTTATATATAGTCAAGTTTGGGAATCTTTAGAAAAAGTGAGAAGACATTTTGCTCTACAGAAAAATCAATATTGTCTGTGAGAATAATCTTTCCTTCTCTCAGCGTCAAATATTAAAAAAAAAAAAAAAAAAAAAAAAAAAAGGAAAAGATTGCAGCCAGCTGATGCGCAAATTAAATTCATCTGGAGACTAATTGTGGCGGTGTTGCTATGGCCGCATCACTTTGCAGTTTGCATAAATCCAGCGGTGCTACAGATGTCACTTTTATAAGTTAATGGCGCTTTAAAGTAACTGTGGGTGTAGGTTTATTTAGTCAGTAATTTAAGTCTTTAGATTTATTGTAATGAGGTACCCAATATCTGATTAGACAGTTCTCCCATTTACAGTGCACGCAGTGTACATCTGAACATAACTTAATTTACGATGACTTTTCTGGTCTGGAATCTGTCCTCACTCTTCTGCATATTGACTTTGTCTTTTCTTGTGTGAACGAGTAGATACATTGGCCAGGCTTACGCATGGATTTTGTAATAAGACGGCACATGTTGTTGAAATACGAGAAAAAATGACTCATTCTGCCTGCCGGGGTTCAGAGGTCACGTTTTCTTCTGGGAAGATTGGGCAATTTACGCGAGTAGAATTGAGACAGACAGACAGAATGTGGGATCTGCGTGTGCTTTACCCATGTGATTTCTGGTTTTAATGTGCGTTCAGAGTTAAATATCCGGTCTCAGTTTACGTTGCCATTCACAAATAGTTTGTGGATGAGAGCTAAACATGTCAGCTCCATTTTTTCCTGTGGCACTCCCTTTCACTTCCTGTCACAAAGGTCAAAGAACGCTGACCTTTGGAGTGCAGCCCAGCCACTGAATAATTCATGACATTGACTTGTTTTCCCCCCTTACTTTTCCCCCTTGTCTCTCTTTTTTTTGGTCAGCACACATGGCTGTGCAGTGGGAGGCTTTTATTCATTTAGCTCATTTATAAAGGCCTCGCTGCACCTGTTTTGTGTGTTAATGCAATTAAATTTTGGCCTAATGTAAATTTTGCTTAGCTTTCTGTTATGTCCCTCATTAGCGAGCCTGTATTTTCTAAATGACTTTGCGTTATCGTTCATTTGCGGAACACCTACGAGGTCATTTCCCAGAGTGCACTTGACTTGTTGTCAAGTTGTTTACCAGGAACAAAAGACGGCAGCCTTAGAACGTCTCACGTGTGGCTTCCCCCGGCCTTCTAAGAAACAAATCGGAGAATTTGCGCGCTCCCATCTGGTTTTTGCAAAAGCGTGATTACCTCCAAAAGCTGAACAAATGCCAGTATTTATAAGGTCAGCCCTTTATGTGGAAATGTGATGTAAATGAGAATCAGCGAAAGGGGACATTAAACAAAATTAAATTCATTGTCTCCTTTAATGTCATTTACATTTTTGGCTAAGCCCTGGACTGTCAAAGAGGATTTCTAAAACCATTTTAATTGCACATCAGCATTGGGGGAAAAAAAAGGGTGGGGGGGGGGGTGTTTCACTGAGCAGCTGCCTCGATAACCTGCAAAAGGAAGTCTGTTTATAAGGTAGCAAAATGACATGTTTGCCCCTCTGCAGAGGGGCAATTAAGATGGCCCTTAGTGTTCCAACTGCTCTTACTAAAAATGATACAGTTGATTGGCTCACTGCTTTTGGGATCTATTAGATTTTTTTCTGCATTATACAATTGAGGGTAAGACTTGCACTGGAGTGTTTTTTATGCTTTACAGTAAGTTAAAGTTGTTAAAGTGCACAGGAAGTGCCCTCCTATTATATTTATGCATGCGTGCATGCAAACACCTGCAAACACCTAATTACATTTGGCTTAATAAATATCCAACATGATGTTTTATTTATGGACGTGTTCGGTGTAAGCCATGAGACAGATGTGAGTTTTTAACGCCCATTGAGAAATGGGGGGAATAAACTGCCCCCCCACCCCCACCCCCCGCTCAGGTCGATGTGCTGTTTGAGTGAAGCCTGTCTCCTTCTGAGCCAAAGTAGGAAGAGCAGGAAGTGTTGAGAGCAAAAAGCTGTACAGTACTTGGCAGCTCTCTTTTGGCTTGCACTTGCCGAAAAATGAAACCCAGACCTCTCCGCAGCCTCAGAGCCAGAACCTCCTTCCCAGTGCTTCCACCATCCAGGATTGGGTAATACTGTTCACCAAGCAAAACATTACCTCAAATTATTCTCGCCCTGTTTTCTATTCCCTCCTCCCTCATGTCGGTTTTTATCGCAGTTTGTAAATGTCAAGACACGTACAAAGACGCAGAGTATAAATGATATTTTCCAAATTATGCTCACATGTTTGGGTTCACATGAGTGGCGGCTGAATGTAACGTGGTGCCTGATGTTCCCGAGGGAGGCCCACCTCACTGGGGTAGGATTCCCCAGTGGCATCAGCTAATGGCAAGACTTGACAACAGCAGAGAAGCCGGGGGTGTTGTGTTTTACTAGCGCTGAGCAGGGGTGATGACTTTAACATGTGTGCAGAGAGAAAGATGGAGATTTGTGTGTGTGTGTGCTCTGTGTGTGTGCGCTGTGCTAAAGAGAGAGGTGTGCAATACGAAAAAGAGTGGCGCGGGCCAACAGAGCGACGGATTCGGCTCCAGCTTGACGGCAGTGAAAGACGAAACATGGTTCCACATGTGTTGAGAAAGAGCAGTCCATCTGTCCATGGAGACAACCCCTCCCCCTCCTTCTCTTTCCCTCTTTTCCTTCTCTTGCTTCCCCAGCACCACCACCCCAACTCTCTACTCCCCTGGTTCACTGCTGACAGAAACAAGGCCAGAGTTGGGGTGATGAGATGAACGCTGGGCCAAAAGCAACACCGGACCTTGTACACACACAGTCACACTCTCGTACATGCACAAGTGCAGTGAGATTTTTCTGAATCTTTTTATTTAATTTCTTTTAAATATGTTGTTAAAGTTTATGGATTTCGGTTGCATCCGCTGACTTGTTTTATTGCAGCATTCTTGTGATCTAAATCCAGCTGTGGCGCAATGTAAGTAATCTATTTTGATGTTATGAAAGAAAAGTATTAAAATTTATCCACTTTTCCCTAACACGGTGTCGCAATAAGCCACCATGGTGAAAACCGTACATTACTGCAATTAAAGCTGAACTAAATAAAACATGGCACTCACTCTTAAATATTTAGGGGCACTTTTTTTATATAATTAAACACCAAAGTAGTTCCCTTGTGTTTTCCTTTTTTTTTAAAAAAAAAAAAAAAAAAGCAATAACTCTGGATTCTGTGAATCGCATTTAGTTTGCTCCAAACTATGTTTTTACTTCTGACGTTTTTTTCCCTATTTAAAAAAAAAAAGCGTCCCGTTTCTTTTTCTTGGCATGTCCTCACTCTCATTCAATCCTTATTAGGTTTCCCCTAATTGTCAAACAAACTGTTGGGTCAACCTCAGTCGTATCTGGCCGTAAAACAGCACATTAGGCCCCGGTGAGGGATATATGTGGTATTTCATCGGAGACGGAGTAATGCTGGGGTTTTATGGTTAAGTACCAGTTCACGCCCACGCCATTTGTTTCGCATTAGAGCGAAGGTTTTGTAAATCAGATCAATATGTTCGCTGAGATGTGATTCCATGTTGGGATCTCCCGAGTCGTTCGCTCCTCGAGTATTTTTCTTGGGGGACTGCTTGTCGATGCATACGCGCTCCTCCATCCCCCTCTTTGCCCTTCCTTCCCTTTCCCCCCCAACCTCTGCCAATCCCTCCCTCCACCTTCACCTCCATCTATTTCCATTTCCTGAATGTAGCAATTTGTAGTGTGACACGGGCAAGATTAGGATGGGAAGCAGTCTGAAGATTTCATCGGACATGGTCCTGCACCCGCTGGTGTGAGGTCACAGGACAAAGATGGGGGAATTCAGGGAGAGGGTCATCAGTTACCTCGGGGAAACGAGCTGGTCTGCTGGCTGCTCTGTTGGCCCCAGGGGTGCCTGGGATGTATCGGGAGGAGAAGCCCAAGAGAAAGAGCCCTGAACCAGTGTCATTTATTAAAAGTGACAAGTTATTTCTAACTATAGCTCTGTTTTTATTGTTTTACAATGCTGTCGTTTGGAACGGCGCCCCTCTGTTCAAGCATCGCAAACAAGTGATGAATGAACCAGGTGACCAAGTGTTTTTTTTGTGTGTTTTTTTTAACGTATACACGCTCGATGCGCTCAGGCGACACATGTTTGCTGTTAAATCACATTACGCGTGTTGTTGCTCTGTTAAATTAAACAATTGTGCGGCTTTTATACAGATCAACCCGCATGATAAGTGCAGCGAAAACATTTCGCCATTCACCAGTTTTCTTCAGGACATTTGTTCAGTAAATTAATAGCAGCTTTACAGTATGAATCTCGAGTTGACCTCTGCGTAATCCGTTCCAGAAGGTCCACAGAACATGTGTGTCTGCAGAGTCAAGCTACAGCTTTTACTGTTTGACTGTTACGTTTTGGTGTTCCTTTTAATGGAAAAACACAGCATTCCCACTAATAATAGCATTTATTCAATGTCTGACCAAAGCTCCTCATTGAGGGTCACTGAGGTACTCTGTCCCCTTCCCCACATTTCTTTTTACTGCCTGCCCCAACTGCGTTAATGATATATGACAGAAATTTCCTTGTGCTGGTTCAGTGGCAAGAAAGGTCCTGGCTAGTCTATATCAATCCATCTGACTTATGTTCCCATGTCTTGAATTACCGCTTGATGGAAACCTGCTGCGGGCTTCTCTTGCCAATTGAAATCAGATCTCCTCCACAGCCTGGTGTGATATTGATCCATATTCAACACCCAGGCTGTGGATCGATCAGTATTGATTTGCAATAAAAAACACTCCTCTGCTTGTTCAGCACTGCGATCGATGCTTTAAAGCAAAGGGAGGTGAAAAAATGCAAAAGGAAGAAAAACAGAACTAAGCTTTTTTTTTTTCTTTTTTTTTTTTACCATGCAATGTCCAGCTGGAAAAGATAAAAAAAAAAAAATATGAGGAGATGTTTTATTTCAGCTGAGGAGCAGACATTTAGGTGACCGAACCTTAACTACACGAGCAACCTGCAGTCCTCTCACACAATGTGAGACTAACCAATAAAACGGATTTAACAGGATGATACCTCTATAAGGACCCATTTATTGAAAGAGGTGTGTCTGTTTCTGAATTAGTGGCACATCTGTGCTGCAGTCGGCGGTGCTAAAACTGTCATATCAAATCTATCAGAGAATTGAAACAGAATGCTCAAAGTGGTGGATCGCTTTAGCTTGATTTTGGAGTGTTAACACAATGACATGATTTCCTGTGGTTTTGATATTAATTCATTTCTCCCTTTTTTTCACCCACCCACACACAAGCTGGGCCCGAGCCTCCCACACGGTCCCGATTAGGACCCGGTACAATACAGAACACAGTGAAGTAGACCAAGACGACCCGCTGAGCTCCAGCCAGATCCACTTTCCTCTCTGTCACATCTTAGTCCTAATCTTTCGGACTTCCTCTCCTCTGCCAAATAACTGTTCCCATCCAGCAGGTCCCAGCATTGGCTTGGGCTGCCAACATCTGAAAGTTATTATCCCCAATCTCTGACATCCAGGAGTTTACAGTTATATAATGATGGGGAAAACCACATGTCCCCAGAGGCGGAGAACATTTTTGAGATGCCTCCCCATCTGTTTTTGGGGGAGCTGCCCATTCTGGGTTAAAGTCAGAATGGCAGGCAAGCAGATATTTCTTGTAATCTTTTATATTTTTTCGACCACTGTAACAGGCCAGTCTGGGAGTCATTATATGGGGTGATAAAGCAAATCCAATTGGGTCAAGTTCCCTCTCTGCACTGTGCTGGTGGCATCAGCTCTCTCTGCCTCGCTGCTCGTTCCTGACTGTGTAAGTGGTTGTTGTTTGTTTGTCCTAGAGAAGCAGGGCTGGGGGACTAATGCAAGCCCGGGGGCCAGCCAGGTCGGAGGCGATGGTAAACCCGAGCCGCCTGGCGAAGCTGTGCTCCCTTGCTGCTGGCTCGGCCTTGTTTGGACTGCAGCTCCGGTTTGCTTTTTTAGAGGGAAGCTGAGCCTCTGTAATCACTGAGCCCTTCGCTCGGGTGGGGAGTGCAGCCGAGACCAGAGGGAGTGATGACATAGGTCCGCAGAGGCCTGGCCTGGTCCACCCCTGCTGCTCTTAGCATATTTATTTTCTTTTCTCATTGCTTGGTTTAAGTCACACCGTATTATGTTCGGACCTTATGCACGTGCATAATGCACTCAGATGTGATGAGGTGCATGGCGTAAGCTGTAGGCTTTGTTTTTACTAATAAACCTAGGGATTAGTGACTTGCTGACCTCAGTGTAAACTTTATTAGTCTGTTAATCACATACTCTAGTTATGAAGGAGCCCTACCTGATGTGTAAGCACTTGGACAGTCATGCAGTTCAGATTATTGGAAAACTGACTGAACTGCCCTCGATTATTGAAGCGAGAGACCTTTTTCTTAACGTTGTTTTCAGAAAAATGAGTGTTTTAGCTGAACGAGCCAAATTCTTAAACATTTAGATCAGTTAAAATCCCCCGTGGCCACTCTTCAAAAATGTTTTATTCAGCATCACCACTCTGTTTTGTTTTTGTTACGTTATTGAAATGGTTTGTCGATTCGAATGGAGTCAACCTGGTGGGCCAATCTCATTGTAACCAGTGGAGAGTGAAAGCCATTGCAGCATAGGCTCACCAGAACACACACTGAGATTGGACAAGGGGGGCAGTGAGAGCGAGGGTGCCTTCTCCAGATGGAGATCCCAGATATGGCGGGGGGGAAATGTCCGGGCCATTTTCCAGGGTTTCCATAATGGGAAGCTACCCCTTGCTTGCTTATTAAGTTGTGCACACAAGGCGGAGGGACAGGAGAGATGGAGAGGAGAGGAGATAAGGGCAGGCGAGGCGAGAGATGGACAACCTGCGTACACTCACCTCTCTGTTGCGGGTGTCAAGCAGACCCTGTCGGAGAAATCACAGGTCATGTGGATAGATGATTGTCAAAGCTTCACCTTGATAGAGGGCTTTTCTTTCTTTTCTTTTCTTTTTTTCTCCTTTGAGCCATCGAGGCGCACAATAAGATTTGTTTTTGTTTTCCGTCGAAGAGGGAGAAAGTATGACGTTCCGGTCAGGAAGGTCACCTCTGGAGGTCACAGGGTCACAGCCCTTTTGGTACCTGAGTAACCTCACATGGCTAAGCCATTTCTCAGTCTTGCTGAAATCATGGTGGGGTGACGAGTGGAGGGGGGAGGCTGAAGGGGGTGGGCAGGAGAATGATCTATCAGCAGCAGCAGCAGACATGCAGACAGCATGGCAGCTACTGCAGCTAAACAGAGTGAGACAGATAGGCCGAAGTCTCTCATACGTAACACCAGCAGCTTTAAGAAGACAGCACTGAGTGTTATGGATGCTTGACATTGACCTCTGATACACAGATGGTGTATTTATCAAGGCTGTAGGACAATGGTGTATTTGTTTGTAAATTATTTAGCTCACTGGGCGAAATGCCGCTTTCCTCACATAAAACTTGCCACTTTTGTAATATAAGAACGGTGCAGAGTTTTTTTTTGTTTTCCCTTTTGTGCCTCTTGTCAGCTGTTTTCTACAAGGTTTAGAATTTAGGTGATCATATTTCCACCACTGTCAGTTCTATCAAGTCAAATCTACTTTAAAAAGAAGAGGGGAAAAAAGCTCTGAAGCGTACATTTTTCTCTAAGAGAAATATTTGTGTACAGATAGGCCTGTCATTCTGTGAAACAACATTCATGATTCTTTTATTGGTGCTCTGCCATCACCCCCTCTCTTTCCTCTGTGGAAAAAAAAAGGGCTAGTCTACAAAGTGGCTTTTTGTCGTTTGAGAGAAGTAAACTTCATCAGGTCGACGGCGAGGTGTGCTTCACATGTCACTCAGTCGAGCTCTCTCCTAATGAAATGCTGCATACAGATTTCTGCCTGCGGGCTCAGGGGGATAAGACCGTGGTAACAGAATGAAACAAACCCCTTCCCATTCCCTTCACTCACACACGCGCGCAAACATGCTGCCGCGCACGCACACACTTGCTGGAGAGCATCCATGTGAAGAGATCCAAATCTGCAATTTATTCAAATATTGATATTTCTACTTGTCAGGAGAAAGGTGCCTTGAAATTTCCTCTGAGTACTCCTGTCAAAAAAATAGCAGGAAATATGTCAGATAATTCATAAATGGAGTTCAGCGCTGCAAAGTCAGTTGGGAACAGCAAAAAATATATATGCTTGTCAATGAAGAATAGGAGCAATATTACAGAGCCTGCTGCTCATTCTTCCATCATGTCAAACAAACAGCTTTTGCAGCCCTATCAGTGTTTGTTTCACAGTCTGAGTGTATATTTGTACATGTCCCCACATATGTACATGTGTATGTATATTTATGCATGTGACTGTGTATGCACTTTGGCTATGTTGTGAGTCCTACTTAAATGTGTTTGTTATCTTTTTCCATCAAGACACCCCATTTCCCGTGCTGGAGCAGCCAATGGGAATGTGTCCTCTTCGTTGTTGTTTTTTTTTTTTTTTGCAAAGGTCCGTAACCGGACGCTGGCCTCCATGTGGTTTGAATTAGGGCCCCTGAAACTGTGAAGGACGCTTCGAATGACGTGAGGCACTTGCAGACCAAATTCCAATCTGTTGAACGGTGGAGAAAAGAACTCTCAGGAATCCTCTGAGATTTTTGGGATCGGGCCCTGCCAGCGATTAAAACAGGGCGGAAACCGAAAACTCAATGAATCATGTGGCTATGTCCCATGAAATCTTTCACTGCTTTGTCACACCCTTGTGCAAACTTGAGCTTTGCTGTTTAATTTTTTTTCCTCTAAAATATATTTAAAAAAAAGTAAAAGTCTTCCTCCCTTCCTCACCCCTTGTTTATAAAACTCAACTTTCAACACTTTGAGTCCAAATTTCTCACTTTTCCTTACTGGTTCCATTTACCACCACACCAGCAAAGCGGTGACTTTGCAATGATGTATGCTTGACCATGTTGTGCCAAGTGAAGACAGAATGGGACCCCACATATCTCCCGCGGTCATGTGATGCCATAGTTCATAGCAGTTGATGAGATGCAGTTTGGCACAGCTTGGGACCCATCTGGGAAATACAGATACGCAGACATGAGAAGTATTTTACAGCAATGCATCTGCGCACTTGAAGAGCTATTTAGCATATGCTGCTATACGGGAGAGTGTGCTTCGCCGTTGCCAGCTGCAAATTAGACTCAATTTCTCGAAAATCGGACAGAGCAGCTGAGCAGCAGTCAAAGACACGTTAATGCTTTACGCTATTTATATTGTACCCAACTGCTTTTGCGTGACGTAGAATAATTTTGGTAGAAATGAGGAAAAACAAAATTGCATTTCCAGTTTTTCTTGCACCGACAATAACGCCACAAAGCAGTGAAGTAGGAGAGCTGGCAGCACTTCTTGTTTTTGTTTCTGTTAGCTTTAGCAGGAGTCAAAGCCCATGCTGCTGCTCTAACTCAAGTGGCTGATATGTTAGGCCATCTAAGGCATGGCAGGCGGTTGACAGTCCATGCAGCCTGTCTACCCACAGGACATCTCCACATAGTGTGTCCTCAGTAGGGCCAGTGCTGTCATCTGGACCCACTATGGACCACTGCTCTGCTGACAG
Source organism: Nematolebias whitei (assembly GCF_014905685.2). Lineage (NCBI taxonomy): Eukaryota > Metazoa > Chordata > Actinopteri > Cyprinodontiformes > Rivulidae > Nematolebias > Nematolebias whitei. The sequence continues at coordinate 63,057,146 of NC_056498.1, read as the reverse complement.
CAAGAGGGTAAACGTTTACCACCTCAATCCCCCATTAACTCAGTGAAGGCACTTCGATCCTCTGTGAAAATAATGATATTGATTGGAGCTCGGCTTTACAAACAAAACGGTTGCAACTAAAAGAGGGATGGGCTCCTGCATTAGAATATGGGATTTTCGAGGATAAAAGAGTGTTTGGATCTTGTTATATTTTCCTCTCCTCTGTCTCCCTCCAGCTTTCCCCCACCTCCTCTCCTCCTGCATTTTTATGTTGTGTGGATGTTGTGTGAGAGCCCACGTGTGTCCTAAGATTACCCTTTGCTATCCCTGGCAATCAAACAACAAATGACAACATCATTGCTCAGGCCTTTCAAAATACGCCACACAAAAAAAGTGTGTTGTAGCTGCATTAACTTGCAACAACCCCCTAATAGACCCTTGTGGGTTTTGTATCTCTCCCCCCTTTTCTCTGCTCTCTTCCCTCTGCAAGGCTGTCACATCCACCACCACCACCCCCACCCCCCCACAGCGCGAGCCTCCGAGCCTCGGTGGAGATCAGGAGCTCCCTGTCGGAGGTGCTTTGTCACGTAGCCCAGGGAGCGTGGAACTCACCCAGAGCTGTTGAACAAACACAAGCACAGGGGCTGTCAATAGCAGCTCCGCAAACTAATTGCCTGTCAAATGAACCACCCTCGTTAAGCTGCCCTCACACACACTCTCTCTCTCTCTCTCGCACACACACACGCACCAGCACCAGCGTGCATGCACTGTGACATTTATACGCTCGCATACACGTGCACATACAAAGCCGATTTGATTCAAAGAGTAGTGATACCTTGTTAAAAGAGAAGACACGCAAGTGGCACTTCTCTGTTTGCTGTCTTGTTTCTGCGATCGTTACCAGCCTGTGTAGTGCAGTCACCGTGAGATTGCCTTTTTGTTATTATTAAGGGGAACATACCAGTGTATGACATAGCTGATGTAATCCGAACTCATCCCACACAGCCTTCAACATATCAGCCAGCGTTATATTTCAGTTGTTAAAGCCACTCATTAGATGGTAGCAGAGCTCCATATGCCAAATATTATTGTTTTTGTGTTTGTTTTGCTTCTTTTTTTTTCTGTAGTCATTAGGCGGTAGCAGTGGAGAGCCCAGCGCCTTGTCTGGGTGCCTGTAACAGTGCTGTTGGATTGACACAGCTGGGGAGAGCAGCTTGAGGCTGCATGCTCAGGAATACACAGGGGTGTTCAAAGCCCCTCTCTGAATCCTGATCAGAGCGCTGCCCCGGCCAACTGATGGCCTATTAAATATACATGCGCAGAGGTCAGAGCTGGAGGTCCCGGCTTCCTCCCAGCCATGTGCACTTAAGCGGAAGGGCTGGGCAACAATAAAACCTCCTCTCTCTCCTGCGAGCTCTCCCCTGACACCCTCACCTCCAGTGTGTACGTCAAGTACAGTGCTCACCTAGCGCTATATTACAACTGCCTTTGTGAAAAGGCCAAATGATGCATTTTTTACATGGTTATAATATATTTATATTCAATAACACCAGGACCAGCCTTGAGTCTGTCTGTCTGCCGGCATTTTTTTTATTATTGTCACTGATAAATAGCTTTGCTTGACAAAAGCATACACTGGTCTTTGTAGTTTAGCAGAGATTGAGACAAGGAGGTCGAGGGAGGAGCCCCCTTAAAGGCTGGCCATGATTAACATATTCAGAGTGACACTCTTCTCTGTGTTCGTTCGTTAAGCCTGGTCTGTCGGACTAATGAAGTGAAGCAGCAGTTTATCAATTAATCCAGCTCTGAGCCGTTTGTGCTGGGGATAACACTCGCACCGGGTTGTCAGAGTGATCCAGTTTGGCGCCCTTTAACCTCTGTGAGCGTCCAACGGGCAAGAGGTGTGTGACAATGACGGCACGGCATACAACTGGGGATCCAGTGAACAGGATTTACCCCTGATGTTAGGTGGCAAAATGCAGAGAAAAGCACAAGGAGTGATTGGTTATTAAGATCAGGAAAAAGCATCACAACAAACTAACATGGAGGGAGGGTTCAACATTCTCAGACATCACATAGATCATAGAAAACAACTTAGTGCTGTCTCTATTAAAACAAGGCCTCTCCTGCCATTATCTTTCCCCCCACTGCTTCCTCCTCCATTTCACATTGTTTGTGTTCATTAAGACATGGGCGACCTGCCTTATCCACACATCAGACCCAGCTCTCAAGAGTAATTGCGATAGTCTTGCAGAGGATAATGTGGTTTAAACTCAGTATAGCCTGTCTATTAGGAGAGACATGATGGCAACCACAAATAATAAAGAACTATTTATTCCTCTCTCTGTGACGCTAACTAGGTAACATATCAAAGCAGCACCGCTAAGGGTCTCTCTTGCTGTCAGAAATGGCACCCTTCATCCATTCCCAATGGCCCTTGCCTCGACATCTCTGCTCTTCATTTTCTACATGAGCTTGGTCATAAATGCACACACACCTCATATATATTTGATAGTTAATATTTATCCTCGCTGGGGAAGTGCACTTTACATGTGGTAACATACGATTACCTGCAATTCTTATAGCAAAGAAACAAAATCGATATGGATATATAATTCATGACAGAGAGGCTATCAGTTTTTATGGCTCTCTATCCAGCCTCATTAAAGTTTTATCATAATTGACTGCAAGCAAGAGTTTTTAAGGCATGTTTCTCCCGTACTTTCTACCTTTAATAATTGAGTAAAGTTTAATTGGTTGTATTTTGAGGCACCTATATTGGATGATAGGAGTCTCCCAAATTCAGACCCATGTGTTACGGAGTGTTATATTTTGCATTAACCTGTCAGTTTGTTCATTTGTTAAGGCACTACAGCGCAGCCCTATTTCTCCCAATCACATCCAGGAATTAAAAAAGTGACTGGGTGCTTCCAAAAATTCCTTCTCTTTACGTCTTTCATTGCTGTGTTAATGTAGTGACACGATGCTGTCACTCAGAGCGCTCCCGTCAAGCGCCGGCTCCGAATCGACTCCCCTGATTGGTGGTCAACTTGTTCTCTTGAAGGGAGATTGACAGACAGAAAATTGCACTCTCAGATTTCACCCTTCATTCGTTGCAGTTGTTCTTCCACTCGTCAACTCTCCGCCATGCCTGAGACAGACAGAGGCTTTATCCATTAGCTGCTGGCGTGGCGGGTGGGTGGGCAGATTGAGGCGGGATGGAGGAGGAGATGGGGGTAGGAAGACAATCCTACATTTGAGCACTCTGAGGGAAAATCAATCATGTCATCATAAGTGAGAAGTATGGATGAATTTCATCAGCTGGTTCCTGTCCTGTTCACGCTGCTGGCTTTCTGACTGGCCTGTCCCTTCGACTGGCTTTCTCAATGACCCTTAAATCCAAGACGGGAGAAGATTTTGAAAACACTTTAATAGGAGAAATCGGACAGCACTTTCAGGGTTACATTTTCCCACTTTGTCTGCTGCACAGCGGGGGAAACCTCAAGTGGTTTCACTTGACAAAGTGGTAATAGATTTACCATATGATTGTGTGCCAAACCAGCATTTTTCTAAGAAAATGTTTCTCAACTATTTTCCATCTGCAGCAGATATGATGAAGTGTTATAAAGGGCAGCCTCCGTCTGCCGCTGAAAATTTATTTTATAATTTTCCCCATCATCTCACAAGGTCACAGATGAGCACTAAAAGCGTCACAGGTACAGGGTGTGAAGCAATCAAAAGTGGACAAGAATGAAGACGTGGGAATCACAGATGAGAAATTGACAGCCTTTTACATTCTTGTTGTCAATGTGGGTGGTGGAGCGAGGGAGGAAAGTGAAAAGGAAGGAGTAAAAACAGGGGCAAAAAAGGAAGAGTTAAAGAGGTGATAAATTTAATGGAAAAATCAAATACAAAACAAATTCATTCCTCTAAACTTGACGCTTCGGCCACTCTTTTCTCGGCCTGTGCTAAGCCTTAGAATAAACTGTCACTCCTTATCGATTGCATCTGAATTGTTACCGAGATTTCTGAAAAGTAGTCTTGACACACACCCCGCGAATAGTAATCTTGTGAGATGAGAACATCTCGACTCACTCGCTAACACCCCTGACTTAAAATAAAAGAGGCTTTTCTTTCCACCTCTTTCCAAATCCAAGCTAATACACTTTGGTGAATTACACATTCAGTGATAAACATGTTCTGGTGAAAGATGTGCTCCGGTTGGATTTTATCATCTTTGCTTGTAACTGCGAACGCTAGAGAAACTAGATTTCTTGTCATGGGGAATGTTTATACACAGCAACTGAGCATGAAATGTTTGCACTCGATTTGTTTACCATTTGTGATGGAGATGATATGACCCCCCCCCCCCAAAAAAAAATCAATTCACCACATTTGGTTTCCAACAAGCGGTTAAATGACTGCTGTCGACAGCAGCCCCTGAAATACATGTATCATGGTATGGCTCATTATATTCTGATGGCGTATTAATTATGGCTATAGATAGAGAGCTGTGCTGTGAGCGGTAGCCTTGCCGCTGTGTGCCAGGGGGAGCTCGCCTGAGGAGGAAAAGCTCCGCTTGTATCCACTCATCCCTCAGCTGACAGGCCTGCTCCAGGAGAAAAGGATTTCTCCGGATTGAGTGCCATTTTCTCTTCTTTAACAAGGAAATTAGTGTGTAAAGGAGATCTGTCAGGATAAAGTGCAGCTTGACTGCCGCCGCCCTCCCCTCCTTCTCTCTTTTCTTTTCCACCCTTCTCCCTCTTCCCCATCCTGCAACCCACTCCTCACCTCTTCCTCGCCTTCTCTCACTCTATCTGCTTCTTTCCCTCCCTTTTTCTTTCTTCTTTCTCTCCACCACTCAATGGCTCCCTCAGGGGATCTTCCTTGAGCATTAGCAGAACACATCCAATGTCCCAGCTACATGATTCCATGATATGATTTGTACCGGGGATTTGCAATAATCCGCAAATAAAGTTGAAAGTGAATGACTCTCAATAAGAGGAGCAGACAAGCAAAACCAAACCTTTTAAGATTTTCTTTATCGGTAATGGCATGAAAAATGAATTTGTCTTGCATTAGATCACAGCTATTTAGGAATGGCTTGAAATTGTTGTTTTGTCTTTGGTTTTTCATGATCATGATTAATTCCTTCACAGGAACCTCTGTGGTATACATAATGCATCACTCTCTCATTTAAATGTTCAGTTCTTCTGCCATTGCAAAGAGCATGGTAGCTCATTACACATTACCGATGCATGCATGGGATTTGGAGTATGCCAGCCTCCAACTTGTAGTCAAAGATTCAGTATCTGCAGCTTTAGCTGGATGTCATGAACATACCACGCGATTAAACCCAGGTGTCATCTTGTCAGCTTCGCTTGCCTCATGTTAGTCGCTTTATTTCGTCAAACTTTTTTAAACTCAAGTAGATGGACAGGGATGAGCCCCTTCGGCACATTTTAATAAGTCTGCTTCAAAGGCGTAGAGTGAGAAAAAAAAATCAAAACATCCTAGGTTAATTTGAAATGTACTCTGCATCTGTGATGGGAAACAGCCTCACAGGTAAGTATGGGAGACAATTAGGGAATATCTGTAAGTGCAGGAGCTGCATACTAAAAAACGCAAATCACTATTTCCCCATCTGGCCCCCACTGTGCCGAGAACTGCAGCTGAGGTCCGATTTCACCCGTCAATCATGGCTGCCTCGCTGTGGGGTGTGTGTCCTGGTGAGAGAGCCTACCCCCAAGTCATTAGCACACACAGTCAAACTGTACTGAGAACTGCCCTGCGTCGCTCTACTCAGCACCACGGTTTAAATATCCCCAGCCTGTGACAGGATCAGTTTAGCGATCTGTAGGATTGATCTCCTCTTTAAAGTTTTGCCTGAGGCGACTCTAATTGGGAACGAGGCTGCCTCCCACTCCCTTCTCTCCCTTAACTGTCAGTCTTGGCTTTGTTTACTGAGGACATGCCCAAACCTATTTACTCAATAATGAGGAGACGTGGTGGGGATGCTGCTGATCACATTGAGGTCCCCAGTGGGACTTGTGCATGCTGGGAAGGGCGGGGACATCACTTTGGACTTTTTCAGATACTATGCTAGCCTACACTGTCACTTGTAGTGTGGTGGATATTATTTCCTCCTCTTTTTCATTATCTGATTCTCATGCCTTGATCTGCAGAGCAATTGTTTGCCTCTGGGAACTGATTGTTTTTCTATAGTGCATTTACCTAAAGTAAAACAGCAATTAAGGGTGCATTCACACCAGCCCTGTTTAGTCCGCTTCAATCGAACTCTAGTCCGTTTACCTAGAAGGTCCGGTTCATTTGGGGAGGTGTGAATGTGCAATCAAACTCTGATTTGGACCCAAAAAAGTGAACTCTGATCCGCCTAAATACCTATAGGTCTTGGTTTGGTTTAAATGAACTCGAATGCGGTTTGAATGCAGTGTGAATGCAAGCAGACCGAAGACCACTCCAAAAGCAGGAAGTGAACTAAAGCGTAGAACATTCTGTGTAAATACAACCAAAACAAACATGCATTTCTCATACCTCATACAGAACCATGTCTTCTTCAGAGGTTTTTGTGTTGTTTCCTTCAGTAGTTTTTGGTGCAGCGCCACCACAGGCGGCCGGGGGGGGGGGGGGGGGGGTTAGGCAGGTTGGCTCGACTGACTCAGTGCAGTGTGAATGCAAACCGCACCTGCTGAAAATGTAAACAAACGTTCTGAATTTTGGTCCCCAATCGAACCGAGTGTACCGGACTATCAGGCATGAAAACGACCGCGTATATGTAACACAATTTTGCACTTCTACATTGCCCTTTGTATGCCTTTATCTCATCGATGAAGAATAAAAGCACACTCTAAACATGTGAGGTGCCACTTGCTGGGTGGCAGTCTAACGTGATTTGGCCTATTGGCCCATTTCCTTGTCTCTGTAAGTGGATTGCTTGGATTCTCACTCTAATTTAGGTTGTTTTCATATGCACGAAATGACAAAGCCTTTGGTGTGGCAAGGCTATAGAGCCGTTGATGCCCATTGGGATTATGAATGATGAAGTGGAGAAGCTGCTGCTATCAGAGGGACACAACACTGCTCTTAATAGAAAAGCATTTAGAGAGGCAGTGGGGAGGGTGTGTGTGTGTGTGTGTGTGTACGGTGGCAGTGCTGGGGGGCTTTCTGACACTCCACTGATAAGAGGCAGCTCTTCAGAGGTGGTACTGTGTACAATGAAACACGCTGATGGGGATACAATGACACACGTGTTGCGTCTGACAGCCACATGATTTAGATGTGCGGTTGGGAAAAAAAAAACTTGGACGACACAACAGAGAGCTCAGTGATGCTCTCGACACAGAATTTTGTTGCGAGTCAGCCTGAGAACGTTTCTACTTATTGGTTTGATTTGGGAGAAAAAAAAAAGATGTTGTCATTACTCATATCCAGCTTTTGCAGGCTGACGAGGGGAAGAGGAAAGAGACGAGAGAGGAGTTAGCCGTATTGTGGCACGGGAGTGAAAGAGAGATATTCAGAAAGGAAGAGCTGTCAGTTTGAGGAATGAGCTTGATAAGAAAAAGGGACTCGGCAGATGGGTGGAAGAAACCGGCAGCACACTTCTCAATTAAACATGTAAATACCAAAAGCAGGCAGCAATCGAGAAGAGAGAGTTGGGTAAACACAGAGCCGTGCTGTGATTACACGCTCCAAACACCACCGCCACCTTTGCCACTTGTTGTGGATATTGCAATTCCAAGGAACACTGTAATCCAGCTTAACTTCTGCTTTAGCATGTTATATATTTCTGTGTTTTTCATCACCTCCTGTGGCTAAATTGAATCACGCAGAGTCAGATTCTTTGGAAAGATGCACACCCACCAGGATTCTTGATAAAGCTCTAATTACGCTATTCATTCATTCACTTTACCCTTTGTTGTAATTTTTATTCTCTAATATTCTTCTAATATTCTTTGCCTATCATTTCTACATATTTGCCCCCACCTCTGTGCGCACCCCGCTGTGAACTACAGGGAGTATCTTAAATACTTCTGTAGGCAGTGTCTCTGACATTAATAACAATGAGCTTGGCATAACCACAGTGTGTTCTTGGGGTAGATTCGCAGTTTGACATTCAGCCCAGATGCTATCGTGGAGCCTCGGTGTTTAAGACCGCAGAGAAGACAGACATCTGTCACTTGTTACCTTTGAAGTGAATAAAAGAGGGATGCAGAAAAACACAGTGGACAAAAGGCCATTCTGACCACAGACCCTCAGTGTTTACAAACGGAAAGAGAGAGTGACAGGAGAAACTCAGGCCCTGTACACACGTAGCCGGATATCAGGAAAACCGAATAGTTTATCATGCGGTGTGGCCTTTCATCCACACGTGAACTCCGGTTGATGTAACTATAAACGAATAATAACAAAAACTCCGACCAAAGTGGAGATTTGAGAAATCTCCTCTTTCGGGTTTGCGTGTGGACTTTCGGAACCGGAGATATGCGCATTATGTCTGCGACAGATGGTGCAGCGCGGCGCTGACGTCACATGTGCGACAATTGTTTTTGTTTGCCCATTCATTCGGAGGGAAAATGACTGCGTTTAGGGAAGTACTAATTGTAACGCTGGTTCAGGCAATTTTTGCTTGCTTGTTTTTACAAGCACAACTGCTCCAACAGATGGAATTACAAAGGAGAAAAAGCGTTTGGCGTTCAGCTCTTTTACAGCAACTATCCCTACCGATACGGAGGCACAATACCGCCATTCAGCGTCGCCGTCGCCGGTTTTGGATCAGACCTGGACGCACTGCTGGCTGGTGGGAAAACTTTGAGAAGGAAATTGTTCTCCCACAGGAATGGCGTGAGAACTTCAGAATGTCACGGTCGTCATTACTGTCGCTCTCGGAGTTACTCCTTCCTTACATTCAAGGGAAGAGTACTGTAATGCGATCTCCAGTCTGTGTGGTCAAAAAAGTTGCATGCACGCTATATTATTTGGCTGACGAGGGAAGACTGCGTAAAACGGCCAATGCATTTGGCTTATCAAGACAAGTAGTCTCAAACATAATTAGAGAGGTGTGTAAGGCTATAACTGTGTACTTGGGACCATCTTACATAAAAATGCCAACAACAGAGACTGCTGTGCGTGCACTTGTTGAGGGATTTGAGCAGGCTTATGGTCTCCCTCAGTGCCTTGGAGCTGTGGATGGGACTCATGTGGAGATAAAGCAGCCATCAGCTAATTCTACAGAGTACCTAAATAGGAAGGGGAGGTTTTCTCTTAACATACAAGCCACCTGTGATTACAAGTACAGCTTTATTGATGTAGTTGTGAAATGGCCAGGGAGTGTGCATGATGCCAGAGTTTTTGCTAACTCCACAATAAACACAAATCTGAAAAACATGAAGATTCCCCCCTGTCCAAGACAAATTGTGGAGAACGAAGACGCTATACCCATTTACATACTGGGTGACCCTGCATACCCACTTCTACCTTACCTGATGAAAGAATATGCTAACGGAGGAAGCAATGTTCAGGAGCAGTACTTTGGACTTTCGTTGTGCCGAGCTAGAATGGTGATTGAATGTGCATTTGGAAGACTAAAAGCCCGATTTGGAGCCCTGAGGAGAGCCATGGACATCAATATGAACGATCTTCCATTTGTTATATATGCATGTTTTGTGTTGCACAATTTTTGTGAGGCATCAAAAGACACTGTGGATGAAAACAGAATAACTGAAGCTATTCAACATGACAGGAACAATCAACCGGACACACAGCCAGTGGTCAGAGGAGACAGCTTGGCAGCAGAAGGAAAGCGGGTCAGGAGAGTCCTCACTCAGTGTCTGGATCCATAAACACAAAAACCTGTGAACTATTTAGCAGACTGCGTTGTTTTTTCATAAAAAAACGTTATAGTTAGCACCATGTATGTTAGAGAATTTTTAAATTGTTTTGTGCAATGTTATTGCATTTCATTCTATTAATGCATGAAAAGCTACCACCCAGGATTTAGATACATTATATAATAGTTTGTAGCTCATTAGACAGACTTTTAAGTGAAATGATTTTACTTTTCTCTCTTAAAATTGGACCTGTAGTGTATTAAATAGTGCTGCCAATACTTTCTGATGAACATGACTGTATTTGTAACTGATAAATGTCATATTCACAAAAATTCACATAAAGAAACTTGCTTTTAAAATGTTTGTCAATTTATTCAAACGAACACACTTAACATGTTCTTATTTTGTGTTTCATTTATGAACAGATCAGATTATAACAGATCTACAACAGATAAAGCTTTTTAAACATGGGAGAAAAGCAGCACAGTTACTGTACACTTTTAAATCAGTGATGCCCAAGTCCATAACTTGGGAGCTACCACAGGTACATTTCAGCTGCATTTTCTTCAACAAACCAGTATGAAATAGCTGATTTCAATCATCAGTATGTATTTGATAGTGGTGTTTTGGAGAAATACATCTAAGTAGCAGTAGCTCCCAAGGACTGGACTAGATCACCACTCTTATAAAGATTCACGTAACAAAAATGTAAATAGTTAAAGTATTGTGCAATTGCTACATTTTAAGCTTTTCACAGTATGTATAAAAAGATAGCAAACAGAAAAAAAACACTGTCAGAGTAAATAACACTGTGATTAACAACCTGACATGTGTGCAACCTTGTGCAAAAGTGGAACTTGTATATACTTAACTGTACCAGACTTGTTTCGATGTATAAAACAGTACTCTACTGGTCATTAAAAAGGGCCTGACTGAATGAAAATTGGTCAGTGGCTTCAGCAGGTGTGTGGAACACAGCTTCAGTGTTCATAGTGTTTCCTGGTCTTGTGTTTTGACGTGTTCTGTCAGAAGTGGAGTTGTTTGGGTATGGGTAATTTGCTGAGTTTTGGTGGACAGAATGGTGGGCCATTGTGTGCGAATACATCGGACCTCTTGGCTCATATGGCATGTAGTGTGGTGGTTGTGCAGGTGCATGAATGACCTGTTTCAGAAGAGAAAACCCATCAACAATCGATGTGGTAAGTCTTTCCAGTGTATTGGACATTTTTGAATAGTTTTCGGATGCTTTTTGTTCTGATGTCTCAATGATTTCCACCAGTCTCTTTTTCACACGCTGGTCTTCCTCAAGAGCATTCAGCCACTGGGTCTCAGCAGGCAGCTTTCTCCTCAGACGGTCGTGTCTGTGTCCTTTTAGTTTTGCCTTCAAAAGAGAAATGAAAATCATCACAATTAAACATAAAAAAGTAAACCTGGATCATGTTGATGTTGTACTTTTCACATCACTTCTACATAACAATATGTAATAACAGCGTATCCAATGTTTGCTATATGTCTTAAAGTGTATTTTGTACCCACCACCCCATCAAACTAATGAATATGTAGGCCTAACATAATATGAGATGAGTAAGAGCATGATGGTGTCATTTCTTTTTTGCAATAATAATAAAAATAAATCAGCAACCCGTACACAGTAAAATATAAAAAACATCACATTCCAGCCTCCACTACACACCTCAACTCTTGCATAATTTTTAACACACATATTGCCTTAACTGTATTTTTAATAGCAACACAATTCAACAAACCTGTTCCGTGAATTATAGTACATCCAACAGATGAACATTTACAGCAAAAGTACTTTTATTTATGAGGAATGGACAGAAAAATATACGTACATCAAGCAGGTCTCTCCTCTCCTTTGAAGTAGGACCCACACTGCTTTCATTATCAGACCCTGTGTCTGCTACATCCATGGTAGTGGAGGAAGAAGATGTGGATGGTGAGGGTAGGGTCCGAGAATGATCCAGGTCAGCTGTTTCACTACCGGAGGATATGGTAGTACTAGCTGGAGAGCCACCCCAGATTTGTTCGCACAGTTCGAAGTACAGAAGAACCACTCGACCGTGTCCACTCCTGCGTCCTGTATCAACAGCATGGCGATATTTACCTCGGACTGCTTTCATTTTTGTTGTTAAATTCCCGCGCGTGATGTCGGCATGTGAATGGGGAAACTCGTCGGAGGACTCCGTTGGGTAATGCTCTAAAAAAAGCGCTAAAATATCAACATACTTGTTCTGACAGGATTCCCAGTCGACATTTTCCTGAGTTTTATTAACTTTGTACTCCAACACGGTATTTAATAGTAGTTCAACCTCGCGGTCTGTCCACACAAACGAACCTCCAGGCGCCATGATTCAATACTAACAGGAAGTTGTGGTTGCTTTGAAGGGTTGTGATTGGCTGATATACGTTTCACCTTTGCACTACACTGCCTCCTATGGGTTGGGCATATTCTTTACAACGCTCTGTGGTGAACATCACCGGGTTCATGTAGACGATCATTTTCTCTATCCGAACATGTATGTACGGCGATATTTTTTTGCGCGGATATTCGTTTTTTCAAACACCAGGCTACGTGTGTACAGGGCCTCAAGATGAATGGATCACTGCTGTTGATCTCGCCTCCTCATTCCATGTGCTAAGTTATTCTGTGGCTGCTACCCCAGTGGGGGGTGTGGGGAAACAGGAAGTTGAGAGAGGGAGGCAGAGGCAGACTGAAATGCCTCAAGGACTCTAAAGGAGCAGAGCATTGCAGCCTGCATGGGAAAAAAAACTCCCTAACAACTTACTGTACACTTCTCTAACCCGAGGTATCAAACATTACAAATGTGAACATAATGCACCTTTTAATGAGTGGCTGATGCTATATTAAAGCAATATTTGCAATAGTGTTGATTTGCTGTGTTGAAATACCCGCTTCTGTTGCATTAGTTGAAAATTGTGTAGAGCAGATTAAGAGTTAAAGAGTAAAGAAAGGTATTTTTTAATACAATTATTAGAACAATGGCCATGTTCATTTATCTTCTGTCATGTCTCCTTAGACCTGCTTCTATTTCAGGTTGCACGTCAAGTGAGAGCAGCTATATCTGGCTGGCAATTAAGCTGGTCCTGCCTCCCCTTGATGCTTGATTAGTCCGATTGATGGAGGAGGCCATATGTGGCGGTGTCAAAACTTGGCAGCCAGTCTCCATCCTCTCAAATGAGAGGCAGGCAATAAAGAGGCAGGCTGCCCAGAGTGGGTGCACGTATGCGAGGCCTGCAGCGCCATGATTTAGTCCCCCTGAAATTTAGTATTTTTCTCTGGGGTTCTTCGGGGCACTGACCGCTCTGGCCAAGTTCTTGTTGGGCCAGAGGGGGCCACCAGCTAGGCATGTCACTGTAGTGTCACTGAGCTCTCTGGGGCACAGGCTCCAGGCTAGGTGTAGGAGTGTGCGCGTGTTGTCATGATGGGTGGGGGGGGGGGGGGACACCAAGGGGGGAGGGGAGGGGTTTAGAAAGCTGAGAGATATGGCCCCCTTCCCAATCTTGCTCGTAGACAACAAAAAGGGAATGCTTGAGAAGGGGAAGCAGCGGGAGGAGAGCACAAAGACAAAGGCGTGGGCAAGGTCAGTGTAGCTAATGGGCCTGAGCCGTGGGCTGCCTGGGGCTAGGCACACTTTTGTTCTCCCTCACACACTGGGCCTTCAAAGACCCTTCAGTCCACCCTCTCCTTCTCTCCTCTCTTCCTCCATCTCTTCCACTCCTCTCTGACTTGTTTCCCCACTTCCGTTGGTGACACTTCCTTCCTTCAAAAGAGCCTGCCCAGGTACTTTTAACATGTTTTTCACAAAACATCCCTCAAATACTCGCTTTTTCAGCGTATCAACAATTGTGATGGCGATATTTCCCCAAATTTAAACAATTCCAAAAGGACATAAAATATGTTCGCTATATTTTCTTTTTCAAAAAAAAAAAAAAAAAAAAAAAGAAGAGTCCACCAGCTTATATAGTTTCATCATTAGCTCCAAGGTAGGTCCAAGGAAGTGCTAAGAGGAACTGCTGGGAATGAGGAGGAGGTGGAGTGTTGTTGTCAGGTTGGCTGGCTGGCGTAGCTTGGCTCCACTCGAGGGCTCCTTTAATGTGCAGCGGAGTAGAATAAGTGAGTGGCTGTGGGCACCAGCTGAGCTCACTCTCGTCTTCGCCTGGTAGCTGAGGGGTGAGCCGCTGCCACCTGACACTGGGCACACGGCTCAGGGCTCCTCTTGGCAACATGGCACAGCACACATGTCCCCTCATTTGGATGGAGATTCAGACACAACACACAAAAGCTTTACACCCCCCCTCCCCTCCTTTCTTCTCATCCCCTCACTCGCTCGCTCAGCCTCTCGTTTCCCCTCCTGCTTTTTTTTCCTCATCTCCCTTTAGTTTTTGACAGCATCATAATAATGTGAGTATCTTCTTGATCATGCCTCGTGCTTTTTTCCCCTCGTCTTCTTTTCTGCTTTCCTTCCTCATCTTCTCAGAGACGAGTTTGAAATTGCCTGCGTCAGGACTTTGCTAATTAAAGTCATACTTTCAAAAATGCCATAATAACTGTTAATTAGCTTGATGCTATTTTCAGCATAATTTGCTAATTAGTGGAAAACCTGTACAGCGTTTCTCTCTAATTACAGTATGGCTCTGCACGGCGCATCTGTGCCTTGACTCCAAATGATACCATTACAAAGTCCCGTATTACGCATTCTCTCAAAACAGTTAATTGCCTCCACAGATAGTGAGATACTTCAGTCAGCTGATTTTTATGGTAATAAATGGACAGGCACAGACACGAACCACCCTGGTTCATATTTATGAAATATGAAAAAGAAAAACAGCCTCTTTATGAGATGCAAGGAGTTAGTTTGGAATATGATCTGGTTGGTTCTGTGATGATTTTGTGTGTTCATGCGTTGAGTTACTGAGACGTTTTTAATGAAGTTTGATTTATTCTTTTTTATAACCTTTTGAGCGCGTGGGCCATAACGTTATAATTAAAGCCAAAGACGGAGTCACAACATTGGCCTTATATGAAGTAAATTCAAAGCTCTGCTGTTTCAGAGGGGGTTGCCATGTAAATACAAGTTGGAACATAATGTGGCTATGCCACAGCTTATTATGGAGAATGTAACTACCTTGTCATCCCGCCCGTTATTTTCATGTAGCCGAGCAAGGGGAGGGAATTACGGACATGACCACAGGTTGACCCTAACACACGTGTATACTAGACACAAATTATGACTCATTAAGTGTAGTGAGAAGCGTGATTGGCACGACCTTTGAACTCAGGACGTCAGCTGTGCCCATCCTCCACTTTGCCCTGCTTTTGACAGCCACCAGTCTGACAGGGGTAGCATCAGCCCTGGCTAATTAATGCACCACTTCAGAGACCCTTTCATTTATGGCTTCTGAAAGGCATTATTAAATTAATTAAACCACCAAGAGTTAGTCATTATGAAATCAGGAGGTTTACATGGATGACAGCGTTTATGAATTAAACATCCCCAAAGTTCCTCGCAGGAGATACCCCGAGCTGCATGCGGGTACCTAGTGCGACAGATGTTTGCCCCCCCCACCCCTCCTTCCTCCAGCTAACCTGTATTGCAAGCGATTTAGGTCTCATTTGGGGGTTTGAAAACTAAAGGCAGGGAGAAAAAGAGGTTGAGGATAGCTAATGAGCAGAGAAAGAGAGGGGAAAAGGAGGTCACTAGTTCTGTTCATCTGTAGACAGTACAGATGGTTCTGTTTTATACAATACAACAATGGCGTACATCAATTTGTTGATCGTTAATAGAAAGCTACTCTCTAAAGGATTGCAGTCTGGGATCAGCTGTCTGTGGGTTTTTGCTGAGAACTCTACATTTATAGCCTGGAATTTTTTTTTTTAGAAAAGCTGTAAGCTGTTTTTCGACTCATCATGTGATATAAAAACTACAAATGATTGACGAGATAAATCCCATAAACTTGGGCTTAGCTGGAGAGCAGAGGGCAGAGATGAGTAGCTCGCTCAGGAGCCTTGACGATAGACTTCTTTTCATCTGTGGACTGAGATTCACAGATTATCTCAAGAGGCTCTCTATCTCTGTCCTCGTCTCTACTTCTCTTTCTCTGATGCACCCTCCCTTACTCGCCCCTCGATTCAGGAAGTTTGCCAGCAACTGTCTTTGTTTACAATGCCAAGGGAAAATGTCAGCGCCGTTGAGAAAAATATCCTTAGAATCTTTTTTTTTTCATCTTCTTAATCTAACAGTTTACTGAACTTGATAAGTGTCCTATCAACATGCTAATCAAATTACTTCGGAACCAAAATTGACAGTTTTCATTAATTATACAAGATTATTCTAATTGCAATTCAAATTTATTCATTCTGAACAGAAGGTATTCAGTAATATTTTACAAAATTTGCATATTAAATGGAGGGAGTTGTGCATTATGCATGGTAATGTATGCACAGTTTCTTATTTTTAACTTCATGGCCATATGTGGTGTCGTTGTAGGAGCAGGTGAAAAGTCTAAGTGTGTTTAATTTGCTTGACAAACATTCGGCTGGAGCTTGTCAAGGGGAGTATTGTGAATGCCAATCTTTATTCCCTCTTTATTGATTACCCCAAACTCTAAACATCTGGAGGTAAATGGCACTGAGAGAGATGAACTGAATCATGGGATTAGTACCCTCAATGACTGAATCACTATCAATTACTTCAATAGCATAATTCAAATGTACTGCATAAAAGCTGCAGTACCTTGATTTGAGCCGGGATTAATATTGCAATTTAACGTAACAATGGAGGCGTGGGAATGATGTGGATGGCGTCCAACTTTTTTACATTGATGTCAGGAAGCTAATGCTGTTATCTAAATATGAAAGTATTTAATTCCTAATTTGAGCTTTGTTTGTAGAATGAAAAGGCTCAACGCATTAGGCGCATGTTTTAAAAGGTAATGGATTCTGTGAGTAAAACAACCTTATTTATTCACTGAGACGCAACCCCCCCCCCCCCCCCCAATTTGCTCTTTGTTTTTATTTCCTAAAGCGGGCAGTGAAGTGCAAACAGCTTACTGGGAAGCTGTTTACTACTGTATATGACAAAGAATGTGTGTATGCACGTGTGTGTTTATGTGGGAGGGGGGGGGGGGTGGCTCTTCCAGCTCTACAGGCAAGGTCTTGTGCTGTAATGTAAGCGTAATAATTATCAAACAGCATCGGGGGCTCTGGGTATGGGCTTTAACAGGGGGAGAGCATGTTTGATATGTAGAATCAGCCCATAGTGCATCATCCATAGAGGGTGACTAAATTGCACGGTTCATGGATCACATTAGTATTGCTCTGCATCCACCCTCACACTATAGGTGATTTCCATTTAGACACACATTTCCACATGAAGATAAATATGACTTGAATCGTAATTTCCCTGAAGTAAATATAATACAAATACAACATAATACAGTGTCAGGCCAAGCAGGCTAATAGATTACTAGCGTGTTTTCCATTTGTATGGTAAGTGGTGAACCTAGGTGGTGGTCTGGCGAGTAACAAATTGAATGTTTAATCCATCTCAGTGCAGATTGAGGGTATCAGAAAGATCGGTAGTCTTTTCAGTTCTCTTGTGACTGCTACTATATTAGAGATTTTTTACTCTTTGGGGCTTTAAGGAATGTTGTTGGATTAACATGAGGTGCAAAGTGCTAGATAAATTCAATTCCTTATCTATTCAAAAGTCATCTGTTATACTTTCGAATAGGTATTTGGATTTGACGGGCAGTATTTCCAGTCGCTCACAGGTGTATTTTCGGAGTCTAGATTAAAACACACCAGCTCTGCTTGAGCCTGATAGTTAAGGTGTTTCACGATTTTTATTTGCGAAATTATAAATTGTCATTTTCAGTCGTTAATTTTTCTGGAAGTCATTACACTTACAATTATGTTAATCTCTCTAAGTTGGAGAAATTGTAGTGGAGAAACCATAACAAATGTGCAGCCATTCGAAGTGCATTTTTAATGTTTTAACAAATGTTTGCTCTGGCAATTGGAAAAGCTAGAATAACCCCAACTGCACAGCATCTTATACAAGTGTGACAAATTGATATTTTTATATAGCCTAATCTGTTTACTATGATGTTTTTGCAAGGACTTATTACAAACTAATTAAAGAAATCACTTTGATATAATTAGTCAGATTTCAGGAAGCTCATTAGTAGTAATTTGCATGAAAAATAAGCCCTGTAGTGGTGCTTAGACCCAGCTATCCGATCTGTGTTTTATCTGGTTACACATCATCCCCCATTGTTTGTTGTTTGAGGCTGTCTGAAGTGGCCTACAATATTTTCAGTCATTGCCCCGAGAAGCGGCAGGGTGTCTTTCAACAAATTCCTCCCCTAAAGCTAGTCAACCTGTATGTGGAAGCAGACACACGCCTCTCTGTATACATAAGGCAGGAGGAGTGAGCAGCAAAACACCGTCTATTTATCTGTCAGGTTCCTGACAAAGAAGTGAGCTGACAAGTAATGGTTTCCCTCGGCAGAGCAGGGGAGCTTTATTCACTCTACTTACATGCCCAGTCTATGCCCAGAGACTCATGTTATTTGCAAATCACACTCTTTGAAAATTCACAAACGGGGCGAGACATGCCATGCTACGGGTTTGTCAGCTGCCTTCACAACAGCTAGCTGTATCGCTAACAGTGTGCGGTTTTGGAAGGAAGCAGCTTTCTCTTAGCATTTGCCTCGCTGTCACTTTTTCCAACACATGCGTTCCGTGTCTTCATGCATGGGGTCTCTCCTCCCTCAGAGGGTTGCCATCTTCCCTTTGGACTGACAAAACGCCCACACTCCCACTGATATAAAAAGGAAGGGGAAGAGAGAGGGGGGGAAAAAAAGACATTCCTGGAATTACATCATTCTCTGCTGTAGCTGTTCTTCTCGAAACTGACACTCATGTCTTATGTTCTTATAGTTGCATAAAAGTGATGGTTCTTATTTTAAGTATTTTTAAACTGCTTTTATTGCATGATACCCCTGACTCAGAATGAGGTTTAGGATACTAGTACAAAAGCAAGACCTGTTTATTCTCTGTACCCTTTTCCCACCATGGGCGAAATCCTTCCCTAAACATCCGGACAGAGAAGCACTTGTGTGGCGCTGATGTCACGGACCTACCTGGCCTCCCTCTCACAAAAGCTAAGGTATCATTAGCTAGCCTCACACAATGGCCATTCAACCAAACCACTGCGCTCCTCAGGACTTGAGAACAATGTTATTTTTTGTCTCAGAATTATAAAGACAGAGTTTTGCAGGAAACCTGACAGACAAAACCTTTTAGAGGTAAATGCTCCAGGCGGCTTTTGGGTTTAATCTTTTCCCATTAGCATTTCACCCCCCCCTCACCCCCCACTGCCCCAATGCTTCTTTGCTCACACACAAAGACCATATTTACAGGGTCAAGAGTGGAGGCTCGGACTCTCTGGAGACTGCTTTTAATGTTGATCTTTACATATTTGCACTTATTAATTTTATTAAATTTTATTTATTTTTTTTATTTTTTTTTACAGAATGGATTTTATTTGGGTTTGACTGTAAACAAATTGTTTGTGGGGGCTTTTAAAAATAAAACATATATAATACTTAGCTAAGCGAACAAGGAACAAAAGTGTTTAAAATATATATATATATTTGTAATTACTGACAAATGCAAAGGTTTATATAACTTAATACTCACATTGTCAACAATATAAGAGAAATGCTAAGGGTTCACGGAGCTACCTTTGAGTGTGTGTGTGTGTGTGTGTGTGTGTGTGTTTGGTTGGACGTGTGCATGTGCGCTTAAACTTGTGTGTGCATGTGTGTGTGTATGTGTGTGACTCCATGTGTGTGATTCATTCCAGGGCAGTTTTAGTCCTTATAAAATATTCATTTTGGTTGTGCAGGGCCCTGTAATTGCCATCTCTCACCCTGAATTATTTATACCTCGCACAGACTGACAAAGCTTTGCCATACGGCCCCAGATGAATCAGAAAGCAGCCATCTCTGCTGCCAACAGCACTGGGCTTTCACACAAATATGGCAGCCACGTCTCTCTGCCTGGCCTCTCTTAATTTGACATTTTCTTTTTCCTCCCTGCCTTTGTCCTAGGTGCACAGAAAGGTTACCTGTTAGCTTTAAGCACCGACCCACTCTCTGTCTTTCTGTTTCTATCCCCCCTACCTACATGACAGTGCGTTGTTGTTTTTTTTGTTTTTTTTTAAGCTGTTTGAGTATGGGTTAATGTGATCGCAATGTCATAGTAGCTGCCTCATGTTTCCTGATGACTGACCAGCTCTGACAGCCACTTTAGATGTATGTATTATACATTAGTAATAATATGATGTAGAAATACACTCACTTAAATATGAGCATGCATAGACAACCTGTAAAATCATTGGCTCACTGACCTAAATGTAGCACACAAATACACACACATGCACATGTAAATCAGCCCTCGCTGGCATGCTGAGTCCAGCAAGTCTGTCTGTACAGTAAACGGTCACAGCCTCCCCACTAACCTTTGTCGCTCCAGCTGTGTTCCTCGGTGTCTTGCCTGGGTCTGATCACTCCAAGGTGCCACAGCAGAGTGCCTGAGCTGTATGGCGCTCATTGTGAACCGACTCGGGGGTCTTCCAGAACAACACGTCCAACACCCTAAATACTTCTATTCAACTCAGCCAGATACTCCAACATATGCTTATCTTTCATCTCACTAGTGCAGGGAGGTGCTGACTGGTATTTCCTCAAGGCCTCAAGCTCCAGTGCTGACCTGTAATCAAAGCAGCATATTTCTTCTAAAGAAATAACAAGACAATACTTCTGTAGTGTCCAACACAAAATGCTCCTGACAGCTGTTTTGCTCACTGTCATGGTCATTATCAGTAATATTTGTCATGTTTTTTTAAGTTATTGATGATTCAGTGATATTTACGAATCTCACTTTGGATGCAAATGATGTTTGCTCTATAGTAGCAATTACTGTCTGGTTTGCTTTTAGAAAAGGACCGTGCAAGACAAAGTAATGCAGAATTATTTATGTTTTGTGTCTTATTATATTGTGTTCAAAGTCCTGAAAGAGTAGCGCCGTGTTTGGAGTAAAACAAAGAACAGCGTGCAACAGTACACAGCCTCAGCGGTATCTCGATGCAAAGGGGATGGGAAGGAAAGGGAGAAAGCTCGGGGCTAAACATGCAGTATGTGGCGGGCTGAAGCTAAAAAGCTGCATAAAGCACACAGCCTTAGTCCACTGTTAGCAAGTGATGGATAGTTAGCAGGAGCTCCAAGTCTTTGTCTAATCTGTTACAGTAAACCTGTGCCAAAGCCTGAAGGGAATCAGTGGGGGCAAGCTTGGGAGTGGGTTTGACGTGAAACCATTTGTGAAGACGAGCGATTCTCTTAAGTAAGAAACTAACAGTGTAGAGAGGGAGAGAGATAGCTGGAGAGCAAGCAAGACAGGAGGTGAAGAGAATGAGTGAGAGTGTGAGGGAGAGTGAAGGAGGAAGAGATACCATAATGAGTCCTGTAGCCATGGAGTAAATGAAGAGGGATTGACAGAGTGAGGGATCCTCAAGTGAAATAATGTCAATGCCACTCTGCCCATTAGAGAGAAAGGAGGGGGATGGTGGAGGAGAGGGTAAAGAGGGATGAATGGAGGGACAGAGCTACATCTTACGTCGCAGAGGAAGCACATAAATTATTTGTGACACCCTCAAAACACACATTCCACCAACAAAAATATGAAATATGGAACAACAAAATGAACTGACAATAGCAGCAGAAAAAAAAAATTGCAAAAGCCTTGGAAGTATCCAATAAATTTCTCAGAAACATATTGTTGAGATATTTGATGTCGAACAATAATAATCACAGTGACATCTGCCTCCCTACTCTCGAAGGAGGCGGGTAGGGCCCGTGAGTGGAAGGGGTTAATCTTCCAAACCCAATAAGGTTGGATAGTGAGGCACTTGTTCCCTGATAAAGAAGTGATAGGATCTGTGGGTCTGGTCCCTTGGCGCTTGTACAGGGGTAGAGCAAATATTGTTAATGTGCTGTGGTTTACTTCGGCTAAGGCGAGAAAAACAGCTCTGCTTGACGAGGGGAGGACAGTGGCAAACCAGAATTTGACAGAAATGGCCTGGCTGCTAAGTTTGGCCTCCCAGGGACTTACCGGGCATATATATCTGAGCCCACTCAGCTGCATAAATAAGTGTTCGGGAAGATTAAGATCTATAAGTGTCTCTATTTCTCGTTTTACCTGCTCCGCCTTGTCACAACAGGGATCTGAATGCAGTTCAGTGAAGTGCCTAATAACTGGAGCAGTAGGTAGGGAAGGCAGGAGGCTTGACATTAAGACCCTGGCGTTTTGGAAATCCGATACGCTATTGACCCGTGTACTACTATCTCAGCGTAGAGATCTGGTGTCAGCAGATTGTAGTCTGGTGTTGGGAGCCGTTTCTTACAGGGCTCTTGTAACAGGGGCCCATTGAGTCTGGGAGGCAGCTGGGGCCTGATGGGCTGGAGCTGGGCGGTGATCGATACTCACCGCCCTGCAACGGATGACCTCACTGTCATGGCTGCCGGCTGTGGACACTGCATGCTAGTCATTAGTGCCGGGGCACCAATCAGGAGCTTAGAGTTGTCAATACCTGCCTCTTACAGATACTGTGGCCATCTGTCAGTGTATTGTGTAACGGCCTAAGTAAATATGGGGAAGCTCTTTTGGACAATAAGAACAAGGTGTTCTATCGATGAAGGGGAAAAGCTCCCCAATAAGTAATAATAAAAAATAATTTAAAAAAATTAAAAAAATTCCAGATAACACAAACTTGACTTTCTTTCTGTTTTACAAGTCATTAATAAAAACGAAACGTTGGAAAATCAATGGATAAAAATGAATTCAATTGACAGGACAGCAAGCCTCAACGATCGATAGAACCTTCTTAATAATACAACATTATCCTTATTTGCCCTCTTCACTCAAATCAAAAGGATGGACATTTTTGCACGAGTGACATCAACCCGGCAATTAAGATGGCCATTTAAATGGAAGAAGACCTTCCTCATGTTTGTTTTTTCTTTTTTCTACTCTCTCCTTTCTTTTTTTCCCCGTATCCCCCTTCTTTTTGATGATGGGAGAGGGTGAGCTCGAATTAGGGCGATGGGTCTTCCTTTGAGTGTCAGCCTAAAATGATCAGAGTAAAGATAAGAGGGTCTAGCAGCCCTCAAATCAGTCAAAGTGCCAAAGTCGGCCTTTTTCTCCTCAATTACCGGGTCTGTGAAGCCAGCGAGTGGAAGGCGCAGAGCCTGCTGCATTACTAAAGAGACAATCTATTTCCCCTTTGACCAGAGGGAGAGAAATCATTATGGCATGATTAGTAGCTTCGGCAGTGGGCGAGCATGGAGGTACTACAGGAGAACCGTATTAATTGCCTTAGACCAAGGCATAAGCAGGATTGTTTTAACGTTGATTTGTGGACCTGTATGACTAGCTGTCGGAGATAAAAGCCCATGTCAGATCTTAGTTATGCTGGCAGACTTCGGGGTACACGGACTGAGAGGCTTGATGTCAAAAAGAGCTGCTGGAGCAACCCTGGAAGTCTTCCTCTATATGCTTGTCGATGTCTTGCTCTTTGTCTTTCTTCACACTTCATAGTTTTCCTTTATGCCTCTCACTATTCCTCCTTTACCCCCCCAGCCCCCACCCCTTCTTTCACATGGACTACACCCCACCCCTTCCTGCGCTCCTCTCTCTCCTCCAACTGATAGCTGCCTTGGCCGATTATTTCATCCAGTGCAGTCCACTGAGAGCCTCCTCTACCGACTTTGGAAGAGCTTTAATTAGCCATGTTAATATCCCCTTCATTGGCCTTAATATCACTCAACACCTTCCTCCATCTCAGCGGCCACCAGGGTCCCCCTGTCCTGTCAGAACAGCTGATTATTGAGAAGGATAGCTTTAATCAAACCTAATTGCAGTTCATTCTTTCTCTCTATCCCCCTTTGCCCTCCATTGCCAACATCTAATGGCAGCGACGACTTGATATCCCATTAAAAAACAATTAAACAACCTCCTTTTGTCTCTGTGTGTGCCAAAACACCAGCACAAACTTCTGTAGATATTTAAGAAGTAAAGGAGAGAGAGAGGGGCCTTGTCTTAATTGCACTCCTTTTCACCAAGGACCAATTTGCAAGCGCTCATGGAAAATCTTAACCAACTCAAATGTAATGGATGCTATAGCACCTTTACTGCTGTGGATGATGAAAATTAAGCTTATCTGTTTAGGAAAGAAATTGTGCTTAATTGCTTTCATAAAATTAAGCATAAAGGAACTACTTTATGAATGTGTGGGTACTCAATTTCTTGGGCTTATTGTTTCTTAACTTTTGTTTTGCAGTTGTAGGAGCTGTATGTAAAAGCATTAAAGTGTCCAAGAAAGAGACAGGACTAACTCTGGAAGTGATGTGTGTCTTTTATGAAGTGAATGCATTGCCTGGGAAATATATTCTATCTCTTGCGCTGACATAAATTGTCTCTCAATAGGTGATGCATGTGCATGCACATCGTCACACAAACACACCGCAGCGCAAACACACACACACACATGCACATAAATACACACATTCTGTACGAGAGGCGACAGACAAATAAAAGTCGTATTTCAGGTCTGCTTTCCGCAGATGTCTGCTGCTCTACATTATGACTCTTTGGGGAAATAAAAACAGGGTCAGGGAATTAGAGTACATAATGGTCATTTTGATGATCAGCCAACAGATGCAACTCGAAAACACAGTGCACACAATCAAGTGAAATGCACTAATGACAAGTCAGGTTTTTTACGGCCTCACCACACACCAACAGGCAATCAGCATTCTGGCATGGGTTAAAACATCTTTTATTGATGTCTAAGCCAAAGCTCCTTGGATGTGGAGCGAAAATATTTCCTCACCTCACCTCTCCCTCCTGGGTCCTCGCTAAAGTTAAAGGTATAGGAGTCTATCGAAGAACGCTTCTAAATGACCAGTGCATGTGCTAATGTGGCCAGGGTTAGAAGGGTCATTTCAGACTCTGATTTATGACCTGGCCAGAATCCCACTGGGTGAACGAGAAGTCTTAAGTGTTGTGAAAGTGTCCTTGCTGGCCACACAAGCCACTGAATTTAGCAGAATGAAATGGCCATGCAATCTATGGTGCAATCTACGGTAATCCAGTAAACCACTGTGATTCTGTGAGCCAATTTAGTATTACAACGGCAACAATAGAGTTGCATATTGTAATAACAATGCACTGAGATGAAAAATAAATATGACTGTACTCTATTTATAATTTGAGAAAGCAAAGCTACCATCAGTTATGAGATTCTGTGGAGAGAATTCGCTAAAGCAAAGTCGATTTCATTGTTTATTCTCCGAGGTCGTGTACAATTTTGGACAATAGACTGCATCCGAGATAATTTCTCTCAGTGGCGTTCTTCAATTTGTATTTTTTATTTTTTAACCATTTCATGTCAGGCAGGTCACATCTGATATATGACTCTCGGTTTAATACCTTATCAATAAATTCTGCAAGATCCTAAAGAAAACAAAAGAAGAGCTTACGAACTAACCAAGCCCAGATCTCACTCAGACGTGACATTTGTTCAGAGACGATTAGCCAGGTTGTAATTTGTGGCATAATTGCTTCACCCACCCACAAGTACATGGGTGTGTGTGTATGCATTATGTGTGTGTCTGTGTGTGTGTGTGGCATACTGTGGTCCCAGGAGTGTCCGCCTAATTGCCTGACAGGACTATAAGTTTTGTGGCGCGCTCTCACCTTGTTAGGTCCTTTATCCCTGATGCTCTTCAAACAAGACCTGGTCACAGGTGGGCCTCATTTGCTTCCCTATTGAACAGGAGAACTTTAATTGCACAGGGGGTGTCCTGGGATTAAAGAGGTGGGTGGAATATCAAGTGTTTTCCTGTATGTTAGTGGCAGATGGATGTTAGGGAAGACCCGTGAACTCAGGTGAGAGGATATGATCACAAAAAGACTGATGCTCTCGATTTTAAAAGAGAAATATATAAAACGGAATGGTCAAATGGTGCGATGAATGACTAAACGTGCATTTGGGAGTGTTTGAGGAGTCTAATTTAAATATCTTGTCGTTTTTTTTTCTTTTTCTTCAAGCTTTAAGAAAACAACTAATCGTTTTTGCTTTTCTTTGTGCTCTCTTTCAGATTCTTCCTAAAGTTCTTTCTCAAGTGCAATCAGAACTGTCTGAAGAATGCAGGGAATCCACGAGACATGCGCAGATTCCAGGTGACTGAAACCTATTTCACACATATGTTCTATTTCTGTCCCTGTCTCTCACTGTCTCTCTTTTTTTTTTCAGACACGCATACACATGCGCACAGGTGTAGAAAAGCACATCTACAGCTGCTGTATTACACTAACTCACACTGACACACACTCACATATGAACACATTCTTATTGCTAACACTGAAGGAGGTAAAAACCAGAGAAAGAGAGACTGGGGGATTTTGTGTCCTGTGTTCTCGGGAAAGAATATTTATTAGGGAATACCATCTGACACAAATAAGGATATAGGATTTAAGAGTGCCATCAGTTGTGTTCCTGACAGCTTTCTGAGCCTCAGCACAGAGGGGAGGATGATCCAACCACATGTAACAACAGTGTTAACTCAAGATCTGTCTGGCAGAGGAAATGCATACCTTTTTTTTTTTTTTTTTTTGCACACACATATGCACAAGCATGCACAGAGATGCACATGCACATAAAGATGCATGCACATAAATGCTAGGAGCACATGTGTTTGCTTTCTCCATATCCTTCTCCTCTAAGCCACATGTGCATACACTTAATGTCTCTCATATGTAGCTCTCTGTATAGTCAGTGAAAACATCTTAACCATCTGAAAATGGCTTCAGTTTATACTAAAATGACATTAACACTGAGTGATTTTACTGTTTCTTTTACCCTCTTGCTTTTAATGTGTCAAGAAGTTGAGTCGTGCAATGATTGACCCCCCGCTGATCCATTTATCCAACCATTCATCCATCCAATTCAGACATTTTTACCACAAGCAGCCCACAGGTCAAGGTGAGAAAAGGAGAGTTAGTGTGATTTGTCCTATCAGGGTAACTACAAACTACAGGAGGACGTCCATCACTGGCAGCACTATTCTGTGATAGACACATAAGCCAGCATCCTCCAGGAGGAAGCCCAGACATGAAACAGACAAGACAGGGTGTCCCCTCCTGATGTCACCACCATCAGACCTCCCCTGCCTCCTCAAATCTTCCCTCAGGGTGAATGTGGACTGATGCATGACAGCCACCATGGGCTTTCACCCTTCACTTCTGCGTGTCAGAAGGAATGCAAGACCTACGTTTCACTTTTTTGTGTCTAAAACAATAGGATTTTTTTTAGAGTTGCTCATGGTCATACCTTACTTTTTTTTTCTAGCTGTTAGTATGCCATTTCCCCCTAATAGATTTCCCAGATGTTCCACTGAAGGTGTTTCTTCGGCCAAAGTTGTGTATTTTACATGCCTTCGACTCTACTTATTACCCCCCAAAACCAGCTGGAGGCCAGAAAGGGCCCAATCCATCATCCTCTGCTTGGCCCAGCTCTGAACCTGCTCATAAGAATGGAGCTCTTTCACTTCCCCTACATTTCCTCCACCTCCCCAAACTCCCCCACCTTTCCCAAACCAACGAAGAAAAAAAAGTATCCCCCTAAAATTCCACCGCTACACCGAGGTCACTTACCGGCGAAGCAAACCTGAGAGGGGCTCTCTGTTTCCGGCTCAGAAACACTTTGGCTATTCACATTCAGCTCACTGTTTGGAATGTGGTAGCCAAAAAACAACAACAAAAATAAGCATTATGAAAAATGGAGTGTGGCTTGGAATTTGATCCTAGTAAAATGTTTGCTGAGTGATGAGATGGTGCACGGTTTGGCTGCTAATGACTCCAGTAATATTTTTTAAAAGGGAGGTCTTCCATGCTCAGCAAGGTGGGCAAGCTGATCAATAATTCTGAGCTTCTGCTGCGATGAAAGTTGCTATTGTGGGTAATTAAAAATTATATTTCAGTGACTGAAAAGTCAATTAGCTGTACACAAAAGCAGGACACTTAAAAAAAGCAATCAAACTGTAAATAGGGGTGAGGTAATGGCAATATGACGAGTCAAAATAGTACAACCACTTCAATGAGTTTTTGCAATGTGGCGTACATGTATGTTCTTCATCAAAGCATAAATCTTAAATTTCTTTAATTTCACTGGGTATTTTTCAAAGTTCGATTATTTTCTTTTAAACTTGTCAAATAAAGTTTAATTTCTACTCCTCCTGCAGGTTGTCGTGTCAACGACCGTCAATGTGGACGGTCATGTCTTGGCTGTCTCTGACAACATGTTTGTACACAACAATTCCAAGCATGGGCGAAGGGCTCGCAGACTCGACCCTTCAGAAGGTACGCCTCCTTATCTGGAGAATGGTAGGCACATTTTTACATCTTATAATTTGCTACCCTCCTTTCATTTCCTTTTAGTTCCTTTCAGACACTCTTCCAACTTTCAGATCACACACCTAGCTACTTCTAGTCTCTTATCATCTTTTGCTCCTTGATCACTTTCATTTTTTATCATTTAACTTCCTACTTGCCTCTTTTATAATTTGTTTTGTACTGACTGGAAATAGTATGAATATGCATTAGGCATTAAAATAAATTTATATTAGTTCCAGACTCTTTATGCACCTACATTTGTCCTAAAAGCTTATGTGAAACATGATCAAATTGCTGAAGAATTTGGCTGTGAGGTCAATTTCCTGCCATTGGGGTTCTGCAGATTTAGCTGCGAGAGAACTGAAACAGGGGGAATGAGAAAGACAGAAAGAAGAGGAGGGGGGTCACTTGATGGTGTGTGTGTGTGTGTGTGCATAGAGGGGTGGGGTGGTCTGTGAGGAAAACAGAACTTACTGTTTTTCTTCCAACTGATTCCATATGATGGACTGATTGCCTTCTCAGCCAAAAGAGAGAAAAGTAGGACCACCAAACCATGGGAAATCTAAAAAGTAAAATGCACTAAGTATAACCTTGTGACCCTCGTGGCCTCCACTTGCAGATGGAAGCAAACACAGAGCTGAAAGATTGTTAAAAAGAGAAGAGAAAGGGGAGAGGAGGAAAAGTGAACCGACTTGGGCCAAGTGTGCAAATTGCTTATCTTCAAATTTCAAGAGCCAATTATGGCTGGGCAAACAGTTTATATACACCACTGACTAAAACAAGCTTCTCTACACATTAATGGGCATTAATGGTTCTATCACCAAAAGCAAATGTAATGTTTAATACAACAACAGCTAATACAGAAAAAAAAAAGAAAGAAAAAACAACCCAGACAATTAATATATCTCGGTGCTCTCTCCAGTCCTAGTGGGGAAAAAAGCTAATCTATTTGTTTTTGTCTTTATTAATGACTCCTCTACTGGAGAACAAAATCAAATAATTAAAGTCCTGCCCGGAGCACCAAAGTCATTATGTTCGCTGACGTTCTGTTTGTGTGTTTCACGTTTATGACACGATAGGTGTGGATCTCCTAGCAACCAGTTTCTTAATGAGGAGAGCAATTAAAGAGGTTGAGCCCTTGCCTCCATGTTCCCCCACTCCCACGAGACCCTTCTGTGTGCTGTGTGTGTTTGTCTATGTGTATTTGTGTGCGTTTGTGTTCTTTACAGGTTACCCCAACCATCCTTTTATTCTTCTCTTCACCACACTCTTCAAAGCAGCCGAGTGATGCCCCGTAAAGCAGTAAAAGCAGCTATTGTCAACCGCCCAGTTGAACATGTCTTTGTCTAATAACTTTAAAACACCTTCCCTCTGATTAAACATAAGTTGGGATATTTCTCTCTCTCTCTCTCTCTCTCGCTCAATTCCACAACAAACTAATTTATCATGCATCAGCAGCGATAGCTTACTTTAAGTCGCCATTAACAAAAAGTGATGTGACACATCTAAGAAGACCTGGTTGAAAAATGTGATGCAGCCAAGTCGTCCATACTGCTCTGACAACTCGGGAGGCAGACAGACAGCGTGCTTTAAATTAGCAACACATTCTTTCTCTGGAGTTCACAGGGCAAGAAGCATCAGCTTTGTGGCTGACTGACTGACTGTGTGGCTGAAAGGGGGAAGGCATATTTCCTCCAGGCTCTGGCTGCTCTTCTGCCTCCCATTGATCAAGAAGTGCTGCCCCCTATTGGCACAGACTGGGCATAGCCTGTAGATGCCATACTTGACTCTCCCCATGTCACATTTTGGTTCGCTTGTGTGCACTGTCACACAACAAGCATATTATGCATTCAGACATGAATGTGCTTTGAGGCTGCCTGTCACTCAGACATGTGTGGATTCAGGCCCAAAGGTGCATAAACACGCTCACAAATAGCTGAGTCTTTCACAGACAGCATCACCTCCAACGAATACAGACGCACACTCATACATGCACGTTCCTTAGCTTAGTCCCGCTATTATGGAGCCTCAGACAATATAGGAGACTCAGCATAGGGCCTGCAGCGCCTGCCTCATTTGCATGCCAAGTGGCTGTAATGCTGTTAGGGTTTATGCAATAAAGACAAGTGAATCCAGACTGCTGGGTCGAAGAAGAAGAAAGAGAAGGAGAAAAGAATAGGGGGAGAAGGATAGGAGGAAAGGAGAAAGAGAAGGAGGGAGTAACAGTGAGAGAGGCTGAGAGTGAGACACAGAGAGAGACAGAGAGAGTCAAAGGGAACAGATGGCCCAGGGAGAGGTAAAAGGTATAATCCCATCAGCTGCACTATCAACCGACCATCTGGACATCCCACAGCACAATTACAACACATTTCAGCAGGCAGAACAAAGGACGGCTTCACAGGGCCACAGCAGACCTGTTTGAGTGTCAAAATACTAGAGCCCGAACCTCCTCCGCTCAGATCTTGGATCGGTTTTGACGTCCTCTACGGCTCACCCTAAACAGAGAAGAACAAGATTAAAACAGATTGGCAGCCTGCAGTCATTCTAAAGCAACGGAGATCTTGAAATAAATTCAAGCGCACAACTCTGTGTACAATAATTAAATAAATAAACAACACGTGAACTTGAATTCGTGTTAGTTTTCTTTGTCGTACGCCAAAGTTTGCAAAGACTTAACGATGCAACACTCAGACCAGCAGGCCGGCTCTTTGCATCCTCATCCGTCCACTCCTCATGATGCCTATCATCTGCTGAGGGGGGCATTGTGCGTGTCTGTCATCGGATCGCCTGTGCTGACTGTGTAATCCACTTCGCTACGGTCCCCATTCAGCACATGCTCCCCGCTCTGTCTGTGCATTGAGACATATGCAAATTTTCAGGCAGAAGGGTGGACGGCTTAGGGCCTCAATCGTTCCCTCTCCATGGGTCCTTCTGTGTGTGTGTGGTGGTGGGGGGGGACTGGGATTTCCGACGTGGTGTGTCTGTGGTCGTGTGCGTGATTGTGTATGCCTGTCATAGGTTTCAGGCTGCAGCTGCCCCCCAACAGTTGCCGTCACCATCAGACACTCTTTTTGCCTCCTCCTCCTCCTTTCTGCCATCTCAACCCCCCCCCCCCCCCCCACCTCCGTTCTCTCTCATCCCCAAAGTCAATTTGTTTACAGTAATTTTGAAGGGTGAATTATTTGCTGTAATCGTCCGCACTGATGAAGGTCAGGCCCTTAGAGGGGGCCCAGCATGCCCATGGAGGGTTGGTCCTCTTTCAGACGCTCTGCTTCGCAATTAAGGAAAGCAAATGTCACTCCTCCAGGCCTCACAAATGAAAATCTGTACGAGGCGATTAGCATGAAGTCAACAGCGCCTGTTAAAGTCAGATTCCCTGTAGTACCAATGTGTGTGTGTGCACTTTATGGGCAGGGAGAGAGAGCAAACATGACCTGAACAGACCCAACAGCAAGGCAAACAAAGGGAGATGTCTTGTCTGAGGTGATCCATACAACAATGGCTGACTGTGATTTACTTACTGGATGGAAAGGATAAAGGAGGTTTAGAAGTGAGCTTGTAAAGGGGAATAAAAGGGAACTTGCTGGAATAGTTGTGCCCATTTCAAAGATCAGGGAAAAACTGCCAACAATTTATCGTGCATTAAAAGATATTGATGAAAATGGATTAAATTTGATATTGCTATTTTATGGCTAGTTGTCATGCTGTTTCTGTTGTAAACATGGTGTTTTGCTGAACACCATATTAAGGTAATGCATCAAATGACAGTGAAAGGGAGGCGCAAGATCACTCAAATTAGATTATAATAACAACCCGGAGTGTTGATGAATGGCAGAGCTACACAGCAGAAGTCATGCCAGATGAAAAGCGTCGTAATAAACGACGTGAAATGGATTGAATCGATCACACAAAGAAAGCAAGAAAAAAATAAAAAATAATAAAAACAACCTCAGTCTGAATAATTCATGAGCACGTTTCACGTTATGAAACCTGAAACTACACTCGGTGTGCCTGAACTGTAACAAAGGTAATGAAATAACATGAAGCAGCGAAGCTTTAGCTTGTCATTTCCACTTTAACTACTTGTATTCTTGACTCATTTAAGATGTGCTCAAGTTTAAAATTTTTACTGTACATGCGGGTACATGCTTAATCAATTCTGATAGCTACATTTGCCCTGACACATAATTTGCTCCATCAAATCATTTTCCTAGTGAGCCTGGCGTTTAGCCTTTGTGAAGTGGACCATTTGAAGGGTCTGCTTAACTACACCACTCCACTGCACTGATAAATGATTTTGATTCTCATGCCTTAAAGGACAAATCCATCATTTTTTCCTTTTTTTTTTTTTCTGAGGTAATTTCCATAATATGTCTTTGTGAGAAAGGCACGAAGGGCTGAACGTAGGGGTGATGCAGGAATGTGCCTTAGTGAACAGAGATGTGTTCGAGTGTTAAAGCATAGGTGCTGAATTTGCTCTTCTCTTTGTCTTGGATAAGCAGCCACCCCATGCATCAAGGCTATCAGCCCCAGCGAGGGATGGACCACTGGAGGAGCCACTGTCATCATCATTGGGGACAACTTTTTTGACGGCTTACAAGTCGTGTTCGGCACTATGCTTGTATGGAGCGAGGTATGCATGTTGGTTTTGCTACAAAGATCACTTTAAAATAAAACAAACCTGTCGAATTTCACACGCTTTGAAGACTTTTGTTTTGCAGAGGAATCATTACTTCTTCTTTTCTCTGTGATCCAGCTGATAACCCCCCACGCCATCCGTGTTCAGACTCCGCCTCGGCACATCCCTGGTGTTGTGGAAGTCACGCTGTCCTACAAGTCCAAGCAGTTCTGCAAAGGTGCCCCTGGGAGATTTGTCTATACTGGTGAGTCAAAACCTTCTCATCCTGTCTCTCTTTTTTCTTTCTACAGGCTTCTACTCTACTCCTCCACCTTCCTCTCTCTCTGGATGGAGCCTCTAGCAATCAGCCCAGGCAGTTATATTAAAGTGACCAGGCTTTGTGAATGTAGAAAATGTGTAAGGATCTGTTTAGTTAGTGAAAAGATGTTGCTAAACTCTATTAAACCCAAACTCATTAGATAACGCATTCTCCCAATAGGCCTTACATGTCATTTAGTCTAACAGATTATGCTTTCTGTTAATTTGCTGAATTTATAAGTCAAATGTGGTTTCATTTTTGTATAAATCAAATTAGAAAAAATCAATAACTGGGTTAAGTGAATGAGTGTGTCTGAAGTTATTCTCGTGTGTTATCAACATGAATTCATGAGAGAGAAAGTGTGGGAAGAGATGAGAGACGTGAGAGAAAAAGGGAGTGTGAGTTTCACACTCGGAGTAAAAGATCTGATTATCTTTGGCTAACAGAAGGAAGTGGTGGTCTTATCTGTCATCATCGTGAGTAGACAGGGGTTGCAAAGGTCAAAGCCTGTCTGACCTGGAAGCCTCCCTGTTCTGACTCTGATGGGCAGAATGAAATGGGGGCATGTCAAAGCACTTTAACTTCCCCCATCCCTTCCTTTCCCCAGCAGTCCCATGCTTTGAGCACAGCCCTGGCCTTGAGCATGGCAAGGCCAGAGCTGGAGAAACCCCCAGGAAAAAGAAAAAAAAAACCTCTAACCAGACCCCTCCATCCTGGGGCAGCTGTTTCTCATCAAGTCCTCCCTCTCACAATCCCCAAACCTCCAAAACTACCACCCCCAGCCTCCGTCCCCTTCTCCTCCATCCGTACAGTCTGGGCTAGCTCTCCTGCATTTAACCTCCCTTGCAGGAGTGGAGCAGAGGCCAACAAGGCACCAGGATAATGAAACAGGAGTGTATTGTGGCTGCGTAAGTGTGTGTGTTTGACTGTTTCTGTGCAAGTGAATGAGGGGGAGAGCAAAAGTGTGTGTGTGTGTGTACATGTGTTACTGCACAGCCCTGAGAAGGTGTATAAGTTAAGACATTAATGGCTTCTATAGCACCCCAGTGAAAGTGCCAGGTCCCTGAAGAACAGACCCCATTAGTCACAGAGGCTAAGCGGATTGGGATGATTACCATCAGGTTTTACTGGAGAAATGTGTCCCCTTCTCTCTATCTTTGTTGATTTTTCTCCCCCATTCTTCCTCTCTGTCTTCCCTTCTCACTTCCAGTTGGTATTAAGATACAATTACCCCTGGAGGCAATGGTGGTACAATTGATTAGAGCGGTGAATTAAAAGCGAAAGTCACCAATAGACAGGTCCGACTCCTTAGCTTTCCTATTCCCACTGTGTCTCACCCTGATTGTACAGAAGGCGACGGCTGAGAGAAATGAAACATTTAAAGAGAGCAGAACGCCTAACACAAGAATTAGGTGCCACTGATTCTATATGTACAGTAATTGCTTGATAAAAGTATGTTAGCGGCTTCTTTCAGACATAAAAATGTGAACTGGCTGTTGCATTGAGTGCAAAGAGAGTGGATCGTGTGTTTAAAAATGAAACAGCTCATTTTCAAAACCACAGTTTTTCTTTCAGATTTATAGCACTTGAACAAATGGCTCTATGTGCAGAAATAGATTAGAAAAGTTGGAATTGCAATAATACATTACATGAGCGGTATATGACATGTGGTGATAGAATGCTGTCAAAAAGGCACAGGGTGTTCTTGTAGAGCACCATGAACATATCAAAGGTCTAGTTATCAAAGCATTTGGCTTTAAGCGTGACTTGAGAACACAGCTTGAGAAGAGTAAGTTTTGGGATTCCTTTTTCTTCTTTTTTCCCTTCATGTTGGCTTCACTTTCACCACCGCCCTAATTGTGGAGATTTAACTCGGTCAATTTAAGAAATTATCACAAATGACCAAGAGTCAACACAGAGGAGACTGCAGTCAATTCTAACAGCAGAGGGGACATGTCCTCACTCAGGTTAGCACCCTGGAATGGGTCCAAAACTCACAATCTATTCTCAGAAAGAGAGCACCATGTAGTCTATGTCAAATAATCCTGCTGGCATTGACTATCGAATGTTTGAAACACTAATGAGACAAACAGACTATATACAACTTTAGCAGGCTGGAGCTGGCTGATTCATTGAGCGTATATGTCTTTCATTGACATATTTTAAAGCAGTAAGAAATTGTGTATTTTTTGTTATTTTAGTAGCTTTTTTTTCCTACCTTCTGACAGAGTGTTGTCCCCTGGAGCTTACATGCTTGTCCTCTGTCTAATCCATGTATTGGTTTTCTATTGGTCTGGACAAGACCTGTAGAACCAACTGTCAGCAAGGTTGTAGAAAATCAAAAGGAGAAAGTCATGGTTGCACCTGAGTCAATACTTTATTACAACTTTACACTTTATTAAGCACCAAAAACACCACAAGTCGGTTTAATCGAATATCTTAAACAAAAGCTCTCAATTTTCAGCCTCATTTACTGCCTCCTAACCATTTTACTGCCTAGTTACAGAGCTGTATGAAAGAGTAAATCATAAATAAAAACCCGACTGTACAATTCATCCAATTTAAGCTCCTAATTGCATCAGAGCTTTTGGTTTTTTATCTTGGCCAAGTTTCCATGAGAGCTTCCCTCCAGGGGCAACGATGCTGGCCCCTGGTAATATGGTTCTGCAAGCAGTCCTAACACACTCAGCCACTATTTATCCTAATCAGTGACATCCACATAACCAGGATTGCTTAAAATGAACCCCTTCCGCACCCCAGAAAACGCACATTTACCGGGACCCCATTTGTCATGGGTAAATTGAGGGTCAGTAAACTTCGCCTGTATCCTCCGGTGGGGATCCAGGACATGCATCATAACGTTAGGAGAGAATGATTGGCGAAGGCGAGCTGTCACATATTTGTCAGGGGGAAGGGAACATTATTTGCTAATTTCCCAAGCTGGGCACTGACAGGGTGCTTCGTCTTCAGACCTTTGGTGACCAGCATGGCTTCTCAGCTATTAGTACAAGTCAAGTGCTTTTTTCTTCTCTGTTTTTCCCCCCTCACTGTAAAGCGGCAGAAATAAGAGCCATTCGTTTGACCTCACAAGACTGCAGAACACTGGGCGAAGGATTTTGGATGAAGCACATGCCCCATGCAGAGAGCTGTTCTTGCCAGGCCTTAGTTATGGCCAGACAGCCTTGAGGGCTGATGGATCACAAAGTTTCCTCGTCAAGGTGACGCTATCGACTCCACTGCACCAAAATCTGACAAAATGGGTATGAGGCAGTCATTCATCAACATAAGGACAAAGGGGTCATGTGTGCTTCACTCAATACTGGTGGAGATCAAGAAATGTCAACCCTGTAAGGGAGTGAAAAGAAAGAGGTGATAGAGCAGAAGTAGGATTTTTCTATAGATAAGCGTCTTATTTCATGAAGGTGAAAACAGATGCATGTGCTTAGGATGTCCATCCAAACTTAGAGGGCAACAAAGTATGTCAGCGCTATAAATACCGGTAGTGATATAAAATGCAAGTGTTCCTGGTTCAGTTTTAGAAGGTAACACGCTATGTAGTTTTGGAC
Organism: Nematolebias whitei; assembly: GCF_014905685.2. Classification (NCBI taxonomy): domain Eukaryota; kingdom Metazoa; phylum Chordata; class Actinopteri; order Cyprinodontiformes; family Rivulidae; genus Nematolebias; species Nematolebias whitei. The sequence goes on along the minus strand of NC_056498.1, from coordinate 63,020,251 downwards.
CCCCCCCCTCCCACCCCGGTTCTCCCCTCCAAGGATTAAATAAACAATCACAGACGTTTTTATCGGAACACATCAGATAGGGTCTTGTGCTGTCCAGCTGGTGAATTGAGCCTATCCTCTCCGCCCTGCTGTCACTTTGAAGTCCTAGACTTACAAGCTGATTAGATGGAGAGCTTCCTTTTCATTTCCTGTCCTGCAGGGTTGGGTTTGGTACTTCACTAGTTGCTGGTCGGTGATGGGGTGTGGCCTACTAAAAGATATGTTATAATCAAAGGCATTCAGAGAAGTATGTAAACAGATCGGCTTCAGAGGTGGACTTCCAAACACACACCACATACTTCAGAAGTTGTGTATTTATACTCTTTTAAATACTCCACATAGCATTTGGAATTCTTCTTTATAAGCTGAAAAAAATAATAGTGCAGCAATGAGGAAGGATGACACAAGTATTTATAAATGTCATCATCACAGTGAAGTGGGTTGTAACCAGTTGGCATAATGGTTTAAGCATGTGTCAAAGCATGTTATCCACTAGCCATATCCCCATACCTGGCTGTCTCATTACAACGCTGGTATTTAGCAGTAGCTCCACAGGAGTGGAGTAGACACTCATTGCCAAGTTAGATGGGCCTGGCTTGAAGGCCTTGTGAGCCTGTGCGCATCACGACAAGGTTCCATGGAAGAAGGTCCTTGTGTCCAATTAGAGAGCTGACGTGACACGTGCTCACACTCCCCACTGTCAGGCAGCTTGTCAGGTAGGCTTTGAGAAGCACACTGTGGCATTATTCCACAGCGTGTTATCAGCAAGTGACCTGTGAAATCCAGCAGAAAATTGATTGAAACACAGTAAGCGCTCACAGTTGAGCATGTATTTTCCCCATTATACTTTTCTACGAAGTGTATCGTACTTATCTTTCACAAGAAAAATTAAGAATATTGGTGAGTTCCCTTTTTTCCAATAAGGATAGTATTCATTGATTTAATTTTAATTGGACCCACTTTTTGTCGCACTGTATTGTTAGAGTTTGCTTTTTAAATGGCTTCTAAAATGGATTGTCCTCACTAAATCACAGTCTCAATCCTTTGCAACGAGAAAGATAGACAGCAAAGGCAGAGAGGGATGGGGGGAGAAGGGGCTCTTGATCGACGAGGATTTTCTCTCCCCTCCTTTCTCTAGCCTCCTCTTCTTGCCCCATTTTCAGCATGATCCACACCCAACGGGCTTTAAAAGAACTCAAGCCCCCAACCCCCCTCCACTGCTGCATTTTGATTGAAATTCATCGGCAAGTTTATTGAGAAATGAATGAGGGAGGCAGCATGGTATTGACTTTGAGAGGAAAACACAACTCATCTTGAATGAGGGGGAAAATTCACCCGTAATTTAGCCGTCATCGATCTGTGCCCCGTCCATGTATTGATCTTCATTTTACAATATTAATTTGCACTTGCAATCAGCTGTGAAGGGAACCCATTTGATTTCTGTTGGCCGGTAATGTGTGAAAGTCCGCTGGTGTCCTTAGAGAAGTGGCACACATACTTTAGATGACATCTAAGAGGATTGAACAGGTGTCTTTGGCCCTTTCTAATAATACAACCCATTTGAGGCGAGCCTGAAATTATGGATGTGCAATCTGTAGCATTGCTCCCTTTTAACCGTGTTAATTACATTTTATCTGTTGCAGGAGCAATATCTGTGGGAGACTGTAACTGTCGAGCTTTTTTCATCTGTATTGGCTCAAAGTTCATGAAATTTCAATGAACATTGATCTGTCTCCATTGATTTATCTTAACTGCAGATCTTTGAAATTTTAATTTCCTGTTCATCTTGAGACTGCTGGAGATGGAATCACTGAGTGATAACTGGCTACAGTGGATGGAGATGATATGGTCAGTGTTAAAACAGATGAGGTTTGCTTTGCGTGGGTTTGCTGTGAAATTTTCAATTTGGCTTGGTTTGGGTTTGGTTGAACTACCGGTATATGGTTTCTACATCTGCTTGCATGTTTTCTATTACAGTATTTCAACCCTGGAAAGTATCTATACTGAGGAGCAGCAGCAGCATGACCTCTGATTACTTTGTCTTCCCTGTTTGCACACCATTCTGTTTAAACCCTGTACAGTAACTCCGAGAAGTTATTTACTTTGTCTCCAATGTACTCCTGCATACTTCTGAATTTAGAAGAGAAGAGGTCATTCTATGTTAACCGTGAACTACATCCATCTAACAGACTGCAGGTGCCTTGAAGGCTTCAGTCAGAGTGTTTGACAAGTCACAATTGCAATAACACTTGAATGAACTTCTTGCTTGTGCTGTTTATCTGTCTCCCCTTTTTCAACTCCCACTCCACCTCTAATTTGTGTTAAGGGGAAAGAAAAAAACCTGCTCAATGGTGTAGGAGGAGTGGAGATAAGCTCGAAGCAGTTAAGTATAATTAGCGAAAGTAATAGCTGGCAAATGGCAACAAGGCTAGGTTTTTATCTCCTGGAAAGATAGAGTTATCGTAATAAGCTGTAATGGCTGGCAGGAATGCTAGTACTCTGTGCAAGCTTCCATTCAGGCTCATAGACTTAACAAGGAACAATTTCCCTTGAATTTACTGCTTTGCTCAAACATTTCCCTATGTTTATACCCTGATACTGTAAGTCAATACACATGTTCAATCTAGTTTCATACAGACTAAAGGCCCACTGAGCTGTATTGCCATGTAAGCACTTCTGGCTGCCAGCACCAGCCATGTTACACTGTTTTCTCAGAGTGGTTACTCATGTCCTATTTCTAGAGAACACGGAGAAGGAGCAGCAGACCACAGTCATATGCCATGTAAAAGCGATCCACTCTACATTTTAAGTAAAGTGGCAGGAGTGAGGCCTATGAAGGAGCTCTCACAGAAAACGTGTTAGCTGCATGAAACGGCAGCAGATTAAGGTGTCAAATCAAAATAAAATTGGGAAGTGCATATTCCTGGCAGAGGAATTCAGCTGAAGGCCTGCCATGAATGCGCATGCGTCTTATTTAAAAAAAAAAAAAAAAAAAACTAAAAAGGAAATGATACGGTCACAGCTGCACACCGAGTCATGCATTCCATTTCTTCATATTCTGAAACGTGATCATTCACTCTCTGGAGAGAATTACTAAAATATTCATAAAAATGTTCCTCCAAACCTTCACAGAGGAAAAGCACGCTCCACCGCAGGTCCAAGCTTTTGCCACTTATCATGTTAATTTTGCTCACATGTGGCAATAATTCTTTTAGGTATTAGCTGCTAAATTTGAAACATATTTGCTGTCACATTGTGTTAGAAAAATTTCTATCATCCCGGAAATTAAAACACGGAGGATCTCTAACCCAGGCAGGAAAAAGAGACATAAGCAATATAATTGAACAAAATGCGTAACCTGTTTAAATCTGAGGAGAAAATGAGAGAAAATGAAAATTCTATTAGTGTCTAATGTTCCCTCTGCCCCCGCACCCATGTGCTCTTCATCTCTCCAGCAAAGTATTCAAATGCAAGCCCTGCCTTACCTCCCCGTGTCTCTTTTTCTCTAATTATCCATGAGGTCAGTAAGCAAAATGGGGAAGAAGCCAGGAGATCAATACAAATTATCCCTGAGCAAACCAGTGCTGACAGTTTGAATTGCAGCATATGTTTACCCAAAATCAGGCAATTTATCTTAATATCAGGCGAGTAATGCAGCAGGGGTGAGAGGTCACACAATCTCTCCACCTCATAATTACCCGCCTCTAAAACAGGAAAGTGGTATTGATTGGCCGCGGGCCGGGAAGCGGGCGTGACTGGAACGTGCCAGTGACCCCCCCCTCCCCTCCACCCCCCAACCCCCGCTATCAAACCACCCATAGTAGTCTCTGTCCCTCCTCCTCCTCCCCTCGGCTAGACTCCCTACCCAGTGCAGGATTTATGGGATGTGTGTGCAGGGTTTCATGTTTCCTTGAAGTGACTGAGAAGCCTTACAGAAGGGTAAGGATGAGCAAAGAGATGTGTGTGTATGTTTGTGGGAGGGGGTGGGGTGTGGGGGATACTTCTTTCGCAACATTCTGTAGGAAGGTCAAAGAGGAACAAACACATTTTGGAATCATCACAGAGCTAGATTTGCACATTGGCCAACGGCAGTCGTTCTAAAATGTGCTATATAATAAATGTGATATGATTTGATTTTCATTTAGATTCCATCTTCAAAAGAGAGTCAAGTTTACGAGTGAGAAGTTAGAGCATTACCATGTGTCGAAGATTAAAAAAGGCAATGAGTTAAAGAGGGTAAAAGTGTGAAAAGGCTTCTGTCAATGCTTGTGCATCAAGAAAATGTAAGGAGTCATCCCAATGATTCTTGGAAAAGCTCTGCAGATGAAAGAAAATCTTTGCATGGAGGAAAAATTATGCGGAGCAGTGCAATGACTGCACATTTATTGTCTAGATTGAATATAAGTGCTAAGTATATATCATCAGCAGCTTTTACAGGATTATTGACATTGTCTGTGTCTGTCTGCACAAGTGTACATGCTATGACTACAAAAGTGTCAACTCATCAACTGACAGCACCGTTTAGCACTAATGCAAGTCTCCATCAGCTGTCAAAAGCATTTGCATGAAATCAATAGCAGATGGCAGTCTATGTCACCAATTTCATTACGCGGGGGTTGTTACAAAGATCATCTCCATGATAGATGAGATGGCGACATGTCGACATGTGGAGATCATGCCTGACGCTTGAAATACAACTGTGCAACACTGGACCAGGTTTTAAATGTGACAGAGATCAGTTTAAAGACCAGTTTAAAAGGAACATTATTTTTTTGATTTGACACATTTTGATTCCTACAGATCAAAGCAAGGAATACTGATAATGCCAATTCAGTTCAAAGCGTGCTCTAAGGACTGAGCCCTCCAAAACACATTCATCACAATTTTTAGCCTGACATTTACAGTGGGGCATCATTATCATTGGGAAGGCATGTCAAACAGTGCCCCGCTCCCAACCTATGTCTCGTCCCATACTGTACGTCTGTCCGGCTGCGTTCCCAGCATGCCTGGCGGGTTGTGTAGGCCCCAGCTGAGGCAGAGGACAGGAGAGCGTGATGTATCACCCTGAGAGAGCCCACTGACAGCCTCTGATGATGGATGGCCTGATTATGGAGTGCTTTTTACACATACACAATTTACATCACACTGAGCAGCGGGGTCTGGCAGGGCTGTCGTGCACATACACTTTTTCCAGCAGGGCACAGGCTCTCGCATATGTGTGTGAGTGGGTGTACACATCTACACATTTACAAGACTGCCAGAGTGCATAGGATAAGAGGGGGAGTAGAAATAACAAAAGAAAAGGGGGCACATTCCTTGCTACATTCTTGTCATGTACGATCAATACAGCAGATCAATTCTTTATTAAGGAGGAGATGACTTTCCCCCACATTCCGACGCAGACCTTTGTCGTTTCAGGACACATGATGACATGTCAAATCAGATTTCCAGCAGTGTATGTAGTTGTGACACGGGGTTTATTCAGGTGTGTCTGAACTATAGGGGTTGGATACCACTATATTTGTAACCTGGATCATTACTATTGATTAGTTCCCCACATTGTCCATGCTTGAACACATAATTGTTCCATTTGATCACAGTCAAGCTGGCAATTACTGTATTCAGGTTTTGGTACAACTGGTGCACAATTTCAGTTTTAAGTACGAGTGCAAAAGAAATAGTAAGAAATAAAACATGTTGCTTTTTTGTGCCCTGAGTCTTTGGCTTTTGCCTCTGTGGCTCTGCCAGCGAGTGTGTGTGTGTGTGTGTGTGTGTGAGAGAGAGATTGTCGGGGGGAGTGGGGGGGTTGAATTTGTATTTTGCTTCCACATTTTCTGGTGTTCAGCAGGTTCAGCGAGCTGTGTGGTGTTAATGCTGAAATTACATGCTGAGTAATGAGTGATGGGCCAAATTACAGGCTGAACAATGAATAGAGGCAGGCAGCTCTTATTAGTCTCCATAGAAAGCCATTGATTTATGAAGCGCCTTGCTCGGCGGAGTTACTCTCCTGAAAATGATATCTACATTGAGAAGTGATGTTCTCTATTAAGTCGTTCCTTCCCCTTTTACACTGCTTTCCTCCTTCCTACCCCTCCTCCCCTCTGCCCTGCCTCTGCTATGAGAGTACACATGATTGTTTAGAATCAGGCGGAGCTGTAAGGAAACCTTCAATTACCCATTAGGACTGTCAGACATAAAACGCCCTGCTCTCACCAAAGTCTGGGTTATGATTCATTTACTTTGTGCCTCTGATTCATCGCCCAATATGCCTCATGCCCCAGATTACTATTTGAGGGGTGGGAGAGATTAATGGCTCCATGGGATCTGCTGCCGTATTTCATGGGCCCAGTGTTGCAGTACTGTTGGTGCAGAAGGGTGAAATGACAGCAACTTACACTAGATCAATGTGTGGACAGACTTTCACAGATTATTAAAGCTCTGTTAGATTAAAAGACCCCTGCTATGTAGTTTGCCGTAGTCAATATTCTTGAGCAGATAAAAAGGGGGAGGGTCCCTCCGAAGGATTCGCAGAGTGATGTAGGTCATCATGGATGTTAATGGAACAGCACTTGGTGACACAAGTGTCAGACGAGTTGGTGTCATTTTTTATTGCTTATGCTCTCTTTGGAGCTGCTAATGTTTCATAAAACCTAGTATCACCCTTGAGGTTTCTTTGAAATTAGGCATTCTGAAATGGCTTTAGTACTGTAAACTCTTAACAGATTCCTCAATTAGTTTCTTTATATCTCTTGGAAAATTAGTCCTGAAATGGCTCTAAATTTCATCTCCCCATATTATCTTTCAGCCCTGAATGAGCCCACTATCGACTATGGTTTCCAGAGGCTGCAGAAGGTCATCCCCAGGCACCCTGGCGATCCTGAGAGGTTACCAAAGGTCAGTAAAGTGTCTGGGTTGTGTGGAAAAAAACTACAAATGGTAATGACACAGTGCTGTCTGGCTTTTAATGTCTTCATACTCTGAGTGTGACAAATAAACAGAACAACATTACCATAAATGCAGAGCACTGTGACCCTAAGCACTAACAGCTTTGCTTCACATATGTGGCTTTACCCACCAACCAGTGTGGTAATGGTATTGGTTTTGTGTGTGGAGAGAGGCGTAAACTCTCTGTGTGGTAAAATAGCTCAATCAGGCGTTTTCCTCTCCAGTAGTCTGTGGAGATGGTAATCTGGTCAGAAACGACGCCTGCACCCTCATTACCCCACTCATGTTTTCCTTTCATTTTCTGCGGCTCGATTTGGTTTAATCTTTTGTTTACAGAACCCTGTGCCGTAAACCCTCTAGTCTTACTGCAGCTAATAGACAAAGACTGCATGTTATTATGCTTTGGCTTTCTTATTGTTGTTTTTTTTTCTTCCCTTTTTCAACTTGCGTGAAGGAGCTGAAAACCACATCAGCTTGTAGACACACTGGTGTGTCATTAAAAAAAATAAATACCGCCATAGTGATTAAACAACATAAGGTGCATAGATTTCTGTTTTTAAATTCCCATCTCGCGCAGTATTTTTAATCCTTTACTTTCTTTTGATTCTCAAACCCTTTCCATTTCCTACTGATACAATCAATCTGTATGTTTTCACTAATTGCTACCCTGCCAGTAGCCATTTTGATGACCGATGTTCCAGATGTGTCAAAAGTAATAATATGACTGATTAGTCAATTCAAAACCCCTCGGCATGTAGTAAAGTGGAGGCCACCTCAGAGTTTTAATAATACTGTAAAACCTTTAAAGACCTTATCTATTAAATCCCAGCAAGCAACACAGCAATATTATTAATGTCCAACGGACAATTTAATAACGAACAGACAGTGTGCTGGCTATAGATGTTTGACCAAGGCAACATGGAGAGATGGAGCATCACAGCTAGTGGTTGGTTCGGTATATGAAGTGTTTCAATTAGACCTGGTCCCTGTGGAGAGAAGAAGCTACACCTAGACATGAAATGTTACTCTAATATCACGTGTAAACGTTGACCAGAAGCTAAAAGTACACTTTACTTTTAATATCCACATGACTTGTTCCATCTCTTGCTGGCATGACCAGTCAATCTAACTACACCGCTATAGTTTTATAAAGTCACACAGTTTGCTTTCTATTTTTTTTGTTTTTTTATGAAACCCACATCTTTTTAGCAAATGGAGACATAATACGTACATGGTCTTATTACAAAGAAAGATCACTTCTTTCCTTGAATACAAAGCACTGCTGGTTGCGAGACACATTTTGACACTGAGCCCAAGATTAGTTTCCTGGGTGAGCGTATACTTAATATAGCACGGTCTCCCAGCCTTTGCATGGAACAATCACAGAGTGAGATGAAACCCTGCACTTCCAATAAACAACATAAATATTTGATTTGCTCTCTAATGGACCCAAATATGGGGTTCAGGGGGCATGTAAATGATCCCACCAAGTGATTCGTCATTGTTAAGCTTGCCATCTGAGGGTCAGCTCTCCGGGTCAAAAGCACATTCCCAATAAAACAGCCTGCGGCAGGCTGAGGCTGGCATGTACATTTGGAATGAGAACAGAAACAGCATATAGAGAACAGCCATTACAAGGTGCAGGTGAGGCCGGGAGACTCTATAAAAAGAAGATAAAGCTGGAGGACGCGCGGTGTGCATTAGCAGAAAGGCAAATCGACACCAAGCCCACTCACCGCCTCTATCCCCCCCCCTCCCTTCCATGACTTCACCCTCCAGTTGATAATATTACTGCACTATTGATTTCCACCAGCCTTCTCCCTGGGACCAGTAAGACACGTGGTAATTGTAGGGAGACAGAAAGCCAATATGGGAGTGCTCATGGATAGCAAGGGATGCACGCTAATATTGTTGCTACACAGAGAAAAAAGGGGGGAAGCTGCCCCTGATTGAAGTTTACCTCGTAATTCTAAGACAACATCGTAGATGACAGTCTGACCCTGTGGGAGGAGTGGAGATATAAAAATTCAATGCAAAGTCCAGGGTGAATATGAAAGTAATAAGTGTGAGCAGTCAAGTGATGAGAAAGGAGATTGGTTTGCGGGCATTGCGTTAAGTGAAGAGAGACTTTGGAATTCACCCTCCTTTTTAAGATCTTGTTATAAAACAATTTTCTATTCATAATATAAAAAAGACAATTTATAATACCATTTTGTGCCCTCTGGCAGTAATGGACAAATAGACTGGATATCACATTATATCACACTCAATTTCTCTCTTCTGTAACAAATTAGATTCATTATGAAATTAAAAGTGGAAACTCAATATTGTTTTATTATTAAGCTGATTGCTTTGGATTCTTTTCTTTCCCCCCCAAAATGAGCAGAAGCCCATTCTTTTCCAATTCTTTGTGTAATCCACAAGGAAAAAATATTACAAATGTGTTCATGTCAAGCAATTACCCATGTATTTAAATGAATCTCTCTTCCTGTGCTCTTTGAAGTACCTTCATCTAATGGCCCTATGCTTCTAAATGCATTCATTACCTCAGGCTAGAGCTAACAGAGTAATTGCCTTACAGTTTTATAATGGCATTAGCACTCCAAGCTACATAACCTAGGCCCTCTTTTATTAACTGTGATAATATAAATACAACATCCACATTAATCTAGTGCTTGAAGACTCACATTTGGATTCAGTATTGTTGGACATTTTTTTATAACGCACCATTTGGTATTTGTTCCACTCAGATTTAATATTATTTTTTCCTCGGCAATAGCATAAAGCAGCTTCTAAATCTTGGGCGATCAGTCATCTGAGCAGTACCGTTCAGACATTTGTGCAGCGCAAGACCTTTATGCAAAGCATAGCAAACAATAGTCCAAATCAGTCACGCATTTGTCACAGAACAGCAGAAATCATTTGAAGCTTTTTAATTGTTTCAGTTTAACATGGTGTGTTCAGATATGTCTCCATGACAAGAAAGCCAATTACACTTATGCTGGAGCAGGATTGAGATTTACATGGAAATGCCCTCGGAACTCTATTCCGTGCTAATCGTATTCACAGCGTGAGCTGATGCGCATGAAAGCGTCGCGTCATAAGAAAACAAACTTCTTCCTTGATTGGGTGCAGCACTTCTCATCATCCTTGGATATGACTAGGTTGCCACTTAAGCATAGCCCTGCGAGTCAGCTCGGTTAGTTAAGACACCACGCAGTAAACGACAGATTAAGGATGAGAGGCAATATCGTTTTCTCTCCTCCTTTTTCCAAGCTGTCCTTATGTCACTGCTGCAAAGCACCATATGGACAAGGAGTGAGAAGACGTTTTACAGAGAATGAAACATGGCTTGCGAACGCGACAGTCTTAATTGCTTTAATTGTTGTTTAAAATTGAGAGCCATGTAGGAGATCTTGAAATATGATAGAATAGATTATTGGTAATTATTAACTGCAGACAAAAAGAAAGAAAACCACTTTATCTCACTCAGCAAGAGAGAGAGAAATCTGTTCTGCCTGATGAGAACACATCAAGACAGCTGGTCCTCTCATTTAGTCTACCTGCTTCACGACAACCATAATTCTTTATTTGTATGCAAACTAGATGCATGCAACGTTGAGCATACACACCAATTTCAGAGGTAAATGCCCATTCTAAGAGCCACCCATCCGGTAACTTGGGGTGGATTAAGCGATATGTTTCTATAAGAGAGCATGGCATACGCTGCAAGTGGCTTCTACAGTAATTCATCTTGATAAATCAAGAACTGCGCTAGATCTGCTCCTTAGGATGAAAGGGCCCATACACACACTCCGTACACACTACATACGCTGCGCCTCGGAGATGCAGGCCAAGTCTTGGAGGCCGCTGTTTGAAGGCGCGAAAGCTGTGTTTACATTCATTTATGGCAGCTGCCGTCTTAATCCCACACTGCTACTGCCAAGTGATGGAACACTTCAGACAAATTACCGAGGCCTGCAAAAGAAAACACAGTGAATGTGGGAAGAAAACAAGCACCATCTGAGATGTTTCTAGTGACAGATTTGCATTGCTTTTAACCAGAGTTCTAACAGCACTGTCGACAAATCTCTGCTCTCCAGCAGGTGACAAGAGAGCAGTTTAAAAAGCACACACAACAGCCATGTCTGCAACTTGCCTTTGTCAGATTAAATGCACTCTAAGAGAAGAGGGTTTTCATAGAGCATACTGCCTTGTGTATTATAGAAAACAAAGAGAGCAGCCTGGTTTCTTGAGAGGGATTTAATTGTAAGTGCTGAATTCAAAGAGGAGATAAAACACACAAACGGGCCAAACCCCACCTAGCTGAAAGCCCAAAACGGAGTGGGGGGAACAGAATCTGGGGCCAACTAATTTTCACTGTTAAGAGCCAAAGCAACACAGCTAATCCGCATTGTCAAATGGGGGCAAGCATGCAGACATGGATAAGACCACATCCTGAGCATCCGTGTCCCCAAGGCACAAGCACCCAGCTCTCGCTGGATGGGAAGTCATTTGTGAAGTCCTTTGCAACAGCCAGTCAAAGAGGTTAATTGAAAAATTCCTTAATGTCATTACAACAGAACTAGATTAACCCAGAGCTAATTCACTTTATTGTTCTGAAGAGAGGGGACTCGGCACTGAACTCCGGAGCAAACGTGAGGCCCAGAATCATGGGCGAGGTGTTGTTTTTAAAGGACTATGCCAGTTTAATTAAGATAGGGAACATTATTCACTGCTCTGCATGGTTGGAAGGAGCAAAATGGTAGTGCTGTATAAATGCACCTCTGGAGCCTCTTAAATCAAGGTGGCTTTTATTTATGTAAACATTTCTGAAAGCGCTTTACAACCTTGTCCTGCAAGTCTGCTCGTGTTCTTATTCCTGTGTGCAGAATGCCTAAATAAATAAATAAATGCATTTTAAAAATTGCTAATTTCTATTAGTCCACCTGGATAACATTGTTATGATTAAAGTGTCATGAATTCATTACACTATAAGATTTCAATATGCAATGACACAAAACCCATTTACATCCAGATTTGCATGTGTTTTAGTCAAAATCTTGATTTGGTTGTAAAATTGAACTAGTGTGAAATTTTCACTACATTCCAAAAGTTCTCTGTAGGGCTAAGGTTTGGAATCGTGGTCGTCAATCCACATGCAAAAATGATGTCCAATGTTTACTGAACTACTCTTTCAAAAATGTACTCTAGTCTTGTCACCTTAAGTGAAATGGTTCTTTAAACCAGTGGTTCCCAACCCTTGTCCTTGAGGAACACCATCCTGCATGTTTTAGTTGTTTCTCTGCTCCAACACACCTGATTCAGTGGTTTAATTACTTCCTTGAGTTCGTCCGAAGCCTGTTAATCACCCTTTGATTCAAATCAGGTGTGCTGGAGCAGAGGAACAACTAAAACATGCAGGATGGTGTTCCTCAGGGACCAGGGTTGGGAACCATTGCTTTAAACAAGTATCATACATGCTTGATTAGGGGCGGCTGGGGCGTATTAGCAGGGCAGTGTTGAGAACTGAAAGTTGCAGGTTTGATTCCATGTCATGCCCATATGTCTAAGTGTCCTTCAGCAAGACACCTACTCCCTCACTGCTCCACGGGCAGTTTACATAGCTGCCAGCTGCTCAACTTCTGAATACCTCACCTGCATGATGAGTCAAATACAGAGAACAAGTTTTGTCATTGTATGGGTGCAATGATGACAACACGAATTATTTTCACTTTTTACTGAACAGGGTGGTTTTTTTTTTCATCCATTAGGATTAAATTCAGGGCAGCACAGTGGCGCAACTGGTAGAGCTGCTGCCTCTCAGCGAGCAGGTCCTTGGCCTTTCTGGGTAGAGTTTGCATGTTCTCTCCGTGCATGCATGGGTTTTCTCCGGGTACTCCGGTTTCCTCCCACAGACCAAAAACATGCATGTTAGGCTGATTGGTAACTCTAAATTGTCCTTAGGTGTGAGTGAGAGAGTGAATGTTTGTTTGTCTCGTTTGTCTCTATGTGGCCCTGTGATGGACTTGCGACCCGTCCAGGGTGTACCCCGCCCCTCGCACAGTGATTGCTGGACATGGGCACCAGCGACCCCCGTGACCCAAAATGGAATAAACGGGTAAAGAAAATGGATGGATGGATAGGATTAAATACTTTGTTGCCAGCTTTTTATTCATGGTTCAAGGTGACTTTATTGTCATGTGGTACATGAGGTGGAACGAAATTGTGTACTTAAGGTCCCAGTTACATTCAAAAACAGCAAAAATATGAAGTATAAAAGGAAACAGTATACAAGGATCTAAGATATACGTTGAACAATAATAATATAATACAGTGTATTAAACATCAGTCTGAACATGAGGCTGTTGTGAGCAGATGGGTATGAATAAAGCAGCTTATGTTGTACATTTCTAATGAGATTGTTAAATCAGTTTGTTTTAATATCTTGCTGGTAATTATTTATCTAGGCTGGGTAGTAAATGTAACTGTCTGGGCTTTAAGTTCACTTTACGTTTTCCTCTTCAGGAGGTGTTACTGAAGAGGGCGGCCGATCTTGTTGAAGCCCTGTACGGAATGCCCCACAACAACCAGGTTTGTACCACACAGCTGTTTTCAGCAAAAAACAAGTTTCTGATAATATACTGTAAGCAAATGGCGTATTCACCACTTTTTTTCCTGAAGAATATTGTAGTTTAAGTTTTATAGAGCCATAAAACATGCATGAAAAAAAAGCTGTGTTAAGAAAAGTGGAAATAATAAACTGCTTTCTTTTCACCTCTCAGGAGATCATTCTTAAGAGGGCGGCAGACATCGCAGAGGCCCTGTACAGCGTTCCCCGCAACCACAACCAGATCCCCTCTCTCGCTAACACAGCCTCCCACGGCATGATGGGAGTCAACTCCTTCAGCAGCCAGCTAGCAGTCAATGTGTCTGAGTCACAAGGGAACGACCAAGGTGCGTGATTTCAAGGATTTTATAGATTATAGATTTCTTAGTGTGGGGGTGCATCAGCACTTGCTCCTTAGTGGAAGTCCAGGTGGTTTGCATTGACAGATATTTCCTTGTTTTGTATTCGATAATACATAAAACACGTTTTTAAGTAAGTATACAGTTAAGAAATCTGATCAAATAAACACACAAAGTAGTTTATGGTTTTAACCACCAACGTTCTCTTGTCATTTACTTTAATCACTGAGCATTTCTCTGATACAGAAGAACAAATAAATGAATGCCCATCTTCCACCTGTGTTTTTCCAGTGGGCTACAGCCGGAACACCAGCAGCGTGTCCCCTCGGGGCTACATCTCCAGCAGCACCCCACAGCAGTCGAGCTACAACACAGTCAGCAACAGCATGAATGGCTACGGCAATGCCGGTATGAACCTGGGAGTGCCAAGCTCCCCTGGGTTCCTCAACGGATCCTCTGCCAACTCCCCATATGGAAGTGAGTAGCTTGCCACTCCTGCACGCTCTCGTAGCACTAAGCTGGTGCTGATTTAATTCCAGCTCGCACATTCGTTTTCACTTCTGTGAATTATTCCTGACAAGGTTGGAATATTATTGACGGTCAAAATATATTACAGTTCATTCACGGGAGCTTGTTTAGTGTAAGTACTTCAGAGAACGAACATGTGGCTCAGACCGGCAGACATATTAGGTGTATTTGACTATTGGCCACCTGTATTTGTTCAACCGGACAAGATGTTGATCGTAGGGGCCTGCGAGTACTGATCATGTGTCCTCCTCGTAGTAACTCTATCCCAACCTTACCTTAACTGCCCTCTCCCTCTTGAGCACTACTCACAGCACGTTCTTACTCTCACCCTTCCTCTTTTCCCTTGCCCTCCCTGTCGTCTCCGCAGTTAAACAAAAGAGCGCCTTCGCCCCTGTGGTCCGACCCCAGGCCTCCCCACCCCCCTCCTGCACCAGCGCCAACGGCAACGGACTGCAAGGTGAGCCCCCCTCACCCCCTCATCCCTTCCCTACGGACTACTGGTCAGATACCGCTGCTCAGGCCTCTGTCCGGTTTGGTGAGGGATTAATCATTACAAATATATGCATTTTGACAGGCCAATTTACAACATTCAGTTTGCATCCAAACATGCACACACTTCCATAAAGCATGCTCTCTCTCACACACGCATACACCCACATACAAACACACAAGTGTAGGATGGCAAACATGCATCCTTGTTGCTCTTACATACAAATGATCTGCTCCGATGTCGCAGGAAGAGACCTTCACCGAATTGTTTCAGTAATTATGTTTATTAGGTTTTGTGCACGTGTCATGACCAACATGATTGCATTGAAAACAAGCTTAGCTGTAGTGTGTGCCCCAAGATTAATAACATTGGGCTTAATGAAGTGGGAAATTAAAGTTCATCTTGCTACACGTTCATACTTATTAATACATGTTGTGCAGAAATTAATGAGCAATGCCTTGCCATCATCTGCGCTGGCAAACTTAAAAGCATTTCAACCATGACTCTACAAATATACTCAGAGTAATATAATAATATATCATCCTAGCACTTCACTAGTTGCCTAATTGTTAAAACGTGTGAAAATACTGAATATATAAACTCTTAGGATGAGCTACAGTTGCTAATGATATCCAAAGCAGATGGTCTTGGTGAAATAACGGGAGCTACCTTTGATCTAGCCTAATCTCTCTTGGATAATGATGCAAAGGCGCAACTTTGGGGGGAAATGCAGGACTAATGTGCTGCTCAGCCATAGAGGCGATGATAAAGAGACGAGAGGAGGAAAATAAGTGTCAGGAATGAATCTGAGAAGTGTCTAGTACTGTAGGATTGTGGCATTGTGGGAAGTGACCGTGTTGTTGCTCTGTCGTCACCACAGCTGGGTCTCCTGGGAGTCTGGGCCACTGTTTGCCATTACCCCAACGCCAGGAGAAATATCACACATAGCAGGACTGGCGTGCTGAGGGCTGAAATGTCAGAGCAAGAGGGAGGGTTTTTTAAACTCTCCCCCCCGTTAGGACATACAGCAGCAGGCAGGCGGACACGGCAAACACTCACAGGCACATACGCAAACAAGCACATTAGGGCATACATTCACACACTTGTGCACTCAAGCAAACATGCATGCACTACATTTAGATTTCAAAAAATTTTCATGATTATATCCAAACTTGCTTTTGTGCTAAATCAACTGATGTCTTTTTGTCTTTCTTTTTCGTCCCTCAGCCATGTCCGGCCTGGTCGTCCCTCCAATGTAAAAGCACTTTTGTCATCTCAAGCACTAGTCGACACACTACCACTTCACGGGACACCCCCCCACCCCCTCCCCACTCCCAAAGCACACTGCAAAATGGTGGTGTAATGTATAGTCAACCGCTTGTTCTAAAGAAAGAAAAAAGTTCTTATTTCTTTTTAATGACTGCCACAACCTACGGGACAAAAAAAAAAAAAAAAAAGGATTTCATGTGAAACGATTTTTTTTTCTCTCTCTGTGGGACTTTTTTTTTTCCCCCTCCGCACATTCTACTCCCCTTGAAGAGGACACGGGATGATGAAGGATTTATTTTGTATACCTGTCGAGTTGTGACTCGGCTTCGGACTCGTCCAATCGACCACGCTCATGACTTAAAAAGGACTCAGTAGACTCACCACCTGGTTGTAAAGTAAAAACACTGATGTACAGTACATTTGCCAACAAACTTGTTTGCCTCAGATCATTGCGTTCGTTTCAGCTCTTTTAATAGATTCACAACAGTTGTGCGTCTTTATAATGTGACTTTTTGTATTTTTATGTGTGAGGAGAAAATACACAGGGGCCAAGACGGTTTGAATTTCAACTGGAAATTATATGAAATATATAATTTAGAAACTTGATGAACAAAAAAAGTACAATAGATATGAGTGAACATACGGGGTGGGGCTAGGCGGACAATGTTGTATCATGTTTCATTCCTGCATTTTAACTTAAATTTTGTAATTTATTGTAGCTAGAAATCATCTTCAAAAAAACAAAAAACATTTTTAAAAAAATCTCTGACTCAACAAGCACACTGACGTGTACAAAAACACTGCTCTGTTGATGAATATGATGTACTTCCATGTCTAGAGCTTCCTTTTAAGCAAGTGTGTTTTGCCATGTTTTTTCAACTTTTTTGCTAGCACTGTAAATGAATGCATTCCTAGGCTACTGTGAAGTCTGTTTCTTGTTGATGAGGAGCAGTCTCCTTTTGGCTCCAACTCCCTTCTGTGTTTTATATGTGGTTTAAAAAATGTAGACTATTGTGATATTGCCAAACTTGTGCTAAATATTTATACATCTGTCTTTTTTCATGTTCTTTTAGATCAACAAAAAAAAGGGGGGAAAAAGCATAAAAAAACCAACAAAATTAAAATTCATCAAGAATGTAGAATAGTAGTTCATTGTCACATTTCTGTTTTAATACACACTTGCGCTCACTGAAGGAAATTTTGTAACATATCAACTATAAATAATGTATTTATCTCTGAAATTTTGTATATTGCTTTTCATTATGTATGTATTAATCGTCATGCCCTTAATATAGTGATGCAGCACAGATAATTCAGCCAAGAACTGTTGCCTTCATTTGTTTTCTTTTTGTATTTGATGAAATGCAATGTGCATATATTTCATGTGTATCCTCAAAATTTGTGTTACACCGTCAAGACTCTCTGTCCATTTTTTTTAAAGGGAAGTCAAACTTCATTGTTTATTTTTATATTGATTTTAAATTATCTATACAGACCATTTTGGAGAAAACTTTGTTGGTTGTACTGTCAAATAAATTGTTTGTGAACCATAAGATAGTTGTTAAGATCCAATAGAGACTAACGTGCATGAGGGACAACCTTGGAGATAAAAAAAAAAAAGAAGACTCCATTTGTGGTTGTATTTTTTTCTGTTTCGTAGAATGTATAGAAGTCATTTTTACTCACCACTTAAGACTCTGCCACATAGCTTACATGTGTTTACAGGGAAGAACATTTAAAATTGCCATTATTTGGAATGAAAACAAATGAAAAAGTGATGTTTTACCATTAAAAGTTTTCAGTAAAAAGAAACATCACGATAGCTCCTCAGCTGTGGACTTCCTCAGTTTTAAGCACAGTTTGGATGGCAGACAAACTGACAATCAGGACCAAGAAAAAGACAGTAGACCCATTTGAGGACAAACCTGTGATTCATCTGTAAGATGTAGTGTTTAGACATTGCTATGGAGATAACTGTTTGAAATCTGTGGAAAAAGTGTAACATCCATAAAAACAATGAAAACTGCTCTTCACTCATATTCTTTCGGCGAAGCATTCTGACGTTGTGACACATTTTCACTGGTCTTTGTACGAGCTCGTCCCGAATCCGTGGAGCTTCAAAGGCTCATTGTAGTCATTCATAAACAGTGCAAGCTTTTTATTCAAAGCACCTCAAATGGGGCTCATTCAAATCCCTCATTTCGTTGCATTAAGCCACCTAGTTAATAAAGAATCAATACATTGAAAGAGCAAGGTTATCCTTTGTCTATAAGGGCTGGTATCGTTTTGAACCTCTTATAGTTTGAGTGCAGAAAAGAGGGGGGCGCTGTGAAATCTATACTCATCAAGTGGGTCAAACAGAAGGATAGAAGTGTTTGAGGGAAGAACAGTGGCTCTCCTTAAAAACAACTGAGCATCTTATCTGGCATCCTGAGTGGTCGCCGAGTGCAGGTCACAAAATGTCAATTTCTCATCAAGGCAACATTGTCCGAGGCCACGTCTGCCTTTAATGCACAATTAAATGACAGCAACCTGAGTGGCAATCAGCATATCGCAGCTTATTATGTCAGCTGGCATGCAAAGATCCCACGGCAAAGGAGATAGTCCACAGACTGCTGATAGTGCAAAGGACAGACACACTGAAAGCAGCTATTTCATTTTCAGCTGCCCTGTGCTTCAAATAATTTCCCTGATAACCCTGTACGTCTGATAACACACATCTGCTGCCTGACGGTGCATTATCTATTTCAGATACACTGGTTTGGATCTGTTACATCGCCTTCTGTTTGGTAAAAAGTGATGTATAATGTCTGTGCATGAAAGAAAACACACACACGCTGAGCAAAACTCTGAGAGAGGAAGAAAAATGATGAGGTTAACAGTTGAATTGGAAAAAAAAAAATGAATAGGTTAGCTCAGTTGTGCGTTTAAAGAGCCCTGAAGCCTGCCAGGCAACCTCGAGGTACAGTATATATAGTCTCAGCAGGTTTCTCTGTACCCAACAAACAGCCACTAGCTCTGCCACACCATTCAATCATCGTGAGAGCCTCTTTTATTGGAGAACTCTAATGGCCACCCTCCGCCATGATCTTAATGTGTGCATTAAATATTTATAAATCCTGGGTCAATAATGCCCCATAACCAGAGCCTGACAGACCCCCACCGTACCATGTGGCTGCCTCGCTCTCAGACACAGGCATGGGTCACGGGGTCACACAATCAAAAGGGAGCAAGGCTTACCGCATCCATATGTTGCCACTCTTATCAAGACTTTCCTTCGTACTGGTTATCTGTCAAAGGAAAGAAATATTGAAAGCAATATCGATCTTAACTAGCCTTGCGTTGCCAAGGGCCACTCTTCAAACATCTGCTCGTGCATTGTTATATTTTTAAAAAAAAGAAAGAAAAAAGTCCTCTGAATAATATACGCCTGAGCTGTAAAATTGAACATCTCTGTGTGACGCAGGCACCCCGAGCATGACTAATAACCGCGTTATTAAGACGCACCACCGGAGGTTTTTAAAGTTCTAAATATTTCTTCATCAGTGTCGGGTTGATTGTGCAGCCTGGCATCCTACATGAGTGACTCACTTCTTCTTGTTTTTTTGTTTTCGCGTCTCTTTTACGTGACCATATCCTGCGCTCCTGTGCTGCTCAGGTGAAAGATTGCGCTCCGGTGATAGCGCGCACAAAAGAGCGGCCGGACAATAAGCCAGTCAATGGAGAGCTCCAGTTGAAAGCGCCACAATGGCCGTGCATGCTGGGAATTGGGCTGGACGATATAAAGGAATGAAACCTTCAATGAGGCCATGGAGGACAAGCATTCAGAAAAGAGGTTTTGTTTGCTCTTTATCAATCGCCGCTTTCCCATGAGAAAAAACAATTGGAACTGACCTTAAGAAGTGAATATATATTACCTTGCACATATTTTTCCTTATTGAGACGCTTGTGCGTTCACTTTAAATGGCATTGTCGCATGTTGTAGCGTGTCAAGACAGGTCGTGAAATTAAGAGGTGGACGATGGTTTATCTCATCTGCTCAATGGGCAGTGTTGAGAAGTACGTTTAAAGGGTTTGCTCTTTCACAGTGGATTTGTGTAACTGCTGAATACTGGAGAAAAACAACAAAAAAAGTGACTTCAAACATCGTGAACTTTCCACACACACACAAAAAAAAGACTTCTGTGAAGCACAAAAAACTGTACAAGTAGAAATCATAACTTTATTATGAAGTAAAACGGGGCATCTGACCTTTTTTGAACAATTCCACATTTGATTCAAAACAGGAAATCTGCGTTTTATTTAATTTTATCTTTTTTTTTTCAAACAGTCCCACAATAGCAACGCCTCGTGTCTGTGATTCTGTACATCAGATAAGACACTGCTCCCCTGTTATTGTACACTGGGAGTCAGCTTCGCAAGAAAAAAAAAAAACTTGTGAAAGTGGATTTTTTTTTTTCCCGATCCTGGCAAAGATTTACACTTCACTCACTACAGTGAAGAAGGATGAGCAAGGTATCCCAGTGCTTCAGCATCCATTAAACTTGTATTTGGGTGTCATTTGATACTTCATCAATGTTTCAGCGCAATTCAAACCCAAAAAAGAAGGATCTGACTCTAGTAGAATGGCATCGCTCATCGTGTTTTCCTTCTATATAAACTTCACTTAGCCTTAAAATCACAGAGTTAGTATTGCTAGGTTAGAGTGTGCAGGACTACGGTGATAAAATAATATCACTTCAACTGTATTTTCTGCCACAGTCTCCTCCGTATAGAGCTCCTTTCATAGTAGTCCTCTGTAGTGCTTTGTCCAGTAGTTCTGGATATGATATCATCTATTAATAATGTATTGGCAATGGATTACATAAAAAGAGAGCAGAAATAACATCCAATATTCATGCCCCCTGAGCTTGAGTGTGTCCAATCCGTTTGGCCCATAAAACCTTAGCCCCATTTCCATATCCGCTGTGGGTCACAACAGGTCTGCCGCACAAAGGCTCACAGAAAAACTCAACTCAGGAAAAGGGCAGTAAAAATTGGGTGGATTTCTGAACCCTTATGAAACAGTCCTCTTTTGGAAAACGAGAAACACACCAAAAAAAAAAAAGGTAAAAAAAGAGCCCTTTTCCGATTTCAGCGCCTGTGAAAAACCTGTTACTGTATTTCCCTCTTTAATTGTGCCACTTGAGAAATTGACGTGCCTCTGAAACATGGCATGAATCTCGCAGTTATTGCAGTCCCCTTGGCAGGGAATGTTGATACAACATCTGCATGCTATAGAAAGTAATGGAAGTAGCAGAGGTGGCAGCTGCAACTCTACAGGAAGTGTGCCATTTTCAGGCAGCGCTGCTGTGAGAACCACTAACTGCCAGCCTGGTCTTGCAGGCAGCTCTGATTGCCAGGACACTATGACAAACACGCAGGGGCTGGGAGTGTTGCATCCTGGGGGATGACAGCTTCTGTTTGATTGTCAATAAGGCTCATTAGCAGAAAAAATGGAGAATGCGAAAAGAGATTAAACGACTTGCAACCGGGTCCCCCTCATGTTTCATTACAGTGGATTTATCAGAGCCTTTATTTCATCAATTCCACAAAAAAATTAATTAATAAATAGCTTCTCCTCACGAAGTAAAACTGCCGCAAAGTCTACTTTAAAAAAATTATTTACAAACTAAACATTACGTAAGCTACTCCGACAAACGCCATTCAAATCTTCAAACATCCGTCACACCTTACATAAACCTCTCCCCTGCTCTCATTTTAAAAACAGTGGCGGATGTTTTCCTCCATCTTAGGGAAGAACGGCCAACAAAGCAGCGTGTAAGGGCCTTTCCCTGAAGAGTCCTTGTCACGCGGCGCCAAACCTCTGTGATTATCGTTGTTTTTGCAGAGAGTGTCCACGCCTGCCAATACCGCTGTTCCATAAATGAATTTGGCCCCTCGTCAACGAATTACCTAACACGCAGAACTGTGTATGTGTCACATCCAATTCCAACTCACCGGCTTTGGTGGTGTGTGTCAGCTGGAAGACTTAATCATCAATCGTCAATCATAATAAGCAAAGCACATTGATAGGGGTGTATTTTTTCACCCCCTTTTTCTCCTTGACAGTTAAATAAAGTGGAAGGGGAGAAGTTAAGAATGACCTTGTGAAATTGGGACCACGATTTATATTCCTAATTTAGTGTATGGATTAATTATTCTTGGCGAGTTCACGTATCAGTTTTCATGTGGCAGAGCTTTGGAGTTATATCCACTTGATGAAATCATTACTTCCTAACATAAGGAAACTGGAATAATTTATATCAGTAAGTTACCAGCTTTGCATATTTTAAGAAGCAAACTTTTAATTAATTCCTAATTGGTCAGTTTATAAAAAAAAAGGACTTTTCCAGCATTAGTTGCTAATCTATAATTCCCATCTCAGATCATACAAAATTAATCGCTATGACCTGCCCAGGCTTTTAATGCAGCCACACAAACATGTTACACGTTAACTGGCAAAGCATGTCTTTGCAAAAAATGGCTGAAAAATCTGGCTCATATTTTCCCTCCTGATCCATTGCACTCCTCTCTCCCGTCATATAGATCGGAGTCTGCAGGGGCCAGAGGCGCTGACAGAGCCCAGATGCTCCCAGTCTGTCTGGGGGACTGGGGAGACTGGTGCCATGGGGTCCTGGAGCCTCTGAAGTGCCGCCCCTCCATCAACGTGACCAAGGCTAGACCTGCACTTTCTCCAGGCTGAGACACTCTCCTCACCACGCTGACAACCGTGCTGCGTAGTCGCAGATTGATACGTGCACAGATATGCACTCAAAGGTAATCGCTCTCACGTAATGTATGACCATTCATCAGCCGTTCCTAATTAGAGACCCCCAAGACTGATGCTTGAGTTCACAAGGTTACAAAGGCACGGCTGAAACAGGATTTGTAATTTTCATACACACAAAAAAAAAAAAACACTTGCTGATACCTTGAAGAGATTTTCTTATTTAATCTTGTTCTCTTTCTTTATCACGACTGTTTTCAACCGGCTCGTGTCGACGGGAGTCTCTTTGTTCTAATGAAACAAACTTTTAAAAAAATTTGTGGGCGCCACACGAATCCTGTGTCCTCCTGCTTTTTCTCTCAGAACACAAAGATCATTACAAGAGCATCAAAGTATGCCGTGTTTGAAATGATGGTTGTCTTTGTAGTTGTGGCGGAGCGCGGAGTGTGTTGGTATTAGATGCTGCTGTGGCAGCTGTCGTGGCTGGCTGCGCGGTGCCTCGGTGTCAGGGCCTCAGAGAAAAGACTGTCCCGGCAGACAGACAGAGGGGGAGGAAACCTGATACCGCAGCCAAAACCCAGTCTAATGTCTGTATATCCAGCTATCTATCCCTGTGCCTATCTGTCTGTCTGACTGCTGGACGTTGCCTATCTGCAAGCTGGATACTCCTCTGGCTCCCCAGCTGCAATGTGCTGCTTGCAGCGGAGTTTAATACATCCTAGAAAAGTTGCAGCTTTGTTTATTTTGAGCATCCAAACTTTGCACGACGAGGAAAAGTAGTTATTTATGAAACGGGATTAATTCTGCAGAGTCCCCACAAAGCCTGCGACTTGTTTCAAAGGGTGCAGGTTGTGATAACGGCAGAGTTATGAGCCGACATGTATGAAGAGAAAGAGATGGAAGCGCAGAGTGTTTGTGTTTGATGTGGGGGCAGAAAATTGTTCCATAATGAGGAGGGGTGCCAGGATATGAGATGGGAAGCAGGGAGTTGGAGACAGGATATAACTTATGAGAAGGAAACTAATGTTAGGAAAGGCTGTTGTTGTTGTTGAGGCTATAGAAGCTAAAATGTATCTTACCACTATCGGCCATGATTAATACAGCCCGGCCAGGTCAAAGCCCCACACTGACGCTCCGGATGCCACCAACCGTATCCTCGCTTTTTCTGGGGGCTCCAATGAGTGTGTGTCGTGTGCGTGTGAGAAAGCGGGAGAGAGAGCGTGTGTGTGTGTGAGGGGGTTAATAAATGTTGAATCAAACGCCGCACGAGACACTCACACTCCTTAAGGGTTGCCCATTAGCGGTGTGTGGGTGCATGGGGAGTTTATCAGTGTCTGGGTGATTTATGAAGTCAGACTCAATATCATCCACTTCACCCACACACATATGGACATACACATGTGAACACACCAGCATGCATGGCCACGTTCTCACGCACTCACGTGTACAGAGGCACGCACACGCACTCCGGCAGCCTCTCTGTGAAATGGAGGCAGATATGGGATCAAAATTAAAGGTTTCACAGAGATTAACAGTGCGCGTGACGAGATCGCCTTAATCTAATTTCTTTTCATCTCTGAGCCAGCATCATATAAAAGTGGCCCGTTTGGTACAAAGTACAACAAAATAATAACATTTAAAAATGACGAAACATTGTAAAAGTGCGGGAAATGTGTGAGAAATGAACGGTGTGATTTTTATTTAGCCGATGTCCATTTTTAGGGGACACCTATGCAAATCTCAGCCAATTATTGGCAACACGTTTGATGCTTTGATACGGGACTTGTTTTAAAAACATCAACCGCACAACTCTAAAGACATCAGTGGCTCGAGTTGCTAAATTCATGGCATTCCATAGAATTTACTTGGCCACAAGCAAAAAAGGAGGGTGCTTACAGTGCACTTCAGAGTGCGCCTGGCTTAAATGGGACCCCTTGTGGCTGTGTCACAGCTCCCTTCGTTAGGGGGCTGACTGTAGCCTGTAGTCACCACAGGCATCATTAGCCCTCTGTGAAACCACAGACTGAGTCTCATTCTTCATCTGCCTGTCTGCTGCCTCAACACTTACGCCGCGATGCAGCTCCAATGGCACAGCAAGTGAGTCCAGCAGCACGGCGAGACAGCCACACAGAGCCGGTCGGATAAGGAATTCAAAAAAATGCAGCAAAGTTCAAATATATTCAGCGAGCGAGCCACTTGAATTGGTTCTGTAAAGGTTAGAGCTGAGGTTATTTTTGGACGGTGCATTATTAGGCTACCTGAGCGGAGGAAAAGAGGAATAACTATGAACAAGTTAGGGCCACTCCGGAGCTGCAGAAGTCAGTGAGAAGAATCGAGAATTTAGAAGTTAAACAAAAACAAAAAAAGACTAAACTGTCGCTGAAAAAGCAGAACGCCAAGAGGAAAATATAGTAGATAAAAGTTAAAGTTATTCAAAGTAACTGTTTTCTCTAAACATGCACATGCACTGCTGCTATCACCATATGCTCTTTTAGAGAATAAAAAAAAACTTATCTCAAAGGCATTAAACAAGGTTGTGATGAAAATAAAACAACATATAAGCATTTAAATCACTGATTAAATGTGCAGGATGAATTCAAGGTTGAAACGTTGACGTCTGTTTCCCGTTCTGTACTGCCCTCTAATGGAAAGCGCCCCTCAGAAATAGAAGGAGCAGCTCTGACGAGCTGCAGCAGGGAGAGAAGGCACACAGCATAATTAATTGTGAGCTGAAACTGACTGGAACTTATAAGAAATTAGCGTCTAAATTAAACACAGTTAAATTGATAAAAAGCACAGATTTGTCATTTTTGAGTCGTATTTATTTAAACAGGGTATATTACACAGAACACTTCTTCGCTCTAGCTGGATTATAAAGCGTGAGCAAACACTGAGATCTAAACGAAGACAAAACAAATGCTTCACTACAAAGCTTTGTAGCCATAAAATTCAGAGCCTTTATCACTGGATGTTGAACAAAGCATTCACTTGGCAGGAAATTAAAAAAACCAACGAGAGGTACAAAGACTAATTCTGCTCAGGAAAAAAAACAAAAACAAAAAACAAACAAACAACAACAATGCAAGAGACATATTTTTAAAGGAATAATAATTATTCTTTAGAAAAACCATTCCAGCACTATCTGGCAAATGCAAGAGAGACCCACGGGAGCATATGTTTGTAATTCCTACTGTTCTCTGTTTAAGTTATTTTTGTATATTATAATTCTGCAACAACTCTGTATCATATTAACTATGCAGCATCTCTATTCTTAGATTTTTTTGAAATCAGTAAAGTGAATATTTACAAGTAATTCTAGTTGTTCCATAGTGTGTGCCAAGCACAACTAACTTTATGGGTTTGTTTTGTGTCCTTAAACAGAAAAAATCAACCCAGTCAAATCAATGTGTGTGTGTGTGTGTGTGTGTGTGTGTGTGTGTGTGTACTGAATGAAGGACAGTTGAGCTCTGTCATGCTTCAGCTTTCCCCTCTCTGCCTCTCATGGGTGAGCAGCCATTGTTTGAGATGGTCGCCCTTGCCGCTCATGTACGGCCCACTCTGTCCGGAGCTGGAAATGACTCGGTGACAAGGAATGAGGAGAGGAACCTGGGACAAACGAACAGAGAGCCAAGAATGACGCTCTGAGGAATGAAACATGTATTTTTATTTTATTTTTTTTGCACACAGAACGCAACACTTCTATGTGCACACAAACTTTAAAACGGTGGCTTCTATTCTCTTTTCGTTAAATCCCAGTATACCTGAAAACACGCATTAAAAATAAGACAAAAACTTTAAAAAAAAGAACAATACAAAAGCTACTTCTTGAATAAAAACAGAATAAACTTTTTTGGTCCCACCTTAATGTTTATCATCTACAAATCTAGCTGAAAGTTGCTGAGAGTATGTATTATGTATAAAAGAAAGCTGGATTTACCTAAAAAAAAAAACAACCAACGTGACTTAAAAGTAACCAACATGCAGAAAACATGATCTGCACCTTTTCTCATTTATTTTGCACTTTTCATGTTGTCGCACTGCGTGAAAACAAAGTGCCACACCAGAAGTATTTGGTTTGATCCTGCACAAATCTACATTCGGGGTGATGGCACAGTCTTTGGATATAAATGTTTTTTTTTTTTTTACTCTTTCATAGTGAAAAGCAAAGAAGCAATCAAAAATTAATGGGCAAAAACACCAGCAGGATGAATATTCAATCAAGAGGGTGTCAACATTAAGATCTGATAACCCTGTGATCATTAAAAAGAGGAAGTCGGTGGAGCGTTTATGCTTGTTGCAGACGACTGCCAGGGGGGTCCCGATTTCTTTGTAAACTAAATGGCTGGAGAAAGATTAAACAAGCAAGCTTAAAAAACTCCCATCATTGTGAATTCAGGACAACAAAAGTGGTAATGGTTCGAGTGAATCTATTCTATTTGGAGTGAAAATATTCTACAAAAAAAGGCATCCCAACCACTGCTGCTCAGAGACTGTACTCCTCCAATTTAGCTGCACTCTGAATTGATGGTTTTACATCCAGCCTTTTGTACGGAAGCCGGACGAGCAGTATGTTTCGGTTCAAATCCATCATTAAACCCGCTTCCATATCAACAGCAATAAAACTTTCTGAGCCTGAGATTAACCTTGCAGACAGAAAAAAAATACTGCTCGCGTATTCGGATCAATATCATTCCCCGGGTTTGGAGGGGGAGCGGGGGTACCCTCAAGGCCTTCGGATCTGCCTTTTCACATAGGGGGGAAAAGAACACTGCACCAGGCTTATCAATACTCAAATCCTGGTGAAGAAGAAGTGCCACAGAGAGACGGGGATCGATTGAGCACACTGAGCTTTTCACAGCTGAAGCCCGAGCGGAGCAGTGCTGCTGACAAGTAATTGACACTGACAATCTGACTCTGGATCTGAATCAGGAGCTGAGGGCTCAGGCTCATAGCCTCACTCACACAAGGCAAGAAACGTCTGTAAAACAAGACTGAGCACTACTTTACAGTCATCTAGCTGCGTTGCCACTGGCTAATGTATAAAGTGCATTGAGAATTTAACGCCATGTACTAAAAACCTAAATGTGCTTTTAATTTTGACAGAAGCACCTCTAATTATAACTGATTTATTCATATAACTTTTAGAAAGTGGGAAAAAAAAAGCAGCACTAAAATGAGAATTATACATATTATTTCACGCAACATATAAGGAAGAGCATGTGCTTTGCTGTACAAGACGTGCTCCCAGCCTTCACACCGGTGGTGCCCACAGCACTACATGGGCCGAGTTAAACAGGCTTTGATCAAAGGGTTTGATCAAAAGAAGACACACCGCTTGCCCTCTAGCCTTCCATTTTGTACACAGTGGATTCATGGGCAAAACGATGCGGACCAGGTTTCCTACAAGAATCGGAGATTTGCAGTGAGCGTCTGCAGTAAAGACATGAGAGAACAAGAACAAAAAGTGTGGGCTTAAAATCACGCTGTAGGTAGTTTTACTTCGCAGCTGATCTCAGAGGGACGCATTGATTTTACCACTTCATATACGGGCGCACACCTACAGTCTAGATCACATATCCTGCATTGGGAAAAACGTAAATATATAATTTCAAGACAAAATCTAGTGGTGGGCACAATTAGTTTTGTGAAGGCAGAGCCTGAAAATTAATCATACCATTTTAAAATGCAAGTTATAGTTTGGACGAACCTGTTTTCTTAAAAAACGAGGGGTGGTTTAAATATAATCATACATAAATAAATACATCAAATAATGGTTTACATGCACCCATTAATGCTTATAATGGTGTTCATCCCTTCATTTTACAAGCAACTGTAGCATAAAATATTGACTTAATAACCTTTAATGTTGTGCTACTGATATTTGTAATAAAAAAAAATTACGAGTGCAAAAATGACATCTTCAGACTAATTTATTTCTACCAAATATCTAGACGAATAGTAACGCAATTAGTTTCAATTTAAAATAGTTGCAAATCAATTAATTTTATTTAAACTGCTCGATTGTAAATATATATTATAGTATTAATAAAGTATACAATGTAACATCTCTAGAAAAACATATTTCAAAGTTAGTAAAACAATAAAAGTTATTGTTATTATTATGTATAGCAGGGGTTCTCAAACTTTTTGGGTCCAGGGACATCTTACATGGGAGAAAAAGTTTCAGGGACCCCCTCATAACCCTCATGTTTATTAAATAATTTTCTTCAATTTGTCTCTTTAATGCAATGGAAATATTTGTGTAACATAAATACTTATGATTTGTTCTTTAATAGTGTTAATACAAGTTTTATACTTTTAAACATGTGGTAGTTTTCATTCAAGACACACTTAATATAATTTCAACTTCTAAAAATGACAATTTTGAGAAAATTAACAGTATCGAACAGTATCAGGGTCTGGGGGTCCTCCCCCAGAAAATTTTGAATAAAGTAGATGTGATTTCCTGCATTTTGGTGTATTTTAATGAGTTGTTAAACATCTATGTGCTTGTAAAAAAACATATAAATATATATATTTTTTGGACCCCCAAGCACCGGCTCGTGGAACCCCGGGGGTCCGGGGACCTCAGTTTGAGAACCACTTATGTATAGCATCACACAAACTCACACACACACACACACACACACACACACACACACACACACACACAC
>NC_056498.1:62962108-62990558 GCF_014905685.2 Nematolebias whitei | reverse complement strand
ACACACACACACACACACACACACACACACACACACACACACACACAAAACTCCTGTTTTCCTGCAATAAATAAATAAATAAAAGAGTAAAATCAAGCCAGTAAAGACAGAAGTCTGCCTTGTCAATCAATGTCAGCCACACTCACCGGGTTCTTCCTCATAGCCCCTCCCACTGCCCGCACCGCTTTGGGGTTTCCCGCCATCTCAGCGAGGCGTTTATACGAGACCGTCTCTCCAAACTTCACATTCTTCAGAAGTATGTGGAGCACGCGGCTGGTGAACGCATCTTCGCCACGCAGCAGAGGACAGAGAGGAAGGGCGACAGACAGAGAACACAGAAAAAAAGATTTATCTCTCAAACTAAGACGGCTGACTGAGAGCCTGGTGACATGAGCACGCTTTGAACATGCATCGTGTTCTTTTAAATGAATCAAAAGTTCGGAAAACAAAAAGTGTACGATGGTTTTTACAACATCAACCCAGCGTATATATGCCAACATGTCCATTCGTTTCTCTCCCTCTTCCTTTTCTTCACAACACTCATTAAAAAAAAAGACTAAATACATAGAAGTCCCCCCACTTTGACCTTAGATCCAGTATTAACATGCTACACAAGCTGATGTGAGAAAATTATTCCTGTGGCAGAAAAATCTAGGTTATGCTTTGGAAAGGTCACAGCTAAAATTAAAAAAGTTCGCTCCTTCATTTAAAAGGATTAAGAGAGGCCAAAACGACTGCAAATCTGCTCCAGATTTTTAATAATAATAATTTGAATGTTGCAAACCATTTGTGGCAGTGGGATGACTTTGAGGTTAATCAGACCAATTTGTCCTTTTAATTGCTTTCTATTCAGAGTAGATTCATTATATCATCTTCACTTAAATGGCAGAATTCTTCAAATCATCCGCAGCTTAGCCGACCACATTAACGGCTTTGATTTCATTAGCACTTTAGCAGTAGCATTATCGTTTTTTTTTTCTTGGATTACCAGACAGTGACTGAAAGGCATGTTTGTCTGACTGCTAAAGAAAAAAGTATTTAAAGCGAAACCTTAAGACACCGATGCACTGAGCTTGTGTGCAAGTGAAAAACTGTTTTTTATATTAAAAAAAGAGGACAAGATGAGGAACAATGTCTTGTTATCAAAACTGGGTGAAATTCTTCTAGTTTATACATGTACTCAGTCATGAAAATTCAATTAGTGATCTCCCATTCTCTCTCATTTATATGGTCTAAGAGAGCACATGACAACTGATCTATGTGAAATCCCTCTAAATTGGCATTGTGTGAAAACATGTCACACCCCTGTCTCTCTTCTACAGAGTGAACATCCTTTGCTCCCCAGGCTCCCTTGCTACCTTATAGTCACTCTCTGCTACACAAAGCCACGCGAACAAGGCAATTTGCCTAAACTGGGGGGAATAAGTGTAAAACCTAAAGGGGATACATTTGATTGATGCACACCCATGTGAGTTCTTTGTCTTGAACAAGGCCCGTAGGTACTGTTTAATAATTTTTCAGGTAATAATCACGCTGTCAACGAGCTGACGGGCTCTTACACAGACAGCCTTAATGTTACGAGGAGATAAGATACACCACGAACATTTCTTTTATGCGCCGCTCTCCCTCCTAAAGCTTGGATTTGGCCTCATGATGTGTGCGGTACATATTGATACCGCTTTACTGATGGGCGGACGTCAGCCACTCAGACTAAGGTGATGACAAATCCCTGTTGAAGCGAACATTATTGGCAAACAACCAAAGTTGGCGTCACGGCGGCACACTGTGCATAGGCCTGTCACGATAAACAATTAATCAATTAATCGCATGATAACTGATAATTATCAACCTCATTTTCATTTATTGGCTTTATCGTTTCTTTGTCTCTCTGAAGACATTGGATGGCAAAAGGCTCAACTCCGATGCTCTTCAATGATCCCCCCCTTTCTCTTTTCTCTTTAAAATCTGTTTTAATTGTCCAAAATCGCGTTTTTGGATCGTTAAAAGCAGCTAAGCTGAGAAGCTAAGCTACGAGCTAAGCTAAAAGGCTAAACTCAGGAAAAAACCTCAGTCTTATCGAAACTCCAAAATTCACAGTTGAACCCCGTGCCTTTGAGTAAAAAGTTGTTTTTCTCTGCAAAAAGAAGCTGAGAACTTGTTTACTGTTTTTTTATTAAAAGCTTTGTGTGAAAAATGCTATGCTAAAGAGCTCAAACCGCACCGAGCGTCCGCCATTTTGAGAACTGGAAGAATCCCAGTTGTCTTAAAGAGACATGCTGCTCACTCCCTCACTATCCATCCTTCGGTTCAAATTGTCTTATACTGCCATCTGGTGGTCAAAAAAGATACTACATCCAAAATGAAATTAACAAACATTTCTTCTTAAATTTGACAATAATTATTAATTATTGTCAAATTTCAAACAATATTATCGTTTATCGCAAGGCAATTAATTGCCCAGGAAAATTTGTTATCGTGACAGGCCTAACTGTACAACAAGCTATGATGCTCTTTAAACTTGTTTTTCCCAAATCCTGCCTCCTTTAAACACTTCACATCTCCAGCAGTTGTGGATAAAAAAAACAAAAAAAAAACAAGTGTTGGTGCTTTTAACTGCACATACAGAGGTTAAAGAACTTTGCCCTCATCAGTGTTTGTGACAGAGACTTCATGCAGGTCACTCAAGGTGACCAGGAATGATTTGGAGAGCAGTCCCCCAGCCCCATACTTCATAAAGAGCCTAATACGGTGTGTCTGGGGTCAGGACCCTCTTTAGATCGGGGGTGCAGTGATGTCAATTGTTTAAATAAAACTTGAGGGAAACCACTTACATGTTTACAGACGTCCCATAATTATGTCACAGGTCATTACCTACCATGAGGCCAGGTGATGGGGCTGCAGCAGAAGCAGTGATAGATTTAGCTGGAGAAAAATCGAATGCATCTAGCGATTATGAGGCTATTGACATATATGATTGATTTGCTCATAATTTTGTATATGAAAGCAATCTCCAAGAAGGAGAAAAAAAGAAAATGATAAACTGATTTCCATCAGCAGTGCTGATGAAAGATTTGAAGAGACGACCTCCAGCTGACAGTCACCTCTTACATGGTTGTGAGGGTAAAAAAGACAATAGTGGAAATGCAGCTACCTCATTATCCTTTGTGTCTAATGGGAGGGAAGACTTTGACTCCCAGTCAAAGTGTCTCTTGAGTCTTGAGGGATCCATACTTTTGAAGGCTGACGGGGTGCTGATGATTCTCTGATTATTCGATATTCTGAAAACGTTCATTTCCCTAATTCCTCTCCACATCACAGGGGCGAGTCCTGGTGAGTGTCTCATCTCACCCTGCACTGTGCACAGGGGGAGGTTCAGGCTCCTGCAGGAACACAGTCATTTGGGCTTTGAAGAGTGCCCTTCCCCCCTTTGCCTGGCCCCCTCCCTGCACATTTCCCGTGCCGCTTACCGAGACTAAGATCCTCTCGTCTGTTACATATGGATGTATAATTAATGAGATAAGAATATGCATCGTTTTAAGAACTCACGTTGGCGTCTGTGTTTTTGGGGGGGAGCGAATGTAAGTGCACGCACACACACACTTAAGCTAACCGAGCATAACACACGCATGCTCTTACCATTCCTTTACCCCTGTTGACCAAACTCGTGTGTGATGTTGCGCATGACAGTCAGACACTATAGAAAGCCGCGCCTCGACTCTCCTTTCATGTCACCTCTGTTTCTCAGGTATGTCATGACAGCTAATATGAAAAGTGGCTTGTTTTGTCAGAAATGTGTAAATAAACATGGCAACACTTCAAGTGAAGGTCACAACTCAATATTACATGACAAGCGCTGCGAGAGCGCTGTCGCATTCAGGTTCTCCCCAAAGATAACTGAGCAAACAAAAGTTGGTTGTCACAGATTGTAATGACCTGATTAAACTTGTTTTTTTTTCTTCTCCCCCTTTCTAGACTGGCAGCGGCAGCGTGACTCGATCAGGGGGAAATATGTACAGCAAAAAAGGCTAAATCTAATTATTATTATCTGTAGATCAACATGTAAAAAAAAAAAAAAAGGAAAGCTTTTTATTTTCCTTCCTCAAAAGACAAATACTCCTGATGCTCACATTTAACTTTTTTTTTTACTGCCTCGGCCTATGGTTCTGACTACTGAGAGCAATCCAAGCCTAAATCCTGTATTTACAGAGCCCCAAAACAACAGGCGAGGGAAAGAGGTGGAACACAGCACAATCACCTATTCAGATCAGGTACTAATGAAGAATTCCATCTATCCTGAAATTTAATTAAAACCCCAAAGACTTCAGATGAGATGCGATTTGAAAGAGCCTGGGGCTGGTACACAAGCACTTGGTGGCGAAGGGAATCACACTGAAAGTTGATATCGTAATTGGTCCTGATGTATTTCTGCATTGCCTTTGCGGGAGCGTGGGACTCTTAGCTGTATACAAAGTCTCGACGGAGCACCTGCTCATTGAAAATGCCATCACTCAAGCACTGCAGATCTGCATGAAATTAGAGAGCAACTAAGGCCTGATTGCAGGGGAAGGGAGGCACAATTGATAAATGCATATATTAGAGTTTTTCCCCCCTTTCCTGTGTATGTGTTTGTGGGGGTAAATGAGCTCATCTGAAAATATTTAAGTTAAAATGCAAAGCGACATAAGATTTTCAGTAATAGTTTCAAAAATGGCACAAATTTACAACCATGATTTCACAAAAATTAATTCAATTCAATTCAGTTTATTTATATAGCGCCATATCACAACAAAGTTGTCTCAAGGCACTTTACAGGAACATTCACATACATAGAAAAGCCAATTAGTAAAGTTCTCTATCTAAGGAAGCCAGCAGACAAGTTGAATCTCCCATCCTGAGCAAGCACAGTGGCAACAGTGGAAAGGAAAAACTCCCTTTTAAATGGAAGAAACCTCCAGCAGAACCAGGCTCAGGACAAGCGGCCATCTGCTTTGACCGGCTGGTTTGAGAGAACAGGAAGGAGAGACAGATGAACACAGAATGGTAGGTCCAGGTATACAGTAGGTGCAGGTGAACCTGACAGACAAAAACACATTTTAAGGATAGAAAAAATAATTACAAATACAAAAGAGGTTGAGCAGAGTAAGTAAAAAAAGCATAGTGAAAAAAAAACTGGTCAGTTTGTCCTCCAGCAGTCTAAGCCTAAAGCAGCATAACTAAGGGATAGCTCAGGAAACCAAAGCCAACCCTAACTATAGGATTTAGCAAAAAGGAAAGTCTTAAGCCCAGTCTTAAAACTGGACAATGTGTCAGCCTCATGGACAGAAACTGGAAGTTGGTTCCACAAGAGAGGAGCCTGATAACTGAAAGATCTGCCTCCCATTCTGTTTTTGGAAACTCTAGGAACCACAAGTAAACCTGCAGGCTAAGAGCGAAGTGCTCTGTTAGGAAAATATGGAACAACAAGATCTGTAATATAAGATGGAGCTAGGTTGTTGAGAGCTTTGTAGGTTAGAAGTTAAGATTTTGAATTCAATTCAGGATTTGACAGGGAGCCAATGGAGAGAAACTAAAACTGGAGAGAGATGATCCCTCCTACTAACTCCAGTTAAGACTCTGGCAGCAGCATTTTGGATTAAATGAAGACGTTTTAAAGAAGTATTTGGACACCCAGATATAATTACATTATAAGGTTACTGTAGTGTCCTCCAACCCCCCACCCACACAAAAAATACAGATAATTATATTTTTTTCCAGTATCCTCAATCATTAAAGCTGCAAACGCAACCAGTCGAAGGATCGTTAATTGACCAATGTTGGGGTGCTTTTCTTTTACACACCCAAGGTGACTGATCACGCCAACAATATGCTCATTCAAACTGTGCCACCTTTCACATGTTCTCATTTAAAGAAAAAAAAATCAAGAAAAAGAAAATAAAAGAAAGCTTCCTGTCTGAAAATGTCAAAAGTGGAATTCGATCAGTTTCAAAGAATGTGCCAAGAATCATGAAAAAGCTTGCCAAGACTAACACGCGTGGTAAGAGCTGCCACAGATTACTGAACCAAGTTACAGCTCTGTGTTCTGTTCTCTCTCCGCCGCTCACACACCACCCACTTTTCCTCCATTCTCCCTCTCAGCCATAAAATACTTCATTATAACACAGTGAGCCAGTGAGTGTAAGTGATGTAATTGACAAGAGTGAAAGCCTGATCCCAGTCATGGCTCTGCAAATATTTATCCATGACAGACCTCCTTGCAGGGCGGGGTGGTGAAAGGCAGGGAGCGGGAGACTCCCAGCGGTCTGCGGCTCACTGAAGTACGCCTGGAGCCATTCAACGCAGCGCTGCATCTCGGGGCTCGTTTCTGCCGGGCTGTCGTTGACCACACAGCTCAGGGGGGCCTCGCTGCTCCTGTGAGGGATGTAAGGCGGGATGGGGAGGCAAGATGGGGATCAGAGGAGCAATCATAATACCCAATTCTTGGTTGAACAGCCTTAAAAAGTGTCACAAGAGTACAATAACATGTGACACAGATGCAAGATGGCATCATTTGCTGAATAAAACTTAAGCTGTTAATCCAGACGTGTTTAAAATCTAAAGTTACGCATATCGAGGTGTGCTTTGCATGTATGAGAAAAGTGAAAACTAAAAGAAACTAGAGAAATTGCATTTCCTGTGAAAATGCAAAGTGAATACTTGTCGCTGAAGAGCTTGCTGATAAACAGCTGAAATTAGCTAAAACATGCTGAAATGTAGCTGGAAGAACAAACCTAAGTTAGCAGAGGAAAGCATAAAAACACATACTTGCTCAATTAGGTTTAATAAGCAGAAATGAGCACAAAAATGAGGAAATTAGCTTTAAAAAATGAAATGAGCAAAAAATAGCTGAAAAGTAGCTGAAAATACAGAGACGCTTAAACTACCAGAAGGAAGTGGAAAGAGCCGAAATGAAATTAGCTGAAAAAGCGACATTTAGCACAAAACAGCTAAATAGAAGCTGAAATAGCAGAAAAAGCAGAAATTAGCAGAAAAAAGCTGAAAGGACCAAAACAAGATGAAATTAGCAGAGAGAAGTTAGTTAGACTAAACGTAGCAGATTACCACGGAAAACTTGAATTTATTTGAAAACGGGAAATTAGCAAAGACAATGCTAAAAATAGCTGAAAAGGTAGAACAAGTTTAAATTAGCAGAAGAAAGCAGAAATAACATGTTTTCCCAAACAAAGAAGCAGAAATTAGCAAAAAACAGTGGAAATTATCTGGAAAAAGCTGAAATTAGAATAAAATCAGTTGAAAAGTAGGAAAAAAAAACAGAAAGAAACTGAAATTACAAGAAGGAAGTGGAGAGCACATTTTTGCTGAATTAGGATGAAAAAAGTTGAGTGAATGTGAAATTAGCTACAAAAGCTAAAATTAGCATAAAACAGCTAAATAGTAGCTGAAATAGCAGAAACAGTTGAAACTTGCAGAAATAAGCTAAAAGAAGCATAACTGACTGAAATTAGCAGAAAGAAGTTAGAAGAACTAAAAAAATAGCTAGGAGAAAGAATCTGAAAGGCGCACAAAACAGCCAATAAAACAGCTGAAGTTAGCTAAAAGTAGCTGGAAAAAATTTCAATTTGCACAAGGAAGCTGAAAGAAGCTAATCCAGAACAAAATGTGAAAGGAGCAGTAAAAGTTTGTAAACAGATCTAAAGATACGAAGGATGTAAAATGAGCTCAATTAATTTCTTTTGAGGGAAAAAAGCAGCAGAAAAGGCTAAATATTTCAATAGGCCTGTCACGATAACATATTTTGCTGGGCGATTGTTTGAAATTTGACAATAATTAGTAATTATTGTCAAATTTAAGAAGAAATGTTGGTAAATTTTATTTTGAATGTAGTATGTTTTTTGACCACCGGATGGCAGTATAAGACAGTTTGAACCAAAGGATGGATAGTGAGGGAGCGAGCAGCTGTCTCTTTAAGAAAAATGGGAGGGAGACCCCCGACATGGGCTGTCTCTCCTTCCTTTTCTGTCTGGTTCTCAAAATGGTGGATGCTCGGTGTGGTTTGAGCTCTTTAAGCATAGCATTTTTCACACAAAGCTTTTAATAATAAAATTTGTAAACAAGTTCTCTGCTTCTTTTTTACAGAGAAAAACAACTTTTTACTCGAAGGTACGGGTTTCAACCATGAATTTTGGAGCTTTGAAAAAAACAGAGGTTTGGTCCCCGTGGTCGGCCTGTTAGCTTAGCTTGTAGCGTAGCAGCTTTTAACGATACAAAAACGTGATTTTGGACGGTTACAATGGATTTTAAAGAGAAAAAAAGAAAGGGAGGGGTCAGTGAAGAGCACCGGAGTCAAGCTATGTCATCCAGTGTCTTCAGTAGAAAGAGAGAGACACGAAGAAATGATAAAGCCGATAAATGAAAATGAGGTCGATAATTTTCATTTATCATGCGACTAATTGATTTATTGTTTATCGCGACAGGCCTACATTTCAAAAAGCTAAAGTTGCACCGATACCAAAAGTCATAGATAGCACCCTTCTCCTGAACGAGCTGAACGTTTTGATATATGATTTGTTGAAATAGCACAAAACTTACGGAATGAGAAAGATGCTGATAAATATACGGAAGTAAAATGGATCACAATAGTGTGAATGCTTCATAAACATTCACAGAAATATAAGAACAGAATCCAGATAATTTCTACAGTATACTTAAAGTAGGTGTCTATGAAGTGTAAAAAGACAAAACATGAAAGAAAAACTTTGAGTGTAGAAGCGGAAGTGCTTATATTTCGTTAAGACGAAAAGACAATTTCTGAAAACCAACAAAAAGAGTTTCCAGAAGTAGTTAGAAAAAGTTATGAGCGCAGCTTCATCAAGAGTTCCAACTCTGTTTGGGTTTAGAGTTCAAGACAAGAATAAACGGATCTTATTTTCTCAGGCATAGTCGTGCTGGCCAGCAAAGCACTGCGCTTGGATGTGCATCTTAGAAGTAGATACTTGGAGGAATTTGTCGATGGTTGAGTTGGCATCACTTAACAGCTGAGTTTCTCTCTGCTGCTGACCACCCCCCAGGTCAACGCAAGCAGGCTGACCCATATTTGACACTTAAAGACCCTACTGGGAAGGTCCTCTCTTAACATGTGCATTACTCCAAAGTGGACCTCAAGCTGTGTTGCGGATTCTAAAGCAGGCTGCCAATTCCATTAACTGGTGTACAGGACTTATAAATAAATAATACAAACCATTTAAGTGCCCCTTTTTCAAAATTGGCTTATCCTGTATGGTATTAATAATAGACATTTACTTTGTTAAACACACAGACTGTCTCTCTCCTGCCTGCCGTAACAACATGGCCCTGAAGTGTTTTTTACACTTGTGCAGGTCACAGTTTGAGCAGCGTTTTATATTGGACACGTGAAGCTGAGGTTTACTGGAGTGTTATGACTGAGCAGGTCAGTTTTCAGAGAACCCGCTCGGCCTGCTGCTAGTTTGTGGCTGTGTGATGAAAATCTCTCGGGTGCCGTTTAACAGCGGGTGTAAATACAGTAAAAGGTGTAAATATTCTCGTTTGTAAATAAACCACACGGCAGTTTATAGTCGAGCGGTGAAAACTCTGAAACCCACCAGCGGGCTCTGCGCTGAGACCCGCTCAAACAATGGCCATGGCTCATGGCAATCTCTGTCGGCATGGGTGAGTGCCCAGCCAGCCCCTACTTGTCATTGTCTCTCCTTTCTATCCCTCCCTCCCCCTTCCTCCCCCAGCTTTCCCTCCTCATTTCCCCCTCTCTATTTCTCCGTCCTCCCACACCAGCTCTTATGCCTCCCCACAACCCCTCCTCACCCACACCGCCCCTCTTTCTCTCAGCAAGGATCTCCAGGCCACTGTTCCTTCCCTCTCTCCCCCTTCTCACCTCCAACTCGCATCCTCCCACCACCATAACCTCCTCTACCCCTCCACATCTCCTCTTTCTCTCTGAGAGGATGTTCCAGACGCTGCACACTGACAGCTTGGGGATATTGTGTGTGGAAATGTTCCTGTTGGACCCGCAGGCCCTTACAATCTACCGGACAAAGGCTAGCGCACCTTTGCTTAAGATTTGGCACCTTTGACCTCCTGCTCGCACTTCAGACTTGTCACCGTGGCTAATTTCCCTCTCCCTCTGCTGTTGCTGGCAGATGCGTTTGCTTTAAAAGGTGTCTGAGCGATACAACTTTGACAGTCGTAAAAGTTAATGCAATGCAGTACATGTTATGGCTGGTAAACAACAGCAAATATAAATAAATAAGTGAAAGGGGAACAACAGCAGAGTTGAAGTGTGTCACCTCTAGGTGCAAGGAGGGATTGTTTTAAAAGAGCATGGGGCTGTTGTGGAGATGTAGCTTCTGCAACATATCAGTGGAACCTCATCCCTCTTTAAAAACTCTTTAAAAACTTCAGACTGACACACCTGTGTTGCTTATATATTAAAAATGTGCAATAAGTGTTAGAATAATTACCCTAAGGGAAAAAAAAGAACCAATATTATCTTAAAATGTCTGTCATCTCCTATATGACCATCATGAGTAGTGATAATAAAAAATGCTTCAATAAGTTTAAGTTTAAATAAACAATTCAAACCAGGTTAAAGTAGAATTGCTCTTTCATTATCTTTTGACTGCATAAATCACACTGTCCTTCAGCCATTTTCTATTCAATCACAGGTAAGGAAATAAGAAACTAATTCTGAAACTAGCCAAGGATCTGCTGCACTAAAAAGAATATTTCCCCTGATACAAGATAGTGATTTGAGAAAATTTCTAATACTGTGCTCCTGTCACAATCAATTTCCAATTACCATAAATCATTGTTGCGTAAAGTAGGAGTCATTTGGAGTTCCACCTATTCTCCAACTCTAATATGAAGAATGAATTGAGCATTTATAGAATATGTTGGAGGTTATTTCATTCATCCTGGAAGAAACAATCAAATGAGACAAAGGTAAAAATAAATAAATAAATAAAAATATTTCTAATTCAACTTGACTTGTTTCCTTTGGCACATGTGATATCTCTTCACTTGCACAGGACTTGTGTAAAACTTTTTTTTCTATCAGCTATAGATGTAAGAATGGAACAGGTTAACCACAGGATTTAATTGAAAGGAATCTGGCGAAGGGTGTAATGGTATATTGCACAAAAAGGAGGAAAACTCAGAACTCAAGCCTCCGTTCTGTGAAGCGTGATGGCGCTCATCCCGACTCGATCGGCTGTCACTTTTGACACAGCCTGCCAGAGTTCTCCTTCACCAATCATGGGTAACATGGCGGGTCAGAGGATGAAATAGAAAAAGGCCAAGAGCCGTTCAATATTTTCCTCAGCCTTATGGCTGCAGATACTTAACTCACAGACGTCAAAGACTCAAGAGAGCATGAAAAAAGCCTAAAATGACTGTCTAAAAAGGGGAAAAAAATACTGCATGTCTCTATGAATGTCAAGATCCTGATGCTCTCTGAGCAAAAGGCTGTGATACAATTGTAAGCCACTTGCTCAATGCAGCGCGTTCAACCATTTGAACATCATTCAGATTCCTATCTAGCTACTGTGGCACTAAAGTCGAGAGCTTTTGAAGTGGTGAGCTATGAGGAATGCTTCCTATTCTGTTGTGAGGGGGGCACGTTTTGTGCTCTGCTGTTAAAAGATATAATAATATAAACAACTAGGCCAGATAAACTGCTCTCCAGGTATCGAGCAACTCTTATTAGTAAATGTCCACCAAAGAGGCCGCAACACTCAACTCAATACATAAAGGTGGTGGTGAAATACTGCAGAGTAGGCAACAAAGCACACAACAATTAGGTCTTCTCCCAACTGGATAGCCACAGGAGTCAGTGAAGGCATGTATTACCAGAGCCTTAACTCTTACTCCATTATGTAGTGTATCCACACACCAATGCTGCAATGTTTATCTACAACAGACTACTGAGCAGTTTCAAATAGCGTTTTTAGCCTCTATTCTCAAGTGCCACAGTAAGAGATTCCAATTACCCGGATGGTAAGGAGCCAGTGAGAGAGGCATAAAGTACATTAGGGATCCCCCCGTAACTGCAGGGACCTTTTAGAGACTCGACTGAAGAGGGCCAAGAGACTGAAGGGACAGTGACCCTGCATGGATAGCCGCTGTCAAAATTTGACCACGTCAAGCACAAAGGCATTATGGGAATCCAGTGTCACCAAGTCCTAATTACTGTCTGTGTTCAGAGCAAATTACTGCCTTGTTCCTCTGATTAGGGAGGAGGCTAATCTTCACCTGTGTACGCCAGCACTGCTGAGGGCCCTTGAGTGTTAGCGCTTCGTCTTCTGTAATTTATTTTTAAATCAGTGCCCGCTCCCAAGAGTTTTGAGTGTTTTGTTGTGAACCGCTTACCATGATCCCCACCGCCGCCCCCTCACCCCTAAATCCTTGACTAAATCCTTGTTTGGTGCCACAGGAAGATAAGCAATAACAACACTTGGGCATAATTGACTCGTACTCCCCTCCAAGATGTCAGAGCAAAATCATCTCTCTGCATATTGCCT
Organism: Nematolebias whitei; assembly: GCF_014905685.2. Taxonomy (NCBI): domain Eukaryota; kingdom Metazoa; phylum Chordata; class Actinopteri; order Cyprinodontiformes; family Rivulidae; genus Nematolebias; species Nematolebias whitei. The sequence continues at coordinate 62,978,010 of NC_056498.1, read as the reverse complement.
TAGTGTGTCGCACACTGCACACTTCTGCGTGTTGCAGATATAGAATCCAATCAAGTTCTAAAACAAACTAGCCTTATGTCTGAAAAACTTCCTGGTCGACAACAGGGAAAGGGGAAAGAAAAGAAAAAAACTGCAAGAGCTGCTTTTAGCTGCATCTCTTCAGTGAGAGGCAACTCTCGTTTGGCTTCCAGCCTCACCCTGGAGGTGCTGCTTTAGAAACCACAACATTTGCAGATTCTCATCTGAGTGAATGTCAGTGTCTCGTCTGCGTGGGGCGGTTTACAGGTAGTGTGTTACACAGGTGTTGGTTTACACAGGGAATGGCACATGCAGCCTGATTGGGACGGTCCCGAGAGACGGAGGCACAAACATAGAGCACAGATGGGTCCAAGGGCCAGTGGGAGCAGCACCTTAATGAATACGCAGCTGAGTACTACACTTCAAAACATGCAAAACAATATTCTAAGGCCGCCGTAAAAATAGAACAAAAATCATCTGAATATCATCGCACAATGAATAATTCATACCATTTCTAAAGGGACTACGTCTAAAAGTCTCTCCCTTGCTTTATTGATGATTCTATTGAATATCTCAGCAGTTTACAGTTCGTATGATAAAGCATTTTAGTTAAAAATGTAAGCAGTTTATTTAACACACAGCTGTATATTTAGATTTCTATATAGCTGGCATATTTTGTAATTATTCTAAAAGTTCAACTAAAATATAACAGACCCAGAGAGAGAAACCCAAATAAATAAATAAATACAGTAAAAACAAAAACAAAAAAAATAGTAGTAGTTGTGGTTCCGGGTCTGTAAGCATATCATGTAAACAGGCTCCAACCAGGGAATGCATTTACCATACCACGCTATTCAGTGCAAACCAGACACGAGTGTGAGAAAAACGATAAATGCATCACCTCAGATATTTCACACTAGCATTGGTAGTGTGTAAAAGCTGTTGTGACAGCTTGGGTATTAGGGGTGGATAGATGGAAAATGTCTGGCTGCTTATGAATGCCAATGTGACTGGGGGTGATGGGTTTGACACAAAAACACTCCACCTCAGAACAATTAGGCTGTTCTCAGGCCCCATCCAGTGTTGCCGGTGATAATGGAAAGCTGTGAGGATAACTGGTGATAAATAGACTTTAACACCCTCCTCCTTAAGAGCAGTGCAGTTCTGCAGTCCTCTCATATGCTTAACTAATCATGACCATGGCCAGCAAAATCATACAAAAGACTAATTACTGTTGTACTTCACTTCAGTCTCAAAGGCCTCTTATATAAGGACTTGGGGGTTCTCTTGCCTCTTTTCTCCTCTTGATGGTTATTTTTTTTTTACAAGTAGGCCTCACGCTAGACAAAAGCATTTAAAAATTGGTGATTGCTTTCATCCGCTTTAATTACATTCAGAAATGGCATTTCTGCCACATAATACACTTCTATTGTTTCAGAATTATCAGGCTCGGGGAGGAAAATCTACAATATTTGACGATGCTCCCGAGCTAAATCGCCTCTTGAAATTGAAATATGCCGCAGAAATGCAAAATAAAAAGCAAGCCTTTGCAGCTGATACACTGGAAGCTCCTTGGCTTTCTCCAGAATGCTATTATTATGCATATCCAGGTAGAAAGTTAATTAACCCAAAGCTTAAGCTAATTATGGTAGCAGAATGCTATCAACCAAACGCTTTCAGTCAGACAGCTGTCCAGAATTTCATTTGCTAATCATTTGTCTTTTGCCGGAGCATATGGTACATTTCCCCACTATCACAGCAACAACAAACAGATGAAAATCATTAACTAAAAACAATGTGCAATGTGAAAAATCAGACACAGATTTATAAGGCTTTGTGTCGGAGGAAAAAAAGGGGGGATTTATGGCCTGGGAAGTATAATGATAATTTTGGTTTTAGCCACTTAGGATTTTAGGAAGATCACATGACCCAAGTGTGCAGGGAATTCAGATGCACAAATATATTGTTTATATCTATATGCAAATGAGAACGAGTGTTTATCCGTGTAAAATTAATTGCAATTTTCTATAGGAGCTTATGCAAAGAGCTTGTTCTTAATTTTTATCTTCTAACACATTTTGTGCCCGATTTTCAAACACAATATTTTTATGTTGTTAAAAGTAGAACTCCCCAAGCCCAGAATTAAATCAATTATTTTCCCAAGAAATGCTTCATACATTATTTTTCTTTTCATAAAAACACATCATACGGGCTGTTAAAGGGTGATTGATATCAGCATTGCCTCGCGACATTATCAGGCAATAAAGGCTACTCAGGTTCTAATGCAACATGTCATATACCGGCTCCTGTAGTACATTTCTATTGAGGACCTCACAAGCTAAATTGCTTTTTTCCCGCTCCCCCACATCTCAGCTAGCTTGACAGACAAATTGATCAAAGCATTGTAAAATAATATGCTCGCAAAATGTCTCGGGGCAGGAGTCCAGCCCTTTTTTTTTCCATTTTTCACCCTAATAAAAAAGTGTTCCATGATTTCCTCTGTATTATTTGTCTATGCTCTGTGTAAAAGAGGCACCAAGACTCATATTTCAGATAACAGTAAGCTCCTGTAAACAAAATGCATATCGGTTTTTTTTTTTTCTTCCCGTGAACACTAAGGCCATACTAAAAACTAAGGAGGGGAAAACTGTTTAACAGAGAGGCTGGTGCGTAAAGCCCCAACAGGGGTTGTTGAGATGTAATGAATTTGTTCATCTGATGGCGCCTTCAGGGCTGTCGTTAGACTGGCAGAGGAGGCTGATTTCAGGAAATGTTCCTAAGATCAGTTAGGAAGCAAAAGGGGCTTGAGACGTTTCTATTAGAAAAGCTGACGGTCATGGTGCGTAAGCAATACTTCAAAGGCATTTAGTTATAATGGCATTTATCAATAACTCTCTATCAATGCCACAAATATATATATTACGTTCCAGCTGCTCAAATCCAACCAACTGTGCACCTCAAAACATGGAAAGCAAACAGCTTTTAAAGCAAACGCCTGCTGTAGGTCTCGCTCGACTTTATGCAAGAACGTTTATCTATTTCCCTTTTTCCAAAATATGCTCTTAGTGATCGTTTATCACGCTGACTTCCTAAAGCCTGCACCACATCACATTTAAAGCTGGAAAGAGCCTTGTTTAGTATGTCATAAATAAATCAATGGAAATGCCTGATCTGAACTATTACTGCTACAGGCAGGCTTTTGTGAGATCTACATGTAAAGCTGGTCACAAAGATAAGCCTGTTTTTTGTCACTTCATCTCGCCTCCCTTAATGCCTGTTTACATTGAGGAACTCGATGTATCTAAGGTGGCTCTAGTTCCCCTGCCATGTGACAATAACATCATATTCAGCTGGTCATGATAAAATCTAAACATTTTCCTAATAATTCTTGAGAACATACAGACGATATGATCGAAGCTCCACTTATGGCTGACGTAGCAAATGATATTAAACTGAGAAATGATCTAGTGATGCGAATCATTAAATTCATTTGCATATTCCTACTGAACCCGAACACACAAATTAAACCCTGTTCGCGAGGAGACCGAGAAAGGTGCTCGCACATGGTTACAGGACATCTTCCATAATCAAAATTCCATATTATTAATTTCCTCACTTCAACTCATTAACGACAAGTGGAATGTTTTTACTGCTTGATGAATTTTCGGAAAGAGCACACAGTCGAGAAGGAAACACATGTTGAGGGTATAATATACAAGGTCATTAATGGGTTTCCATAAATTTGAATTTAAACGTACATTTGGAAAAGGAGAACTTCTTAACCGGATGCATCTGAAATGGTTTAATTTCCCAAATCATTCAAGTTTATCAAATGTGAATCTACGATACATGGATATTTAATTTCAATCTAATCAAAACTAATCGGAGATGCAGGATCTGGACCTTTCAAACTGAGGAATAAGTACTTATTAACGCTGACTTTAATCAGTTTCAGTCGCTCCAGTAAGACTGCCTACATTCTGACAATTTTGAGGGATGGGCAGGTCACGAAACGCAACCACATATTACATTTCTGAGTGTCAGTTGACACTCGAAACTACTGCATACAACTTGAAGGAAACATAAAGAAACAGGAAAGAACAGTCCACACTCCCAGTGGCCTTAGCTGACCTCCCAGACATCATTTCTAATCAACTCCCTTGAGGGTAATAAACAAGTTATTTTTCTGAAATTTCAAATATACTGCGGGAGGAATCACAACCGCATGCCATCAGAAATCTAATTTCAAGCCCAACTGTATTCTAGTGCCCCTCATATTTCTAGTGCCTGCTCATATTTGCCCAACTTTCTCCAGGATATTTCTTGTGGGATCTACAAAAATGCCCTGCTTCCAATGAGGAATGGTGGCACTCCATCACAGGAGTGGATTCTGTCTGCCTGTAAATTTCACACCTTTGTTTATCACGTCACCCGCCCCGGCTGTTGTACAGTACCTTTCAGCAGGTGCGACATCCATTAGGATCTGGATGGTGTGCACACCATTCTCACATCCACTGACTTGGATCGTCCCCAGGGGGCTCAGCAATGAGATGGTCTTCTGAGTGCATTGGCTCTCCTTTTGCTTCTTCATCTTGCTGCCCTGCTGAGGAAGTACAAATTACACTGGGTTTATTGACATATTCATGTGGCAACTTTTACAATTTCCCACTCATATTTGCATTGAGTGATCTATTGAAAGCCAAGTGGGTCACCAACAGAGCATAACTTACGTATCTGAGCACCTAACCTCCCAACAATGTCATGATGCGACTTGATCCCTGCATTACTCTCAAATATTTCTTTTGTGCATGGAAAAGAATACGCCTATCTAACCAATAAATCGCCCATTTTTCCCCTCTTTCTGTTCTATATATCACATAAATGAGAAAAACAATGCAGTCTGTTCCCTTGTCTGGTGGGGGATTCCCAAGATAGCTCGACATTATTTTCAATCCGTCATTTTTGGTTGATGGCCGGGATGTTTTTCTAGCATTAAATTTGTTCCTTAGGGTGCAACTCCAATGGGATTCTGGTTTCCAGCCCTTAACAACAGCAAAAACGTGCAGCTTTTCTGACGACTGAGATGGATACTGGCAATAACCAGACAGCAGTTCCTTTTTTATTTTTACTTTGAGGGACGAGAGATGATTGACTATGTTATATGTGAGTTTTTGAGGGATGGGGGTTATAATAAATAAAGGTCACATTGACTGTAGGAGCTTCAACCAAGAATACCTTTAATTCACAAAACCTTAATTTGAAAAGTGTAAATAGTGCAAAAACTATTTAGCTCACCTTTTATATTTTTTTTAATCAACTCAATTCAGATACATCGATTGCCCTTATGTTTATTTCATAACTGATAGTTTTGTTGAACCGCAACTGACTACTGTTTAATTTTTTTTATCAACTGAATTAGTTCATTTTAAATTTAAACTAATACTAAACAAGAAGTGTATGTGACAAAGTGTTCCACGGTGGTGTTTTAAAATAAGACAAAGAGCAAATTGTCAAATAAATTTAAGCTTTACTTGCCAAAATATTTACAATAGTATATAGATGTCTTTGCAATAAACTCTCAATCATTAATGTATTTTAAATAATTTTTTACAGTGTTAAAAAAGATTTAAGCACCTGATTTCTCAATATAATTTAATAAGCAATCATGTATTAACTTACTGCTTACAGTCTTGTGGTTTAGCAATTCAATCTACAATCATGTGCTAAACTAAAAAGGGAAAAAGAACAAAAAATTAATTGCGGTGAGCGACTACTATTATTCATTTTAGAAAGAAAAAAAAGGAGGAAATCCTAATTCTATTCTCTCAAATATGACTGTTTTCTAATATTGTCAGTCTTGAGGGATAGCAAACTGAATTTTGGGGAGTTACGCTCCGTTAGTCAGACAACAAAATCCAACTGGGAGATGTTACTTTTTGAGCTTCAAGACATTTGATAGTGTTAAACAACTTTATTTATATTTGTTATAATAACAACCTAAAAGGCGAAATTAAACCCCAAACTAAATAAAGTAGTTTCCCGTTATTTATTATATACTACTTATTTTTAATTTCTTTGTCGTTTTAAGTTAACCCCCTTCCCCAGCTCCTTCACAAACCAGCACATCTGTCATGGTATGTGATCACAAATGCGTCTGCTTCAACTTTCTTGTTTCTACTCTTGCAGCTCTCACTGTATTCATCAGGGGTTTGCCTGAACTGACAATAAAGGCAAGAATTTTCAGAGCCAAACAATGGTACAGTGCACTTTGGATAAGCGTTGGGCACACTGTCATTTAGCGGCCTGATAATAAACTCGTAAATAGAATAATGGAGTTTGGCAATAATGGCCGCCACTAATCGTCTGTGCTGATTAAAAAAAATAAGGTTCTCTCCTGTTGGTTCCGTCGTTTTCGGTGCAGTTCACGAGTCCATTTAGTGACTGCTTGGCTGTTTACCCTGCTCTTCACGGTGAGGAATAACAAACAACAAGCAGCTTGTGTTGTTGATAAGAAAGAAGGGGGGGGGGGGGTCGTTGGCATCGTCCTCGCGCTCGTCAATCATTTGACTGGTTTCTCATTAGACTAGTTCCTGGTCAAACCTGCGTGATTAATTGAGTAGAAAGCTCGCCGTGACTGCGCAGGTGTAAATATGCAACATGTGCTGTTTTAAATTCAGAATTTCAGCCTGAAGCACGCGGGACATTTGATGGTATCCGGAAGGAAACAGCGCGTGCCCGCACCTGGAAATACAGTGAAAAAAACAAACAAACAAAAAAAAAAAAAAACAGGAAGTTTGTGTGACGGATAACAGAGATTTTAGGGCACTTTCTGAGCTGTGTTTTTAATTCGCTTGAATAAAGTACGTTTAACTATAATATTTAGCTTTGTGGCTTACAAGTGAAGTCTCTTCCACCTCTCATGTACCGGTGCAGTCTAATTTTCTTCCCCCTTGGCAAAACGAAACGACTCTTCCTGTTTCTTCGGGCAGCGTGGTCGAGCCGTCCAATCACGATGGACAAAAGTCCGCTCCTGCTCTGTGATTGGTCAATAGGAAGTCTTCGCTCCTCCCCCTGAAAGAGACAAACATAACGGAACTCTTCTCTAATCCGTCTTAAATTGGGATTTGGGCACCTTCAACGGTTCCTCAATACGCCAAGAACTTGTAATGATAGCGATTAATGTATTTGATTTGCTTGATGTTTATACAGAAGAAAATATAAAAATGCACATTTTGTGCATCAATTTCAAACACTGTTATCATTCTCCTTGAATCTGAGACGTTGATCCAGTTTTGTATCTCCAGTGACAGATAGTGAGGAGCTAGGCGTAATGTTTGTAGATAAAATTAACACCTATTTGACTGCAGCAACCAATAACATCTTATGTATTGGCAACTAATAAAGTCAGCATGTTATTATGAGCAACACATGGGGCACTACTCTGTTTTTTATTAGATTTCCATGCAGTCTAAAGAAAAATAAGTAGAATGTTGTTGCCTGAAGCATTTATTTCAATAATTGTGACAAAGTGTGTTGCATCAGTCATCTTTGTTTTAAGTGTCTGCTGTCCTCTGCAGTGTTGTTTTTTTTTTATTTCTGTGGAGCCTTCAGCTCTCTGCATGCCTTCGTTTGGAATGTGTAGGCCGACATGGGCCTGTGGCCCACACCCCATCTCAGCGGTGAGGGTGGGAGTGGGGGGAGAGAACGCCACCCCTGCAGAGACCATTTTGAAATCTGTGAGGATTTCCGTGCCATCTGGACCCGCTGCCAGTCTGCCCCAGATAGTAAGGGTTGGCAACGGTACCCGACGGTGCAATATGGCTCTCTCTTTAATGAACTACTAACTGTCCCCCGTTTTAATTGATGTGACATTTGAGCCATTTATCTCTGACATTTCAATGAAGGATGATTCTCAGCCTTGCCATTTACTTTTTTGTGCTATTTTCTAAGAGTCATTTGCATTTTTCTTCTCTAAACCTGCTTTTTGTCTCTCATTAGCTAATTAGAGGAACATGCACAATTAATAAAAATGAACATAACCTAGTTTGATACAGGCTTGATGAGGGATAATCAGAAAATCAGTTTCCTTAACATTTAACAGAAATATTATGAAGGGCTATCTTTGGTAAAAGGTGACTCCAATGAAGCCTTGTAACCTTTACCCACATACCAACATGTAGCCTACAGTGTGGGACAACTTATGTTCTCAGCATGGGGAGAATCAAGCTCAATTAATCAGCATATGATTGCAGTAAGCAGCCCCCTCTGCTGGATCTTTGGAGCCATACTGTTTGAAATCATGCAAATACTACAGACTTTTATCATATGTGATTGTGGTACTCCCATGGCGTTCAAATGTTTGTTTGCTTGCATTTGATTAAAAAAATCTTAAATGTCTAATTTTAATTAAATTGGATGCAATTTGTAGGCATTTTTATTGCATGTAAAATTAAATACCACATGTGCATCAAGGTTTTGTTAATGTTTTGGCCAAGTTTCTTTTTTTTTTTTTTTAATAGTGCAAAAAATGTATATAAATAAATAATAAATTTAAAAAAAACATGGAATATTTTAGCCATTATGTTTTGAGGCAAATCACCTGAGGTGCATGTGAGCGACATAAAGTTGGTATACTAAATTCAAGCCCAATTGTTTTCCATAATGACACATATTTTTAATTTTTTTATACATCCTTTAAAACCATGGCTCCATTGATGACGGCTGTTCCTTTGATTGTGAGTGGTATCATTGCCAAGGTGCAGTGCCCTATCTGTGCCGTCAGCCAGGCTGGTATCTTTTGTTTGAGACTCAAAGAGCTCCTTTTCCTGTTCAGTTTCCCCCACTATTTTTGTTTGTTTGACGTGTTGATAGACTTATATATTGCACAGCTTCCTTTTAGTGTAAAGCACCAGATGTTTGTGAGAATAACAACCCCATCTCTTTTTTTTTTCCATTATAAGAGAGTTTGTTTAGAAGCGGTTTTGTCCGTCCGGTTAAATTGTCACAGCTCAGTCATGCACTGCCTGTGTCTATCTTGCACTCTTTTCCTGTGTCTCACTCTCATGTTGGCGTGGGAGGAGTTGAAGTCATTTATGATATCAGATATTCTCTTGGAGAGCATGAACGTCCTGACAGACCGAATAACCACTATCCTCTCACACAGTGGTGTGTGTGAGCGTGCATTTTAATCAGGTAAAAATGGCTCTGTGGGCCTTGCACTGCACATCGAGAACATTTGTTGTTTGTCGCTGTGTAGAACCAGAACAGAGAAATGTTATATCTGTTTCTCTAAATCAACTGTAAAGCAGGAATTTGAAAAAAGGCAAACTATTATTTAGTTTGTTTTTTTTAAAACTTTGTAATTTCACTCCTCTCCAAAGAATTAGCCCGATCGTCCATGTGAGCTACTCCACAACCACAAAGATGAGACTCTGCACCCTCAAGTATCCACTTGTTTAGTGTGCCTGTGTGCTTCCGTCCCTCCATTTCTGATATGATGTTGCTTCTCTATTTTACTGTTGACACAGTGCTACGAATGTCTGAGCATTTTGCAAATGAAGAGGCTTGAACTCCTGACAGGCAGTGTCGCCGGCACCATGACACACTGGCCCGCACATGCTGTGCGGCATAATGATGACATTAGGATCCAGTGATAATATCAGGACGCACTTCAGATAAATGACTGATAAACCAGGGGTTGTGCCTCTCGTATTACACGCTTGACAGAGCAGCTAATCAGTGTCCAAGTGACTGCTATTACATAAATCATGAGCTTGACTTTGATGCATATTCCAACGGTGTTCCCTATTCATCACGTCATCTGGGGAAGATTCTCTGGATGACTGGCTGCCGAGCCAACACACATTTTAAGAGCACATTATGTTTTCATTAGAATTTGATATGATCCATTCCAGTGTTGATTTGATTTTACGTGCTTGGGTCATTTGATAGTAGGCTACTCAGGAGAGGGGGGTGTATTGTTACGCTGTGTGAGCTGTTTCCTCCTACTGACTGCTTTTATTGGCAAGGCAGTTTTTGATAAACAACCATGTTTCTTCATAGAAAAAAGTAATTTTTTATTCACTTTTTTTTTTCTTGTACATTTAAGAACTCACTTGACCCGTGCTCTTGGTCAATTTTCAAAGCTGAGATGAGTAATACTGTTTCACTTGGTAATAAAATCACTCTGCACTTGTAGATGAAGTTGGAAGGCAAATATTAGGTGTTGAAGTGAGTCACCATGTATGTTTTATTCTCCGGTATTGGGGTCAGAGGATGTGAAGGTGGGGGTGTTAATTTAATCCCCATTCTTACCCTGAGCATGGCCACACTCTCTAAGGAGCTTTATCTCTGACAACTGTGTCAAATTAGAGAGACCACGAGCCCCTCATAAAGAATATGTCTGTCAGACTACATTGTTCCTGGCTTCTGAAATATACGGCTGAGTGGGACAAAAATAGAAGATAACACCTTAGTCCCAATGTTGGACTTGGACATGATGAAATAATTTTCAAACCATGGGATCCTGACATTGACACAAACCAGTAATGAAACTGATGTTCACGTCATGTGTTGTTTTTTTTCTTTCTTTCATAGATTTCAAAAAGTAACATTGTCTTCAATAAGCACATGTAATATTTATAAAGTGTTGCACTTCTTTTTTTATTTGACTAATAATATGCTGAACAGACCTTTTTTTTTTAAATTAAAAAGAAAACTTTAATGTCAATAATTTATCATAATTCCACTTGGTTGTATAATTGATGGTGGCGTTACGTTCCATTAAACATGGCACATAACTCCAGGTCAGTCCAGTCTAATAAGTGCCCATCATTTATCTCCCTGGTATCATTGCAGCACTACAGTCAAACATGTAAAACAACTCTTAATGTTCTCCCTAGTCCCCTATGGGTGTTTCTCCCCGTTATCATCATTGCCTCTATTCTGCGGGGACTTCCTCTGGAGACAACATTTTCATAGACCTTTGACCTAAACCATATTTTCCATTTGAATGGTCTGACTAGTGAATATTTACAAGCATGTTTAATATATAATAGATCTCATCTGTGAGTATTAGGAGCCATTTTCTGCTCAGTCAGGTTCTGGTGCTGGCCTCGCCCCCCTCGCTTGTGATAATTTTGACCCCTCTTAAAAACAAAATGACCTGTGCCTCATTTAGGCCAAGTTGTATGCATACGTACTGCACAAGTCCTAAGGGCATACATGTTTATAACAAGAAAAGCTGGCAGTCTCGAATGTAAACATCTTAGCACTGTAATATTATTGTATCAGTAAAGTCCCAGAAGGTGGAAGATTTAATAATGTGGGTGGATTATATAAGAGAGAGAAATAAAGCAGTAATTTGAAATTGTTTGGGGACCTTTTGTGTCAATGGTTATAGAGGCTAAGGGACAACTCCTTTCCCTCAGGCCAGTGTTAAAAAGGCAATGACTTTTCTTGTACATGCACAGCATTTTGGAATCTACATGAATTACTACCAGAGGCTTTTATTGTGTGATTAGTAATACATAATATATTTGATTCTATTACCATGCTTGAAAAAAAAAAAGAAAGAAAGAAGATGGCGAAACAGGAAGAGTGTGTTGATGAATACCGTCTGCGCTGAAGTGAATTAATATACATTTGCCAGAGAAACAGATCTCGGTTTGCTTCTCGGGTGCTTATACAACCACGGGGTTTTTAATCTCTTTCTTGCCGATGAAAGTCCCAGTAATTGCTATATTTCCCTTTTTGTTTCAAGGACCTTTGATGATCCCTTGGCTTGCATCAGAGGGCAAAGTCATTAGTGGAGAAATGAGCTCAAGTGAAGAGAAAGAGATTGCAGGGCTCCCAGCATGATTGGAAACTTTGGCTCACGTTGGGCACTAATTTGAATTCAATTTTCAATATATGTTTGATAGATAAAGGACAATTAGAAAATATGTACTTGGGAAAAACTGGTGACTAACTGCGTTTGAGAACAGTATATAAACATTCAATAAATCGTGTTTGACATTTTGTATTGTTTCTGCCAGCATGCATAGGAACAGATTAAGAAATCTTTTAATGCAAGTCTAAACATTTACAACTTGATCCAGAAAAACACATTTTATATGGACACAACTATGGTTTACATTAATACATTTGTATTGTCTTCGGAGTATTGTTTTCCCCCACTATATTAAACTTTAACATTGGATTATATTAACTATAGGGCAGTTAATAATTAATATTTGCAAAAACAATATTTAACAATCATTATATGTATCCTATTATCACCTATAGAACAAAATGGTGCAAGTAAAATGCATAAATATATACAACAATTTTACAGCATTTTAATAAACTCATATTTAATGTGAAAAACATTACAATTACTACATATAAGTCTTCACCCTTTGCCTGAATTGTGTTTAATTTATTTTATACTTGTTCATTATAACCTTAGCCTTTTAAACACATTATCAGTCTTATTATTAATTTAAAACCATTAGTTTGCCATGTATATTTTAGACTTGGCACTCTGAAACACTTAAAGAAAACCCAGTCTGTGTCCCGAGCTGAGCACAGAGCCACTGCTACGTTCCACAGCAGATAAACTGGCAATATGTTTTATGTTATAATGCTGCAATCATCATCAAGTTGTTCAGGGAGGGGGAAACGGGGTGCGGGGACATGTGAAATATGAAATCCTGTCAATCAAATGGCGGCGCACAACATTCGGCTGCGGTTGGGTGACAGTGGTTCTTTCATGTAAATCACAGACATTATAAATAAAAGACAGGCCTGTTGACTTGTTTCATGCTGGGAATCGGTGGCCCAGCATGTGTTGCTCTGTCTGTGCTTCACTCTCCTGTGGAACTGCTGTCCCCTGGGTTCTAGCACTGCTCCCTGGGGTGCACTGCATATAATTACCCACAATCCACCCTGAAACAGCTCTCATTTACAGTAATCAACAGTCTGCACTTCAAAGGATTCATGTGGCATCAGACACCGAGAGCCAGTGTGTGTTATTACAAATTATTATTATTATTGCCTCAGTGTTACCTTTATATACTGGTGCTGATGACTATGTTAACTAAGGAGATGATGAGATGCCTGCTTGTTTCTTTTGCCCATTAGGAGCTGATGAGGCCAGAGATGATGGGCTATGTGCTGTTAAGAACTTCAAAAGCAGCCTTGGTTCAATATGAGGTCTGAACAACAGCAACGACTGCATCAGATGTTTAAGATTATACGGGAGGGTGAGGCGAGAGATACCGAGGAAAGCTTCATCAAGGGCTTAAATTTACATGACTAACAAATTCAGACGGCAGCGAAGAAATGCAGGATCATTTGATCATTTGGCTGGCATGATGGTGGTCTGTGTGATAATGGTCATTATCATAAACAGAAGCTGTCATTAGGCTTGATTTCAGATAATGGTCAGTGTGGAAACCATTTTATACCAAGGAAAAGGCTCTCCCATTAAAGACATATTAAGTGAATTAACTCACATCATGAGTAGGGAACCACTGTGTGGTATTGCCTGGAAGGTAATGCGCTTATAATGCGAAGTGATTTTTCTTCACTGGAGACAAGTCAACCAGTTTACATTCACAATTATTCGCTTGAACTCTGCGTCATTTTGCCCCCTGTAAAAACAAACAAACAAATAAATTGTTTTTAAAATCTAAAACATCCTTAAGATAATATCTAAAATACCCTATTGCCATTGCTTATTTAAAAAATATATATATATTATTTTTTTAAGCAGAACTTTTACTGTTTTTGCTTAGCCTCTTTCCATTACAATTCATACACACACACACACACACACACATACAAAAAAAAAAAAAAAGGATTATAATTGTGCTTGCTAAATATACATAACTGTGATTCAAAGATTCACATTACCTTCTGGCAAAATGGCTGCTGCGCATCCAGAGAGAACACCTTCAGACATGACATCCTCTGCTCTCTGGTGAGAAGCGCTGCGTTCTCCACAGAAGCTGCCTCTGACCCTCTGGCACTGCTGGGCCTCATCATTGCCGGTCCATTAGGGATGCTGGAGCAGGTCTCAAAACGGCCACGGCTGCACCACATTACTCCTACCACTCACTGCTGGCAGGTCCCCTAGTGGCCAGGTCATGTCATGGCATGGGTGCCCTGTGAGTGAGCTTGTACCAGGTCTGCCCTTGACATGGCCCCCTCCTCCCTCCTCCTTTTTCTCCTCAGTGGAGAAGAGAGAGCAGACTGTCCGGATGGGGCACTGGGGGTGCCAGCTGGTGCCAGCTGCGAAGGGAGATATCCAAGGTGGCGGACACCTGTCCTAACTCGCGCCCCCCAGCTCCCACAATGCATCTGCCGCAGCCCGGGCAGACCCATCGTTGGGAAATGAGGCGCTAACCTTGAGGAGAAATGCTCCCAGCGACGCATTAAGAGGGGCCCTAATTGCCGAGCGCTAGCACTGCCAAATGACATTAGGAAGTGCTGTCGTTTACTTTAACATAATGGCTCAGCGTGTTTTTTGGCTAAACTTCCTTTGCTTCTCGGAGATGCTTCACCACAGTCGCCATTTTGGCCATGTCATGACCAATCAGTGTAGGACTTGAAGATGACAGCGATTCTTGAGGACACGCATTTCAAAGACATTAAAAAAAGTTCACCACTTCCGATTGAAATTGCACTTTCTAGTGAGCAACAGAACACTGCAGGAATCCACATGACAGCTCCATGGACCCAGTATACCATGGTAACAGCTGCCATTTAGGAAATAAATAATCATCTACTGTATTGCTGGATGAGTTATTGTATTATTTATTCTTCTTCCTTTTTTTTTAAAGCGAACCTCTTGCCTGCATGGCATGGTTGTTTCAAAGAAGTACTAACATAGTCCACTCAGTATTATTAAATTAAACAAGCATGCTCATTACATTATGCATACTGTAATAAGAATAGCCCTGACCGGTCTGTAGCAGTATAGCGAGCTCCACAGAGACTGATCACATGTTTCGTTGTACCAGATTTTTTGGGGCACCCATTAGCAGAACAAAAATCACCTTTGATTTAATGAAAGGTCCTCATTTGCTTACCGGCTCTGCTCACTTATGGGCACATGGTTAAATTAAGCCCACTCCCCCCACTGTAGTTGCCTCCATCCGAAGGAGACACCGTCCCCTTTCCTGCAGTATAATGCTGTGATGATTCTATGATCTGGTGTTTCAAGTCTGCGGGAGTGTCAGAAATCCACTGCAAGGTGCTTCTAATTGCAGATACACCTCAGCACTTGAAAGTAATGAATGTGAGCATGGTGAAACCTCCAAGGATCAAACGCTAGTAATACATCATCAGTTCTGAAAAGGGTAATTCGTTTCCCTTCGCCAAGCAAAATATTAGAAGTTCAGATAGGGGATTTTATTATTAATTTATTCTTCCCCCAATACATGATTTTGTAATTGAAAAGCTATGAATAAAGTAACCCATATATCTTAGAGAGCTGCTATGCATCCGTTGACTAGACGTGGGATTTGAGTGTGTAAATATTGTCTGTAGCAAAGCGCAACAAGGATGATTCTTCCTCAAATACGCTTTGGTGATATCTTTGATTGGATTTGGAGCCATGTATTTCCCAAGATCATAGCAAATCACTCTTTATTGTGTCTCATCTTAGATCTATAGCCTTATTTATTGTACTTTTAGCGGGCTTAACTCCTTGAATTTGTTTAAAGTTTTGTTCAAATAAATCCTCTTTTTGTTGGCAAGTCTTTTATAATTGTTTTGTCTTAAACTGAAGTGATTTCAAATCGAGGAGACATTTGTTGCAATTTAAGCCCCCCCCCCCGCCCCCCCGCCCGCTCCCAGCCAACCCCAACACACACCCCACAAAAACACGCGCACGCCAA
>NC_056498.1:62921827-62962008 GCF_014905685.2 Nematolebias whitei | reverse complement strand
CCCCCCCCCCCCCCCCCCCACACACACACACACACACACACACACTAAATGTTCAGGCAAACAAACCAATGTTGTTCCTAAACTTCGCTTCACCAGAGCTCTCTTAAGAATATCACCTCCAGTCACCGTGGGGTAATTGTGCCACAGGGACTCAGTCAAAATAAGTCCAGCAGTTCACTATAAGACGGCCTCTTACTGCTGGTTGACCCCAGTAGCTGCCAATCTGTTGACCCCAGGAGCATCGGGGTAAGAAGTTCAAAGCCCAGCTGTCCGTGCATGATCTCTCCTTCTAGGCCACGGTCGCAAACTACAGGGGCCACTTCCCCCGCTGCCTAAAAACGATCTTCACCTAAACAAAATCAGTGCACGCCATGCTCCTTCAATGGTGCTCCAAACTGCTAAAAGTCAGTTGAGCGTAGAGTGTTTGTATGTCCGAGGAATGTAATTTACAGCCTTGTGATGAATACACACTACCAACCTCGTGCAGGGACCAAAGCTGCGGCTGCTCATGGCATCTGCTTGGACGCCGCTGAGGAGCAAGCATAACAATGTGCCATTCACGGGCCAGATGATGTCCAACAGCGAAGAAGAGCTCAAACAGGAAGGGCATTAGAAGGGCAAAATGACAGGAGAGGTTGATGGACTTCACAAAAAAATAAGTAAATAAATTATTAAAATAGAGAATAAAATATTCCACAGAGATGCTGGATTTACAAGTAATATTCACTTGATTGGGACAAACTTTTTAACGCAAACCTTTTCTTGTGGACGTCTAGATTAGGTGTACAAATACTTTTTTTTTTTGTGGTTATTTCAAATCAAAGTTGCGGTCTGCCGTTAAAGCCAAGTCCTAGAGACCTGTCATCTGTGGGGTGAAGTCAGGAGGTGGCTAACCCTATTGGGAGTGGGAAAAAGTGCTGGGGGGTCTGAGGTATAAAAACCAAAGAATTTCAGGGGCTGATAAATGAGGTTCTTCCTAACTGCATATGGTATGTGTTTTAAACTGATTCCCCCTCGGCCCTCCTTGTAGCCAGCCATCCTTCATGAAGAGTTCAGGGGCCTTCTGCAGTATGGGGGCCCTGTTTTGTTGCCAAGACAGGCCCCCTGCATAGGCTGCATATGGGACTGTATGATGACGGACTTGGCTGGCTTTCATGAATTGTTATGGTGGTGTTATAAAGGCTTCAGATTGGGTCATTGTTAATTTACACTGACTTTGCAAGCTATTAGTTTTACAAAGAAAACGGTTTGTCACTCAGGATATACACCTGCTACCTGAGAATAGCAGGAGTGCAATTCTAATATATCTTAAAGGAAAACGGTCGAGAAGCAGAGAATTAAATGACATCTGTCTGACGGCTTCTTAATGCAGTCTTGAAGTCAGGACAAACCTGAAAACAGCT
The DNA here is from genome assembly GCF_014905685.2 of Nematolebias whitei. NCBI lineage: Eukaryota > Metazoa > Chordata > Actinopteri > Cyprinodontiformes > Rivulidae > Nematolebias > Nematolebias whitei. Next base: position 62,960,605 of record NC_056498.1, on the reverse strand, counting down.
TTGACACCACCTTCCTTTAAATAGATTCCACTTATCGAAGTGGCGATTCACTCCGTAAAGACGAAAAAAAATAAACGCTGTGCATGAACGTGACACTGTGAACTTTCACAACATCAACAGCGGCGCATGTACATTCTAACCGATGACAGTAAGGTGACCTTTGTGAAATAATGGACACTTAGTATTAGCCACTTCTGCACATTACAGCCAACTATTGGCCTTGGTGGTTGTTCACTGTCCTTTTCTGTATTCTTTTAACCAGCCAGCTGGATACATATGCCCCCTGGTTATTTCACTGGACCTTTACCTCCTCTCTTATAACTGAACCCCACTACCTCAGTCTTTCAAATATATTCTACTCATTGTTTACTGTACATACGGGTCCACAGTAATAATAAATAAGGAGCGTGTGTGCCGTGCCAACATGATTGATTACGACAGGGAGGCAAGGTCAGGATGGAGGAACAGGCTAGGGCTGTCCGACTCATTGAGTTAACACTGTATCCGTATTGTATGAATGTCACCAGCGATCCTGTGATTTATTACTACAGCCACTGCTCAATTCTCCTTTTCTGCCTCCCCCCTTCTTTTGGTACCTGACCGAGATACAGGATATGAGTAGAAGTGTAGACAAAATTCAGTATGTCAGTAAGCAGGTTATGTCTTTATTGCAACATTTTTCTTTACTTTTTTAAAAATTCAAACAACATTTTTGCTAAATTGCTAAAATATGTGCAAATAATTTAAAAGGCAACAGCGCTTTTTTTTGTTTGGTTCCTGTCTTTATTTTTATTTACACATTTCAAATATGCAACTATTAACACATACTGAGTTACTCCTTCTTTATATGTTTTTCTTAAAACGATTAAAGGCTGCTCCAAGAACGCTCTCCCTCAGTTAACTTCATTTGCATTCCACACGAGGTCATTAATATTTAAATAAACATATTAAACTCATTCATATAAAGATGTTTTACCTGTGGTCAGCGGCTCTGTGCAATCAAAACAATGAAATCTCAGAAACTGACTGAATTGTTTATTTGCTTGAGTAACACACCCCCCCCCCCCCAAAAAAAAAAAGACATTGTCACTTTCAACAATATATACTGAACTACTCTTTCTTTCCAGAGAATCTAACCTTTCGTCTTGGACTGAATACACAATGCCCCTCTGGACCCCTGGACTGCTCACTCTTTAGTGCATGTCAAGAAGACACCAGTCTGGACTATTTCCTTTGGGAGGTGGGTAAGCAAGCGCCACGCTCTGTCAGTTAGCGTAAAATGTTTCAGACTGAAGATGGATGGAGACGACGTGTCACTACGGCTCAAACAGGCTTTCACTGCTGCCATGGCCATGTCCTGGTCACATCAACCCAAGCGACCGCATCGCTAGGACCCGTCCTTCCTTTTGAGTTAGCATATACACTACATGACAGAGCTTGTGGCCTTCACTCACTCGGGGCAGCAAAAAAAAAAAAAAAAAAGGAGGTTCTCTTAGTGCGGTAGGTCATCTGGATAAAACTGAATGCTTTGACTGATCTGTTTTGTTTGAGTAAACTTTTACTCTTTTACTGGGAAATGAAATACACACAGAGACATGTCAACAGCTACACCACTTTATTTTTGCGCACCTTGATTTCCAATCACAGAATGACACAATTGAAATAAACTCCAGTAAAACAGAACTTGAAGGGTTCTGGCGAGAGGCCTTGATGTGGAAAAACTTGGGGTGCTGACCTCTTTGTTTGACCTCTCCCGATATGTTTCCACAGGCAATTCCATAACTCTCTAGCCAACGTTTAAATGCTTCCTGTTTGACAGGAAGTTCCACATCACTCTGTGGGACCTCGGCTAATGCTCAACTGTGCAAAACGGCAGCACGCAGAAACCACAGTTAATTTATATCACGTCTCATTGCCTTTTGTGGAAGACTGCACCCACACATGTACACATTCAGAGTGAAGCTTTTTGGTCATGTGGGCAAATGCGCACACACATGCACACTTACCGAAGAGCACCCCTCATTTGAGACGAAGGTAAAGTATGCAGAGACCATACACGCTTGTTGAAGTAAAATTCTCTGTATGACAAGATATTTTTCTCACACTTTTACTCTCCCTCTCGGTGTCTCTTATTCACTCACTCACTTTTTCACTATGTTGTTATTGGAATGTGTGTGTGTGCTGGTGCGGACTGTGAAACTGATGAATGACCAGCCATGGCAGATTCATAGTCCGGATCTTGGTGCAGCTGGAGAGGAAACTAATGGCAAGCTGGGACTATGGAGGTCTCAGAGCTAATACCTGTCTCTTCCATCAGGAGACCTGGGGGCATTTTTTTACACCCAGCCAAATAAGAGCAACCCCCCACCACCAGGAGCTCTCCTACTTTTAACACCTTCCAACTCCTCGTTGCTACCCCCCCCCCCCCCCCAACAAAAACCCTCTCTCATACGCATGCACACAAGTACACACGTGCAGCCATGTACGGTCACACACCCCCTGCTGAGTCCCCAAACTGTCCAAACTGTAGAGGGTGTGTGAGGAGAGACTTTAATAGTGAATGGGTGGCCTTACAGGTACTGGGCATCAGCTGTCTGAGAGTAAATGTGCAGCAAAAGACAAGGATGGGCACTTAAACTGGACAGTGGCTTTTGCTCCCTGCTGATCAGCCCCATCATGAAACTCTTGAGGAAGGTGAATCCATGCAGGTTGAAGTTGCACCAGTGGAAATGATGGCTTTCCTCCCCCCAACTTTTACCCAGAACCAATGTCTCAATACATATATTAATGTTTGCTGTCGTACTGTATGCCTCCTAGTGTTCTCCTCATTAGTGTTCTATACTGCGCTCATCCTGAGAGCAGGCTGTGGAATAGAATCAGAGCGCTAGTGGAAGTCATTAGTCAGTTTTGAGTGTGCATATGTTCAATTGACCTGCAGTATGTAAATTCCTGCAATGTTGGCCTTGCATATGGGCCGCGTGCCTCACTTGAGGCCCGTCCAGCATGGTGCCTCATTACTGAGCGGCTTTCCAGAGTCCTCTCTGTTAATTAGGGAGCCTTTGTCCGTCACGTGACTCCGCTGCTCTGACACTCTGAGGTCACGGTAAGGACTTATGGATCGTCTTCTTGCAACATCCGTTAGTCTCTCTGTCAACTTTCTCTGGAGTGTTTTCCACCATTTTTTACTTTCTTGGTGCGCTCATTGGACAGTTCTTCGATTTAACACTGAGCTCATCCGTCAGCTTGTATGGGCAAAGGCTTGAAACAAAGTTTCCAAAACTTAGTGTTTTGGTTAATTGAATTAAACACACAGAACTTTCACACATTTCCACACAACACAAAACATTTTAGCACTGAACTCTGCATCATTAAAAACAGGTTATACACTCAACACACGCTCATGTGCTCATTCAATTTGTACTACTGATTATATTTTTACTAGCCTTACTGCATATGTCACTTTATTGTCATATCAATATCAAGGACTTCATACATATACTGTGCACATTCACTTCATATGTTGCATTTGTCACTTTACTTCAAATGTCAATGTTAGGACCTTATACATTTTATGTTTATACTGCTATACTTACAATTTAGGATAGTATCATACTTTTATTATTTTATTTTATGCTAATGTTTACGAAATGGTTAATGGTTATTGTTGCACCAGGGGATGAAGAGTATTGAAATTTCATGTGTATGTCCTGTGCATATTGCAGTTTTGACAAAAAAGTTGACTTTGACTTTTCGAATTGAACTTGTATTTATGCAATGTTCCGTTCAAAGAAAGAGCAATAGTTGTTTTTTTATTATCCTATCTAAAATTCCCCCCTTTTCTACCTTTTCACCTGCTTGTCAGACTTGTAAGATGCTCAGAGAAATTATCTCCAAGGGTAACAACAAAGCACTGTCAAGATAGCCAGCATCCTGCGGCTTAATTGTTATTAATTTACAGCAATTAAAATGTGTCTCTCTGTCTGTTTTTTTTTTTTTTTTCATGCCTTGACAAGCATGGATATTGTTTACACACGATGAGAAACTGTTGAAGAACATTTCCAAGCAATGTCACTGTCTGTGCATAGCTCTAAGCAATTCCGGCGCACATCGCGATAAAGCCCATATTTGAATAGGAGCGGATATCAAACACATTCATTAGGTTACATGCTTCACTTGATTAATTATATCTGAAGAAAATTGCGGGCACTTCGGATCTTAGTCTGGTAGTATCGCCATGTGCCACGGATCCCTAATTTCCAAAAGAAAAAAGAAGATGGAGGAGGGGAAGGGTGGTGGTGGTGAGGGGGTGAAGGTTTTTTTTTTTCCTCTCTCTCAGTCTATCCCGGACAGCCTGCATCTCTCCCTAAGGAAATGAACGTATTCAAATGTATCTCCATCAATGAGCACAGTAATTATGAATTCAGCACTAATTAGTAGATACACTACTTTCCTTGCATATTTGATTTCCACTGTGAGATGTTAATAAGGGAAGTGCCCATTTTTGTCCTATCTCATAAAAATTCCAGAGTGTTGAAGAGAGGGGGGGTGGGGTGAGGGAGGGAGGGCATGGGGGTGTGGTGGAAGAGGGGGGGCAGATGGCAAGAGGGAAACTGGGGATGCATTAAGTATGCATGGAAGTCGAAAAAAATAAGTTTACAGATAATTGGCGTGGTTACTGAGGGGCTAAAACAACACTGCTTACCTTAGTTAACATTCTGCCGGCTAAACATGGCTTTTAAAAGACATACAAGCATTGTATCACTCTTTTCTCGTTTACTACACAAATAAAAGCTTTTCAGCAAGAAATTAGGAGACCCCAAACATAATCAAACGTGTTGAATTACTAATGTCACACCCTTTTCAGGGAATACACATTAGCATATGAATAATAGACAACACTTTTTTTTTTCTCTCCCCCAATTTTTTTTTTTATGTCTTTTTCAAATGTAATGGAAAAGTGAAAGCCCAAACTGTTTTGCTCACTTACAACGCCAAGGGGTAATTACAATATTTTCCCAGAGTGAGCGGAATAAAAGAAACCCTCCCCTTCTTTGATAATGTTGCAGAAACATATTTACAGTGTACCACTGCTTGTGATTTATTAATATTAGGAGACGGCTTTTGTTGCAATGTTTTCAAGTGATTAGCCCATCCAGCTACAGTGAGTCAATTCGTAAGTGGATTAAATTATCAAAGTGGAGTAAATCTAATAATATAAATGTTTATTGGAAGTGAAGGACCTCGTATTTCCAGCACTGTCAGATTAGGGAGCAGATGGTCACCCTTATGCCAGTGTTACTGTGTGAATGCTCAAGTCAGAGGCCATACCTTTACCAATAACATGAACATATTTCTGGACAACACACAATTGCTTTGGATACAGTGGATTTATCTAATTAATCCAATCATCTCTTTTGAATAGGGATTTTTGTGCCCATTGGTCTTCTCCTTTTTGACTCAGATTGGAGTCTTTGTGCCAGGCTGCCAGGCTGCCAGCCTGAGAGGCTGGTCTCCTTCTCAAGGAGACTGTTATGACCATGTGGTGTTCGTGCCAACCTCTGGCTGCTGTGGGGAGATAGGAAGCGCATAAGCAAAAGAAGGAAAAAAAAAAAGAAACAGTGACAGAAAGACAAACACATTCAAACACATCTAAACAACAATACACACATTCTCATAAATGCACTTGTGCAACTGATGTATAATATTCTCTCAGAAATACACACACGCTCACAGATCACGGGCAAACAGGCCTGCCTCTCTGCGATCTACTTAAACTGTGATCAGATAAACTACAATAAAGGCAAACCTGGCAATAGAGGGCACGGGCTATTATGAATGATCTGTATGTCACTCAGCGACAAACGCACACACAAACAGCCACACACACAAACACGTACACACAAAGAAGGCCTCCTCGCACTCTTATTTGACTTTGTGTGTGCTTCGCTGGGTTTATTATGACAGGCTGAGCGGCGGGGAGGGAATTAAACTGTTAAGCAGACATCAGAGGCTGTCTAATGTTTAATGCAGGAGCCGGGGCATGTGCTGACTGATAATGAATACAAACAGGCCAACGTCTTATTTGTTGTGCTTTTCATTGGGAATGACTCGGGTGCTTGACATCCAGCTAATGTACTGTACGGGGCTATTGTTCTAGCCATCCGTCCTCTGCATCTTCGTCTGCTTCCTTCTCACTCTCTTCTTTACCCTTATTTCATTTGTCCTCCTTTATTGAGCTGATTCTTCAAAGCTGCGCTGTCACAGCCATCACACAACAAGCCCGTCTTGGTCGCGATGTGACAGGATAATGTTGTAATTCTCGTGGAATCACAACCTCCATCATGATAATGTGTTGATGGGATGTGGTAATAGTTGTTAAAAGGTCACCCAGTGTGCTGTAATTGGCTCTTTCATACTCCACTACGTTTACTACGACAGAAGGCATGACCTCTCTGGCAGAGATGGTAAATATGCCATCTTGAGAGTGTAATTATACAAGCCAAGCCTTCTTGGATCCCTTTCTCCCGCCTCCTTTGCCCTCTCCTGCTACTCGTTTCCTTACAGTCTCACTTTAGATGTCCAAATGTAAGTGTAAGTTGGCATGATGAATGAAACAAAGCTGCAACACAATACTGTACCAATGCCACGATTGGCAATTGTACAGTATTGTTAGGAATGGGAGATTGTTAAATGAAGACCTGCTTTGAAGAGGCATCAATTTGAAAAACAGAATATTCAGACAAATCGTTTCCCCCCCCCTGAAAGATTTCATTTTAGATGGCAAAAGAAGAATAAACTGAACTGCACAAACAATACAGCACTACATCTGATGTCTTCATAAAATAATCATTTAAATGTATATTTAAGCATGTACAAACAATTTAGTACCATTTGTATTGCACTGTGACAGCCCAGGGAATAAATAATAAATAACAATGCCACATAATTATTTTTTTTCTTCCAAACACAACAGCCTCGGCTTTGCCTTTAATTAGTTCAAACACACAATTAAGAGAAAAATGTGATTTATGTTTTTTGGGCATTAGGTGTTAAGTTAAATCAATACTATAATTAATATAGTGATACAAAGGGACTATGTGTTTTTAAAAAAAAAAAGCCATAATTGGTCTAATTTCATAGAGACAGTAAGCAGATGCACAAAAAGTGAGTCTTCTTCCAGGTAACTCAGCACTTTTGTTTTCTGGTTTTATTTAAATATTTATTTACTACAGTTACAATTATATAGCTATTAGTTGTTTTTTTTCCTAGACTCCAACAGTAGAGCTTTTTACTCCAAAGCCATTATTAGATTTTAATTTGTACCACTCCTCATGTTGAACTTCAGTTCTGTTGCAGAATAAATATTTGTTTCCTAATTAACAATTATTTGGCAAAGTGATAATTGTGTTCATCTTCTCCAAGTTAGTCCCTTATTAGTGAATTATGTTCCAAATGTTTGATATTTTAGCAGTGGTGAAAACAGGTGCTGGCGCAAAATATTTATCACAGTGTAAATACTCGGAAGCATCTGCAATTTGCTTCATCTAAATTTAATATTATTAATAATAATAATAAGAAAACAATAAAAACAACCTAAAAACTTTTGTTTCCACATTTTTCTTAGATTACTGTGAAAGTATAGGCTTATTTACCTGTGAGAAATAAATACATTTAACACAAATATAATTATTGTAAGGCAATAAACTTTGTATTAATAGTTTTACAATTTAGCCTAATGAGTTTGCTTGTACATTAAAAGCTAAAAGTAAAAAGTGACTGTAATTTATGTTTACCTTGTTTTTAAATAAATATCTGTCTCTGTTGTTTTGCAAATGTGTACATATTGGAACAATTTTAACCGATATGCTAAAATTTTGCTAATCTCTTTATATGAAATTCCCCTAAAGTGCATGTGCTGTGTGTAATAGAGGATACAGATCCATAGCACCTCCCTGTGGCACTGACTATTTTATTCTGTGTTGCTAACTGACTCCACTTTCAATATCGCATCTTACATCATAGCCGCTCTTATGTAGCGCTTGAGAATTTTATTGCCGTCTTAAAATTACCTTGTTAAATTACATCATCATAAAACATTTAAAAAGAGTGCTTCTTTCAGAAAACCCATCATCCAGTCTGACAATATGCTTCATTCAGTTTAGGTTGGGTATTGAAAACTGCTGCCATCATTGTAACATGGTTATGGTAACTGCTCGAGTGAAGTCACCAAATCTTATTGTAAAATCTCCTACAATATCATAATAACACTTGGAAGCGGGGGCAGCAGAGTTTGACAATAATATATCTGTGGAAATCTTCCCCCCCCCCCCCTCCAGATCCTCAGTGAGAGGCACATCAGAGGAGACATTTGCGCTTTATGAAGTGCATTCATTTGGCCATTTGCCATGTTTCCTCACCAGAGGACTGCTATGATGAATGAGAGAAGAGAAGAAGCAGATTTTCTCTCCCACCTCTCGGCTTTCCCCTGTGATTACTAATACAGAGCCCTGCAACCTCCCACACTATATGAAAACTGTAGGCTTGCTCTCATATCCAGGGTAATCCTCAATTTCCCAGAATCATTAAACTGAGACTAGCATCTCTGATGGCTGGAGATACTTGACATATTATGGTTATTATCATATGAATACCTTGTTTTTACATCGGAAGTGGTGGAGTTGTTTTTAAAAATCGATGTGGAAGACTGGCATAATAGCATTTTTTGGGTTGCTGAATTTGAAAATGAAAGTGGGCGTTTGCGCATGGAAGATAAATCCCAAGAATTCTGATGGACAAAACAAACACAGAACACAAAGCAAACTTTGAATTTTCATGGCAACCGTATATTTATTTTATTGTTTTATTGCCTTTCAATCTGAAAGGAAGCATGCTTTGTTTCACAGGCTCACTCATGTAACCACCTGGAATCTTACCTCGTGTCCCTGATAAAACAAAAATTAAAAAAACTATCCATTGTCAGAAACTCTTAACTAGCAGAAGCCACCAAGGGGCTGTGGTGTGGAAACACTAAAACCTTCAAATGCATCATTTACCGTACACATAAACTCATGTTCCTGATTATAAATGCTACCCTTAGGTGAAATGGATAAAATTTATAAAGTCGAAATGCTGAATTCAGAGAAATTGCTGCTGCTATGTTGGAGGGGAGGAGGGGAGAGAATGCAGTGCTGTGGAGGGCAGACAGGAAAAATTTATGTGGGAGAAAAATGTATGTTCAGCGGATCGGCTCCAAACCAAACATATAATCTGGTGGTATGCCCTCCTCTTCATAGCCTCAATCAGTTGTTCACAGCGTGTAATTCGCTGACATCTTCACCATGCAGAGACTTTGGAGAACACACTCTCCCACTACCTCTGAGGGAAAGGATACGGAGCTAAAACTAAGGCTAACCTGGCACTTCTTCAAACAGCCAAGCAGTTTACTCATGGAAAGGGTTGTTTTCTAAAGGTAACAAAAATGTTAGGATCCAGACTGGAATTGCGTTTTTTTTGTGTTTCGATTTATACCCGCTTGGTCCACAACGTACACGGTGGCAGGATTTCAACACTTAAGGCGCTGTCTTCTGTGAGTTAATGACTAAAAATGTCCAGAAGCATTCCAAAACTGGAAGTGAGAAAGTACAAAAAAAAAACATAGTGTGGCCCCTGAGGGTTATATTAGGAGATCTCTGCTCTGTCTTCTACATGAATTCTAGTGACAATTTTAGAGGATGGGTCAGATGAAAGACAACAGAAGGAAAGCAGGATCAAAAGCCATATGCTTTCCTGTATTCCTACTTGTTCTAAGGGGCATACATAGTGCATTGGATTCATATCAAGGTCTTTGTACAGGGAGAGACGGCCAACATGCAGTGGCCTTATTATTCTTTACTTCAATAACAAACTCACGTCTTCCCCCTTGCCATCAAAGGCGCCGATCTCCAGAAGTCAAAAAATACACATCATATATGAGTCATTCGTCTTCCTTGAAATTTAAATAACTCCTTTGAACAATGTCTTTGGTAAGTTGTGGCCAAATATGTAATGCTGCATGCGCTGCAATGTATAACAGACAATGCAAGGCAGCCCGACTTCCCGCGTTATCCGGTGTAAGAAATGTGCCGTACTTTTCTCATTCTGCAAAACTACACCACATAACTTTTCATACCTTTCAATCAAGTCCCATTCGCAGCCCGGTAACGACATTCCCTCCCTCGCTCAGAGTGACAATAACTAAGTTGTCCACATCCATTCCGCACAGTTATCTGCCCGCAGCCTATAAAACAGAAATAACGTGGAGGTTTACTCACAGTGAGGGGTTACTCTCAGACTGGACCTGGGCAGCCATTTGAAGTGACAGGGCCGCCCATCATGCGCCTCTAACGGGGTCAGGGGGCCTTATGGGGACTTGATCCAGAGCGAGGCCAAGGGGACCGGGCCTTTAGAGAGGATGGATGGAGCTGTGGTAAGAAGGAAGGACGGGCTGATTACATCATTTTTCAGACCCACCAAAAGGCTCTGTAAGGACCTTTGGGCAGTTGGATTGACAGTCGGCCTCTCTGCTAATACATTTTGGGGCAATTTGTCAAAATGAAGAAATTGTTCTTGCTGACCGATCTCACTCAGCAGTGAGTGACTCAGTTGGTGAGGCCTGACGAGACAAGGAACATATTACTGCACATTTACCGTGTTAAATATATGAGAGCCAAAGTCATAACAAGCATTCTTCTTGATGAAAAACTCAAGCTTTGAAAAAAACTGGATGTACAATCTTTTCAGACTGACATTAGAGGAAATGTGTCAGGATGTGAAATAATCACCTCTTCAGCCTGCGCTGCATCCTAGGTGGCGTTTGCTTTTGTTGGAGGGAAATGTTTTGTTTTTGTGCATTTCCTGAATATCTACAAATATTCCCCGAAGGCACGCTGCACTGCGATGTTGCGCCACCTGTTTTCAAGGCGCAGGCGTTCCCCAGGGCCCCTCAACAAATCATCTATCTTGTTTCTCCTGCGGGGAAAGAGGCATAGTCACTTCTGGGTTTTGGGTGTCATATCATAGCTAAAAGATGCTAGAGCAAATTCGACATTCCTTTCAGTCCCAAAAGGTGAAGTGTGAATCAACAAAGGAAGGAATTGTGAAATTACAGAGGCAGGAGGAAAAACAAAATCTTTCTTTTGAACTTTTATAGACAGCTAGAGTTTAGCTTCTTTTTCATGACCACCTTTTTCTTTTCTTTGCTACAAAAGCATCATCAAAACCTCAGCTTAGTGTTGCTTCTTTATCTGAGCCATGTAGACATAATGACTGACCTGGATTCAGACTACTGTTTTCAATCACCATCTTCCTCCAAGGTTATTGGCCAAAATCCAAAGGTTGTTCTGGGATTCCACTTTATCAGAGGCAGAGCAGCATGTGGAGTTAATAATAATTTGGTCTGTGTTTTACAGCTGTTACACAATGGACACTGTGTAAACCTCTTACGACACCAGGGCCTCTGCGTTTCCCATTTTAGAATTAAATCTGTCTCTGTAAGACAGTCAATGACAAACAAATAAAAGTTTATCACGGCAAAGAACAGAGCGAGGCGGTGTAAAAAGATAATCCATAATGCAAACAGTGTATTACATTGTGCACTTTTGATGATGTAGTCGGAAGTTAGCAACTGTAATGACGTTTTCCCTTAATAGCAGTGGTGTGAAATTTCCTATAGGTTTTCATTAGTCTCCCCATGCAGTGTGAGAAAGTAGTTAAACGGGCAGCAAGTAGGTGCCGCCACACCGAACATCTGCTTTCTCCATCGCAAGCTGAGCCCAGAACACATTAAGAGCTACAGGTAAGCAGTGCTGCAGCACCTCTCTGCAACGCACGGGCTTGTCATAAGCTCGTACATCCAATATAGATCAGGCCGACATTATGATAACAATGTTCATCTGGGGAGCAAATGCTTTAAAAAATTAAAAGTGTGAAGTTTTGTGAATTTTCGAGCAGAAAATGAAGAGTTTAGTTATTTACTTCTCAGCTTGGTGTACTGGTATATTCTAACAATGAAACTGGCATTTGTCAACAATGCTTTTTACTTTTTCTTTTTTTGGTGGGGGGGATAATGAATATATTTACAGTGCAATTTGGAACTCCACTTGCCTCTAGACAGTTCAGCTTCCCCTTCATGCACCTCTGTATTTCACTCAAAGCAGAACTTCACCAAAGGAGAAATCCTCTATTATCCAGCCTAACACTGCAGCCCGAGGAGAAAGACTGGGGTAAAACAGAGACTTAATATTTTATACTGGTTAGATTATTCCTCTACACAAAGACATTCCCCCCATTCCATTCCCTCACATTGCAACGCCCTCATTAAAAATGGGACACTGCACATTGAAACTTTTTAAAAATTCAAATATTTTCCTTCAATCTTTAAAGAGCTTATATCTAATGAACTAAGATTTAATTTGGCATGGCTTAACATCCATTTGCACTGTTCATAATTAGGAATGCAGACCTTGGTATTAAAATGAAGGGGCAAAGCCCTCAGTAAGTTCCCAAGTGAAACAAGAATCGGTTCCACTTTAAGTATTAATTGATTGGCTTTGCAGTATCCCTTACAGGAGAAGAGTACACACACACACACACATCCATCTCTACTACACCCAACCACCCACACCCACACATACAATTTACAGAGCACTCATTTCTCATCAATCTGGTGCTGCTTCATTTGCCTGTCTCTCATTCCCCAAGAGAGGGACAACCTATCTGCTAGCAGAGCTTAGCATTTGATCATGAGTGTCAATATCAAACTGCAAAGCAGGATTACACGCTGCTGTCGTCAATAGGTGTAATGGTTTTACATGTGTTAAGGTTAACTCAGCCATTTAATGTGCATAGTACCTCTGAGATAACCATTCAACAAAAAAAAGGGGACTTAAAAATGTCACACAAAGCCTCAGCAGACCTGAGCCTCAGCCCCGATCACACACTATACTCAGAGGGTCTTGTTGCATTTTTCTCTTTTCCAAGATTTGACAGCTTATGACTATGGAATAGACAATGTCTACTGTAGGAGACTAGTCTTCAAGGTATTTGATTCAAATTTCTTGCAAGAAATATTTCCCTGTGATGTATGATCAGACTGTCTGCAGAGTCACCAGAGATATAATTATTGATCATAGGCCGACCTAATATAAATTCTGTTAACTGTTTATTAAGGAAGAGCTTTGGTGCCACACAAAGGGAGCTCTTTGTTGATCATTTTACTTCACAGTGGACTGAAAATCTGATGACTTTAGACACATGAAATGATTTCTGGTTTTGCTTCTGCCGCTGACTGTTAAAAATGCAACAAAATGATATGCCTGTGCTTTAAAAAAAATAATAAATCTTTATACGTGCGTGTGTGTTTAAGTGGACATGTGTGAGTGTGCATCCAAGTGTGGCTGCAGGAGTCTCTTACATTTATTTTCACAAAGCATAACACTCTCCCACTGTAAACCTCTGTCTGCGCAAGTGACAGCTAAAAAATCCCCCACAATGCTGTGAATTAGGAAGCGGTCTATTAGACACATGATCACATGATGTGGGATTAGTGGACTGAAGTCTTCAAAGCTGCTATTACAACTCCTGAGATGTGATACAGGCTCCCCCACTGCTCTCTGCAGGGGCGTGTGGCGCTTCCTCTGAGAATTACCTGACACTGTCGTGTCTGCGCTCTGGGAGACAAGTGCTGTGGCTCGGAGTGGAACAGCCAACATCCGTCAGAAATGCTCCATCCATGCTGCGCTGAGCCAACAAACTCTGCATTTAATCCCACGTGTGAGCTGCCACCATGGCTACATGAGTTGACATCAGAGAAAAAGAGTTAAGGTGCTAAGGCTGGAATGATGGGTGATAAAGTGGATTACAGATTGGGAAACGCTATCAAGCTTGAATACAGAAAATCTCACTTAGGAAAGTTAATAACCACTCTTTGGTGATAAACCTTGTAAAATGCCAGAATTAAAGGTGGAGATCTTGTACAGATGATTATAAAAGCTGCATTATCAAATAATGTAGAAAGTAGTGTTATAGAAAATATACTTTTAATTGAACTAAACTGACTTACAGGGAAGGGATTTTATTGAAATCCTGTGTGGAAGAGTTGTATATTAGCAAGTTTACGGCGTTATTACTGCAGTGGAGCCTATAATACCGTATATAACAACAAACAATAAAAATAGGAGAAATAAAAGAGAAAAAGGCATAATTTGAGGAAGAAAAAAAAGTGATTGCATTCTGAACTTCAAGTTACCTTTTCTAAAGCTGAACTCTGGGAATTCGGACCTCCCAGCGCAAACATTAACGGGCTGAAATGCAGCTCTGGATGTAACAAAGGAAACAATACCAGGGAAGAGAGCCAAGACGGCAGAGCTGGCACGCCTGTTCTTGGGACCATGGGAATTTGGCTCCCAGAAATAATGGGGTTGAACAGGGCCCAGCACCACTGCTACTGTAGCTGGGAAAATGGTGCACTGCAAGCCAGGCTTCATCCAGGGAGACTTAAAACAAGAGAGAAAAGGGAGAAGGAAAAAAAAAGAAATGAAATATACAGTACAGGTTGCACCTCACAGTGTGAAGTGAGATGAGTAAAATAATAGAGGACGGGGAAGACTGTCTTATGTTTGTCCTGAGCAAGTGATGGTAAATCAGAAACGACACCCAGCTTTGTGGTCGGATGTGAGCTAACATAAATACACTATATGGACGAGCTGCCACCTGGGCAGTAAGTTGAAGACAATAAAATAATATTAGCACATATGATGCAAAGGGTCGTTCATGTGTTCTTTTGACCAAACTTAAGCATAAATATTGGTACATGTGGATTTATAATATTGGTAATGTTAATGCTAGCAACCCTTCTACAGCCTAATTAGGACAATAAAGGGCTATGGGCTAATGTATGACTGCCATGCCAAAGCTAATGAATGCCTAGTGTACCTTGTTTCCTCCCAAGCGTCCTTGGACTGTCATCTCCAACCTTTTGATGTTGTATCTGATTATCCAGGCAGCGATTAATCATGATTAAGTAAGCACCAAGTCTCTGAGAGAAAGAAAAGCAGAGAGGGTGGGTGGACAGCAGGAAAGTTGCCCAGGTTCAGGCCTTAATTCTAGGCAGCGCTGTCTCGGGCTTCTGCCAAGTGGACACTGGTAATGAGACAGCAAAGCTAAAATCACTGTGCTTTTTTTAAGTGTTGTGAAAGGAAAGATTCATTATCTAAGCCAGCCTTTATCCAAGCCAGAGTTGAGGCTTCCAAAGAAACGCCTCTTGCCTTCTGTGGTAACGTCCTTACATGCCCAGTGCTTCTTGACAGCAATTTTTACATGTTTTGTTGATACAGAGACATTTCAATACAACTTTCTGCTCGCCGCTTTTCCTCCTCTCCAAAACATTTTGCTGCTTTGATATCAGTTTATGGAATATAAATGGGTTGGAGCAGAGCTAAGGTAATCACCTATTGGCCTTCATGCATTTCTAATGTAACCTGGTATGCCTATGCTCACAGAGTGGGGCTGGCTTCATTATTCCAAGGTGCTGAGTCTTTTTTGCCAAAGCCATGCCTTTTCAGCGTATAGATCACCCTTGTGACCAGAAACTCTGATACTGTATGCACCGTCTGAAAGCTGAAGCTGTTTGCCCAGGTGCCAAAATAATCAAGTTCAGCTCACATGGCAGGTTATGAAAGAATATTAACTGTGGGAATAACCTGGTTTGACACATGTCACCCGTATACATGATCAAATAAGAACATGGTTGGAAAAGGAGTTTTCCAGGTAGGTCTTCTGGCAGAAAAGTCTAGGCTAGTGATGACACCAACTCAATCATTGTTGCTTTGAAGTCAGAGGGGTCAGTGTTGTAATAGGTTTGGACAAAGGTACAATGATTTTCTCTTTTTGCTTTCCGACCCTTTTTTGCTAATGCATTTAGCATTCTACGTCTATAATGGATTTTCCAGCAAAAAGAGAGAGTGGAAGCTGTTGTTGAAGCACGGTTAATGACGAACCAAAGGATGTAGAGCAGAGGTGCACATTATTGCCTCTATCAATAATACAGCTGTTTAAGTGGTCCACTTGGAGTATGAGCATATAATACTTCCTTTTCTACCATGCTGCTGCCGCTCACTGTGAGAAGCTATTTGTCCAATGGGGTCCGATATGAAGGAATTTGTTTTGAGTGCAAACCGCACAGGCGTGTCACGGTTTTTCAGTCAGTTTGTTTCTGTTAAATAGACCTAAAATTTGATTTTACTTGGACGGCCTAAGATTTCCACTTTCACGTTTTTAGTTTCCCATCAATCTTTCTGTTTTCCTCCCTAAAACCAGCATTTCAAGCTTAAATTATGGCAAATGATGTGTGTTCTGTGTGTTGTGAAGGAAAACAAAATAACTCCCGATGAGCGCGCTCTAACTGAAGGTTTCCCCCACAGCCTAATGTTTAAGTGGAAAACTTCCCGACCACAAAGACATAAATCAGCCACCGTGTCCTCCAAGTTTCATCATAGAAATGCTAAATTGTGTTTCTGAGCCAATGTGAAAACATGGAAAAAGAAGGAAGCGCAAAGTTATGTATCTTGTAGCCATCAAACACAGGGGGAAATCGGGGAGATCATCACATAATTGGCTAGAGTGTGTGTACACATGTCTCCCTCCAGTTCCAGCATGGTCTTTCAGTTCAACATGGGCTTTGAAATGTGGATTCAAAGCTAGCGGACTTCCCTGAATCACTGAAAACCCTCAGGACGTGCTTTGGCCTTTGCGGAGGTGGAAGCCAAATATGAGTCTGAGAAGATGAAGCACCCTGGCCTATCGTCTGTTCCTGGTAGGTGTTCACTCCCGATAAATATTTCATTTTGGTACAAAACAAATAACTTGACATAATTCCTCCCGCACTCATTCGAGTGGAATGACAGAGTGGCTGATTTACGCTCAGAGAGAGGTGTAAAAAGAATCGAGGCATGCTGTTTTTCCTTTAACCAATATCTAATGGATGTAACCCGACGGGCTAACAACTGTTTGTCTTTTTTCAGGAAACTGTGAAGTGAGGACACACTTGGATTTCTACAAATTGCTTACTGTGATTTGTGAGGAACTCTCTGGCCCATGATAGTGATTTAATGCTGGGCTGAAAATAGCTAACCAGTAGACTAAAGTTAAAGGAATCAGGTGTTAGGTACATTTAGTTGGAAAAAAAAAAGTATTTATAATTCCTTCAGTGGGCTTTTAGTGCTCCTTCAAGAGGATTTGCAGGCTAAAAAAATTGACCCAAGCCTAAATTCAATCTGAGACATGAAAGGACAACTGATTTAAACTCTAAATCTACTGTGAAAGTGCATTAACCACTTAACTATTTTCCCGTTTCTTTCTTCATAAATGCTTGAGGCTGTCTCTGCTTTGTTGCATTTGTCAATCACTGTAATTTGGGCTCCATTTCCAAAAATAATTATCAGGTGAGTGGCAGCCCTTTGCCTGGAGTGCCAACTTGGAAGCGATGTGCCCAAGAGTATTAATTATGCCGCTCAAAATACGAAGTCTTTTAATAGAGAGGCTGACGTGACATCATTGTTTATATTCTTTCTTCCCTACAAACATGACAATCACGACTGTCCCTCTGGTCATCAGCAAAGATGAGGAGGAATTGTCAGAGGAAGTTATTAACAAGCTGTGTACCATGTGATAAAGTCAGTCAGGCTCTCACTGGTACCATGTCTGTTGATTCGCATAGAGGAGAAGCAAAGAGCGCACAAGGAGTAAGTCAACAACTTCAGTGCAGCAGCTGTAAGAGATACAGAGCGAGGTGGAAATGTGCAGTGCAGCAAGTGAGGGGGAGGTATTGTGAAAGCATCAAATCTTTCAAATCCATGTACAAGAATGATTGCTGAATGCAAGTGTTGATGCGGTACTCCAAGGAGCATCCAGTTTCGTACAGTCGCCAGCCTAATTCTCTCTTTCCCTCTCTCCCTCTCATTCTGCCAATCAAGTGCTCACAAACAGTGCTGCACTGTAGTTGTGGTTCACATTCAGCAGTTGCTTCTGTGAAACCCTAAGAGGGAGAGACAGCTTCCAGGTCTCATTAGCATCCAGTAGCAGCTAATGCTGCCTCCCTATTACTGTCTGAGGAGCTGAAATTCAGTTGGAGATGAGCACAGCCCAGGGGGCTTAGGGTTGCCAGTTTAATTAGTGCCTGATAATTTCAATAATGAGTGACAATTCATTGGGGCTTTTTAGGTTGGCCCACTGTTTGAGTGCAAATCGATAATCCTCTGTTTCTTCCCCCACTCTCACGAGCAGATAAAGGGCGAGTGTGTGTATGTGTGCGCACGAGTGTGTGTGTGTGCGCGTATCTATCCCTTTGCAGAAATTTAATGAAAAGAATCAACTTAGAGAATGTCCCTTTGAAACCAAGAAAAGAAAGCCTATGTGATTTGATTTGCTGTTATTGGATGAGCAGGTGGGTCTTTAGTTGCTGTCGTGGGGTCCGGAGTAAAAACAATTTGCCTCGAGTGATATGGGGCAAGTGAGCGGAGGGTGAGGGCTTTACACTTGTTTTGTGCTCAACCAAATGATGCCCTCATGCCCAAAGCAGAAGCTCACTCTTATATGTAACCGGATGCTGTACACGCACCGAGGAAACCGGCAAACATCCACCTCTTGAGCAAAAACAAGCCAAGTTTCCAGGTGTTTTCTGAATGTGCACAGCTAACACAGAACTCCAGAAACATGAAATGATGATTAACGATAATTTATTCAATTGCCCCCAAGCTCGAAGAAATAGTTTACACTGATTACCCGAGAAAGGTGTTTAAAGCTGCTGTAATTCTGTGACAGGCAACAAAATCCTGCTAATGCACTGCAAGAAGTTGTGTTTTGCTCTTGAAGCTATTTCACAGCTCGGCAAGAGGAAGAACAGGTGAGGTTGAATAAAGTTTAAACAGACACTTTTTATATTCACGGAAATAATTATGCAAGGTAGCATGCTGGTTTACAGTGTTATTGAAAATGAAGAATTAATTTTAGGTGTTGCAGGTAGTGCATTAAATCACCAATTAACCACATAACACCCAACCTCTACCTGACACTTGCATTGTAATCATTGTAGAAACAGGAAATAGGAGCCCATTATTCTCTCATACACATTCTATGTCTTGAAAAATATATAAATAAATGCCCGGCGCATGCAGAAATAAATTATCACAAAGAAATCTGTGAAAAAAAAAGTTTATGAGACACACAAAAGAAGCAGACTGACGTCTCACCTGCCAATATGTGGTGCAGAACGCTGTACCTGCACTGCAATAATTGTGGAACAGCTCTGTTGCCCTTTGTGACATCTCTGCATTTGACATGCTATATGTTGCACAATGTCCTGTACAATACTGAGTCAGCACATGAGTTGCCGCTATATTCAGTCTTCCCTGTTACAGCTATGGAATGAAAGTGCAACGAGAGTATGCAGCATTTCCTCAGTCGGTTAGTCTGACATATTGTGAAGGACAGTAGCCTAATTATTCCCTGGCACTGGCACACACCTGCCAGTCCTTTCAGATTGAGTTGAACCACAGAGGCTAGAGTTTGATTCCTGAGTGTCTGCTATGTTTTGAGTCAGATAGGATCATGTCCACTGGAGATTTAATTTGGACACTCAGTGGTGTGAACCCAACCCCTTAATACTTTCACCCCCTCATCACTCTGACCTGCAGTCTTCCACTATTACAGGCCCAAGAAAAACACCAATCATCACGTTAATATGAGGAACATCAAGAGACTATTGATTGTGGTAACTTGCCGAATATTCCCTCCATGACATGTGGTTCAGTGGCCCCTTCATGCTCGTCTGTGGCAGTCTTTTTAAATATTCATGACGAGGTTGCCTTATGGTTCTGCTGCTGAATTTCTAATTGGGTCGTCAAAAGAGATACAACATGCCCTTAAGCAGGACCGTAACAGAGGTCAGCTCAAACAGAAATTGTGTGATTCAGCCAAAGGGCTAATTAGCGATTAGCATTCACTGTTTACAAGGGTTTTTACCTGTGGCCCAGGCAATGGCTGGATTGAGCTTAAATCACTCCATTCTGCCTTTGAAGCTTCAAGAGCTGCCTGTCCATATCATAATGACTGGGAGGAGAGAAGGAAGTGCTTCTACTGTGTAACAACATAATCATCAATTAAGGCAAGGAAATGCCACGAAGTGGGGATTTTAGCTCATTAAAAAAAAAGCCCAGAAGAAAAAGTATCGCTGGATTTATATACATTTTCTGTCTCTCCTCTGTCAATGTCTGCCATCTTTGGAATTCAAATGATTTTCGTCTTTCAAGATGTGTGGAAATCGTGAAACTGTAATTCAGAGACCCTAGAAGCAGACATTCCCTAATAAGGGCTAAAATATGAATGACATTTGCACCATGAAGATCCAGAATGGAAATGGGATTGCCAATAATTTAATCCTTTTTATTAGATTCTGCTGCCTAAAAATTTATGCTTAATGGATTTTTACAGCCATTAGAAGCTAAATTAGTGCCGTCATAGAACAAGCAGATTTCTGAAATTATATCAGTTGTCATCAATGTAAGCTAAAAAAGAAAATAAATCAGAATTTTTGTTCCTACTGCATAGCCTGAAGCCATAATTGCAACTTCCAAATGATGTATTTGTATATATGTGTTGTAAGAGCAATTTAATCCAAGGAGTTTAATACTTTTCAAATCAAATTAAATGCATTTTTTAACAATTTTAGGGTTTTCTGCAAATAATAGTTTATTAGTGTGTTAAAAATAGAATAAATAACAATATCTGTATTTATATGTTCTTATTAAGTGGTGCATTCAAATATGTAATATATGAAAGACATCAGCAGGACAGAAGACTTGCACTGGACCTTTTGACCATCACTTCCCTTTTGTTTTGAATATGCTTGTTTTGTAATCCATTTAAGTTCAGTAAAGTCACAAAAGGAAATGACTAGATTCAATATTGTTTTTCTGAATAAACATGTTGCACCCAAAAGTGCTTTTGGGGTGTTAAACCAGTGAGGGCTTGTGGCATTGTGGTCCAAATATTGCTGGTTTGCACTTGTTTGATTCTTTTTTTTTTAACTAAATTAAAATAAAACATAAATGTCAGCTTCATGATGCAAATGCTTTGGTGCTGGCAAGCTGTTAGTGTAATATTTTTCACTAAAGTCCCCTGAAACAATAGGAATTAGCCTTTTAAAGGTCCAATACGTCTCTTTTATTTGCTGTTTGGGAGGAGCGCATGCACCGTTGTATATATCATCTTGATGGAACCACCACAAGGACATACAGTAGCTCATGTCTTCAACATCTTTCCAGACATTAAAAAGAATATGAGATTCCCCCAACTTCTTTGAGGATGCACTGCCTTTGAGAAAGGACTCCTTTTGAGCATATCCAAACGTTTTCATCTCTCATTTTTTTAAATCTATTTTTTTTTTCGTTTGCCACAAAGTAGCGACTCAACACAAACTAATTCATGATGATAAAACTACTGCTGGAGTGCATTTCCTGCCCAACTAAGTACAAAGATGGCTGATAAAGGGCTTATTAGTGAACCATCATTACTCTCACTTTGGCTTGAAAATGTTGAATGAGAAGCACCATTATGTCTTGCCCTTTTTTTAATTTTTCTGCTGATTTGGCTACAAGCTGAGGCGATGGCGAGGCTTTTTTCGGTGGGTCAGTTGAGCAGTCTTGTCAGTGATGATATACAGACAGCAGAAACTGTGCAAACTCAGGGATAAGAGTCAAAACTAATTAGAATCTATCGAGGGAGGCTGCTCTTGTACACATCACACACACAACTATATCTGTTTAAATGTGTAAACAGAGCTGCAACACTTGCTTGCTCAGAAATTATATATATATATAAATATGTTAAATAAGCACAAAACTTTCATATGCATGAACTAAAATGATCTGCCACCGAGATTATCCCGAAATTCCTCCTTCACTGTGGAGGTGCTCCCTGCACACTCCTCTTTTCCTTAATTGCTCATTAATGAGATGGAAATGTATGTCAGCCACAAAGTTTGAAAAAGAAGCACTCATTGAGAAAGGCATAAATCTAAACAATTGAAAAGGAATTAGTAACTGGGAGCCTCCCATTCTTGTTCCCTGAAAAATTAATGTGGCGCATGTTATATTTATTACAGGGCTGGCTGTCATTCATTTCAGCCGACCTAACAGAAATTAAAAGTGACAGCAACCTCATCAAGAATGAATGCCATTGTATTCTACGCAGAGCCGAAAAAGACAGGGCAAAATCAGATAATAAAACAGAGCTTTCCACCGTGCATCCATAACACGAAGAAGAAGATGCTGTGAATGAAGGAATGAGGGCAAAAGAAAGTTAAAAAGCAATGAATACAATACTGTGCAAAACATATTTCTGGAACTTTTTTCACTGCAGTTTGGAAAACAAAGCCTCATTTGGACTTAGGAAATTAAAAATGCACAAAATCATATAAATAAACAAGACGTGACACTAAAAATGACTTGTATATTGAAATGTTTTCCACTTCAGATACATTTTCAAATATTTTCCCAACATTTGTATAATTGTTGCCCTCTCTCATTAAAAGAGAAGGGTTCTGATCCGAGTATGCTGCAGCTAAATGGTCAGGTTCCCATGCGAGGGAAATAAATGAAATATTAGTTTATTACATATTTAAATCTCTCTCCCCAGGCAGTCTTACAATTTTTTTCTCTCTTCTTCTTCTGTTGGTTTGCATTATAATGTTCACCAAACAGCTTTTTCCCAACTAATGGCTTGTAACAACGTGATTCTGCTTTCCCCCCTCTGCTTTTGGTCTAGATTTTCATAACAAATTACTGTGGTACGCCAAGGGAAGAGAGGAAGCTCCAACTTCCTGAGGAGGCAAAAGGGAAAAATTCATCTTTAAGTGGTACAAAGTCGAGCATTGCCAGTGGAACATTTTCACAGTGTGTGTCCGTTAAACATTGAGTAGACAGTCAGCTGCAGATAATAAGTCAACGTTGTCAGGGAGCTGACAGTAACATTTGGTAATAATAAAAAATCCATATTGCATGCTGCTTCTTGGGAAAAGCTTTTGCACCGAAATGTGCAAGATTCTGGTCCACTTTTCTTCTGACAAACAGTGGTTTTATTCCTCCTATTGGCATATTAAGTCCAAGGTCACGTTTGAAATTCCAGACTGCTTTTGTAAGTTCATAATCTAAGTCCCATCCATCAAAATGCTGATGTCTCAAAACAAACAGAGGGCTCAAAGCTGAGATACAAACCAGGACGGGCCCTTTGAATAATTGTTGAGGGTAGCCCCCTCGCTCTCCCTATCTCAGGTGTGTGATTAAAATCAATTAAATCACTCCTCTGGTGTCAACCGCCCCAAATCTCCTGACAAATGAAACGGTGCTTTAGGAAGACGAGGATGTTCCTGGTCCTGTCGTGGCTCGGCTCATATTCACAAATGAGATTAAGATTGGGCTGCTGAGGGATTTCAAAGGCCTGTTTTCCATAAGAGCATGAAACAGCCTGTGAAGCCCCGTGTAGGCTGCAATAAGTAGACTTGAAAGTGTCTGGAGCAGAGATCAGCTCCCAGTCCACAGTGAGAGTAACTAGCTGGAAAAAATGGGGGGATATTTACCTGCATCTAGGCACATGTTTGATAGTGATTAAGTGCAGAAAACTATACAATTATTTCACACGTTCCGAAAACCCCTCAATGCATTTATGTAAAAATACTGCGGTTTGTTTGATGCATCCATTAACGAGCTATTCATCCAATATTAATACGTATTAAAATGTGTGTTTTGAGTCAATACAGTTTTCACCGCAGCGCAGTCTTGAGACAAATTAAGCTATTTACGAAGCATCAATATGGAATCATCAAATGCCCTTTGTGTATTGTTCTCTACGCTCTGCGGACCACCCCTCTTTTATTTTCGCTTCCCTCTCGCTCTCGTGTTGGCTCGCTCGGCTCGTGCCGCAGACAAGAGTCGAGGTTGAAGCCCTCTGCAGGCCTCTTTATGATGACAGTCGAGGAGATCTGCTGATCCCATCTCCATTGAGCCTCTGTAACCCCCCCATTGCAACATTA
Organism: Nematolebias whitei; assembly: GCF_014905685.2. NCBI lineage: Eukaryota > Metazoa > Chordata > Actinopteri > Cyprinodontiformes > Rivulidae > Nematolebias > Nematolebias whitei. The sequence continues at coordinate 62,936,484 of NC_056498.1, read as the reverse complement.
GGCAAAAACGCTAAATCAAAGTGTGGAGTCAGCCCAGTGTGTGTGTTTAACATCCCCCTGCTCTTGTCACCAATGACCAGGGGCGGACCGCCACGTGTCCTTGCCCTATCCCCCGGTGTCCTATCACTTCTTTATCTGTCCACGAGGCATGGCCGCTCTCCCAAAGACAACCACACATGCATGTTCAAGAAGGGTCTCTATTTTTATTCATCTCAACACCCACAGAGAAAATCAGACATCCCAAATTGTTCCCCTACAGCAGTTGTTTTATTCAGGGTTGCATTTGATATCCCCCTCCCCCATTAATATTGATACTCATATTTTTATAGCAATGAATTTCACATTTTCTTCTTATCAAACAGAGACAATTAAAACAACCATTACAGCACTGGAAATTCTTCTGTTTCGATATGGAGAATTGGCGAAAAGTTCAACTTTGCGCATGCTGCTCAAAATGTTCCCAAAAACTGCAGAAAACTTATGTAGGACACTGACCTGTATTTCATTGTGAAGAGCAAAAAAATATATATATACTTTTTAACTCTGAAGTTCTTATGGGAAAACAATAACAGACAGTATGTTTATTTGCGATAGAGCTACACAACACAAAGAAAGAGCAACCATACCAAAGGGATTTTCCTGACTCCTGAGAAGGGTACAACCAATATTCCCAAACCCATGCCAGGACTTGTGATTCCACTGTATACTTTTTTCCCCCCTTCTTCTTTATGACGAATGATCAAATCAAGCATGGAAGTGCGTTTCATCAGTCTGTTGGAGGGGAAAGAGAGACTTTCAAAATAATCCCTTAAGTAGATGAGAATTTTTCACGTTTTTTTCATATGAACATGCGGCGTGTTTCATGAGAGTGGAGGACGTGACAATTATATGGAGATGCTATATCTCCACGAACGGCAAAACCTTTTTGTGGGACTGTGCGTGATGTGGCCACACATCTGATCTAACGCTGTTATTATTCAGTCTCTTGACAGGTCATATTTTGTCAAATGAAATGCTGAATTGCTTCATAGTCTGCAGAGAAGCTGAAGTGATACATGTAAGTAGAATTAAATTACTCTATAGTATATTACAGCCTCAGTGGGATTGTGGCTGTTCCTTCATTTTTAATAAGTGCTTATTTCCCAGGGGGCTTTGTTGGGCACCGTGGGTCAACAGTGTCCAAGAGGGCAAAGCTTGTTCACCACATTCTAGAGCCCTTTAATTGCTCGAGGTTATGTGTGCTATTATCTTCCTTTTTCTCTTTCATTATGGAAGTGCAGAGGTTCGGATTGACCCATCCTCTCAATTTTGAAAGCACTCGCCGCATTTAGCGCACTTCAATTAGGCGTGCATCGGAGTGACTCTGATGAGATTTATTTAATTAATTATTCCAAGCTCTTGTTTTGGCTCTTGCATATATTCATTAAAAATAAAAAGAATAAAAAAAATCCACGGGTGTCCCAGGCCCGCTCTTATATTTATTCTGTTGTGATAATGTTACAACTGTAACAGCAATATTTTCAGAGCTCCCAGGAGTGCTTGGTCTGACTCAAACATAATAACCCACGGCAGTGTCTGTCTGACTCTCAGCCATTCTCATTCCTTCTTGCAGCTGATGCCGTAACCCCGGCCCCTTCCCTGCAGGCTGTGCTGACGGCGAGCTCAGAGCAGCCACAAACACGCACACACACACACGCACACACACACACACACACACACACACACACACACACAAAAGAACCTGTGGACCTGCATTTGCATGGACACAAATGTTCACATGCAAACATATGCAAATATACACACATGTAAGTGCTTATTCACAAATGTGCACGTATTGTTATTCCAATAATTTCACCTGGTTGTACCCCATTTTTGTTCCCCAAGTTATCTTGAATTAAAAAGTGTACTATTGTAGGACTTTTACATGCTGAGGAAACAATAAAAGTCACTACAAAATTGTGTTAAGAGACCAGTTCAGTGACTGAAATGATTCTGGTGCACCATTTTCCTCCAGAGGGGCTTGTAAACATTGTTCCCAAGTTAATGCATAGCTTTGCCTTCTTCGGGGGATTTGATCACTTTTACTCGCGCTGACAAGTCCTTCCTTTAGTTCAAAAAAAGGGAGAAAGCAGATGACTGATCAATATAAACACAGGTGTTTGGAGAAAAGCTGTGGATTGATCAGTAAGAGTCCCTCAAACTGGGAAAAAAAAAAAAAAAAAGAACAGATCACAGGAAAGGAAAGTGAAAAGTTAAGTAGGACACCGTCAGGGATTCCCTGGGTGCGAGTCTTGGAGAAACTGCACAGTACAAATGAAAAAGAACAGAGGAGAGCTGGATGGGGAATTCAAAAAAGAATAATTAAAAACTCAAATCGGGTTCTTAACTGTGAGAATGAAGAAGAAGAGAGCGAGAGAGGGAGAGGGAGTGAGAGTGGGTTTTTTAAATCCACCAACAAGAATACACTTGGATGATAACTGCTTCAGCCGGAGGCTATTAAAATATTAACCACCGCTGTCCGAGCTGGGACTTTCCAAGCGATGCTGAGCAGTATCCTCCCCGGATGCTGGGCCTGAGAGAAGGCTCTGCTCCTGCTCGTTGCCCTGTGGGAGGTTCAGGCTTGCATGTGGAAGTGTTTTAATGTTTCTCAGATGCCTGGCTTACTGAGGGAGCTTTGACAAGGCAACTATCCTGGGTGTGATTTAAAGGTGTGCACACGGGGAGCCAGGTACTGGAGCTGAGGGCCTCTTAAGAAACTGGGTGCCTTGTAGAGAAAAAGAATCAAACTTAAAAAATAAAAATAAAATCCCTTGTTGCTAAGCAGAACCTGGTCCCTTAAGTTTGACTCATTTTTATAAATTGAAATAAATGCTTTTAATGTGCTGCTACCTCAAAAAGTTGACTTATCAGATGAGCTGTAAAGTATTTAAATTTAATGCAGGTTCAGAAAATAAGACAAATATCTGAGTTATTTTTGGTAAATTATTTTTTATTTGTTTTAAAGAATTCCAGGACAATGAGAGTGGTAATGTACAGCAGATACTTAGAGCGTGCAACTAAATCATTTAGTGGGATTTCGTTTAGGGGGAACACACAGAGAGAACCCTCTTATCTCAAACAGAGCAATTGTAGAGGATTTATTGACTCTAACAGATAACAGCAATTATTTCTCTGCGTTTGCTTTCTGGTCTCTGCCAAATGTGAGCTGGCAGATTATTAAAAAGACAAGTGGTCTCTTTGATATTGAGACAAAATAAAAAGGGGGTGTATTTTTAGCTACTATAAAGGGTTGCCAGCTTTGTTCAGGTGGAATTTCTGCGCAGGAAATAATTCACGTGCCGCTTCTGGCAAGAAAGTCACAGATTAAGAAGCGGCAATGTGTTGAAAAGTTGGGGGGATATTCAGAGTGGCAGTTTTTTTTTAATATTTTATGAGATTACAGAATCGTGGCACGTATCATGGCGTTGACTTAAATTGTTAAAGTAGCCTGAAGTTCATGGGGAGGGTGAGGTCTCTATTCTTTTATTCCTCAAACTCTACTCCATGTGTCTCTGTCTGTATCGCTCACTTCCCGCTGTCCTGTCTTCATGTTTCTGACGCCCACCTGATATTTCCTGGGGCTCAGCTCCCATTTCTACTTTTTCCTGTGTGGCGTTGCCTTGTCCCAGTTCTCCAACCTTCCCTCGGTAAGTCCCATGTCCTTGCTTCTGTTGTCTCATCCTTCCCGTATGTCCTCTTCTTCCTGAAACGTCCCATCTCTCCCTGGAATCAGGAGCCTGGCTTTCTGGCAGGCAGATGGGACAGATGAGGATGGCAGGGATTGGCTAATCCCTAATCTGCTGTCTCTTTGCCATTCTGGACCACAGAGGAGAGAGGGAGACAGAGAGGGAGAGGGTGATGGAGCCAGCTAGATGGAGCCAGCTGTCAGATGGAGAGTCTTTCATGGTCCTGCGCACACAACAGCTGCACAGGGCCCGCCTGCACGGCTCTGCATTATTAAGCATCTTTTTAGTTGGTTCCAGATGCAGACCTAGCTGTGTTTACCCAGGCTTTGTGCTTTCTGCACCCCCCCCCCCCCCCCCCACCCCACACTACACCTCCTCTTCCTTCTTCACTGTCCCATAATTTCTTAATTCCAGTGTTGCTCCGCTGCCTAATGTGGCTAAAATAATCCAAATGTGTGTCAGTGACAGTAATATTATGATGTTGAAGTGCATAACCTCTGCAAAAAAGAAACATTTTATTAACTGAAACTAATTTATAATTTAGGAAGAAAAAAAACAATATTTGAATCATTTAAACACGGGGACTTCTTTTATTCGGTTAATTTTCTTTATTTCTGGGGGAATAAATGAAGTTAAACTCTATTAGCTGTGCAACAAACTACCTGATGGTTACACAGATATCTAATGACATTCAATAAAAAAGGGAAATCTTTGCTGCTGTGGTAATGGCAGAGAAGTAAAATGTAATTACATCATAATTAAATGGTTTCATTGCTGTAATTACATGCTGTTTAATGCGCTGCTCTTGATGTGATTGTATGTGTCTGCATATAGAATGTGCAAACAGGCGAACTTGTTTAAACATAAATGCACAAGCGCTTGCGAGCACACAAACATTGGTGCGCACACACATGCATAAGTTTGCGCCAGCGAGCACATATTCATACAGCAACCTTTTGCAAACGCCAGCTTTGAGAGGACTAATCTGTGCCTCGGTGCCGTCTCTTGTCAAGTTCAAGAGGGTTAACAAATCTTTACCTCCAGAACAGCCCTTCTCTTCCCCCTTTCATGTCCACATTTGTTCACTGTATGTCCAAAAATCTACAGAGGCCCGTCCCGACTCAGTTGGGATTGGTTTAGCTGAAGAGCTGGAGGCTTTTCAGTTGCTGGCATCTGTTGTTCTTCTTCCCAGAGCTGCTGGCAGTCAGTTAATGGCCATGCTTGGGACCCAGAGAGAGAGAACAGTGGCTGATTTCCCCATTGCCATCGCACCAATCCCGGCACGCCACCAACTGCAGATGAGCCACCAGCAGCTAAAAACATTCAGGCTAATGCTCCGCTTCTCTGAGAGTTTGGGGCAGATGTTCCTCACTTTTTGTGTTTCGGCGCATAACTCAACACTGTCAAGTTTGTCTTTTTACAGCGGATGTTCACAGATTTGATCTTTTTTGTTTCAGCTAAACAAAACAGATAGATGATTAACAGAACATCGAAAAAAATATCAATGACATTTACAAAACTGCTACTTAGGGACGCACAGTATTAGAGTTTTGGCCAATATCCGATATGCCGATATGCTGATATGATAAAACTTATTTGGCCGATACCAATATCGATTTTTTTCCCTAGACCTACTTACAGAGACTGCATAGCTTTCTCTGCTGTGGAATTTAAAACAACATTATTCTGCATGGTCTTTGTCGATGCCAAAAGGGGGGCTGAAAATGATGTAACACTTCAACTTTGATTACGTTTAATGTAAAATTTATTCCTAAGATTTACTCTCTCTAACACAATGACAACATTCGAACAGTACAAATTTGTAAATTTTCACAAATCTAAACTTAACCTGTTCACAAGTGAAAAGTGCATAAGCAGCAGTGCATTAATAGATATACTCGACAGTTTTTTTAATTAAAAATGAACTTAAAACAGAAGCCTTTTACATCGGTGAGTTATTTTGATGGAATGTCCGATATTTAACTTTATCGCTAATATCGGCTTATACCGATACAATGCCGATAATATTGTGCATCCCTACTGCTAATGCTTCCTTCATATAAATGTGCAGAGTTCAGCTTCGAATATGATAGAGTCAACAAGTTAGTCTATTTTTATTTCAATGACCAAGTTAATCTTGACTCAGTGAGGATCAAGCATCTTATTATTACAGACACTCTGGGCTCAGTCCTCAGCATCTGCATAAAACCGAACGAGGTTGCTACAGTTTAATCAGTATCTTGTTACTCCAGAGAGTCAGGCTGGATATGTTATCACTAAGGAGGAAGTTCAAATGAAGCTCAATAAATAAATTAATGCCTTGACGATTAGCTGTCACATAAGCAATTAAAATGACTTCAAATTATTCATTTTCAAACAGGTGCAGCGAAGGAAGGCTGTGACTGTCGTGGTAATTGTCAAAATCAAACAATTTGCTTTGATTTGTCTTGCATGTGCCTGTCTGGTGAAGAATTTAAGCATAAAATAATTTAAAGTCTGAATTTATCAGCACATGTACAAAGAGGATTTTTGTTTGTCTCTTTTCAGTCCTGTTCAGGCCTTCATCAAGCACCCCCCTCTCCCATCTCCATGATTTTGTTGGTAAAAAAAAAAAAAAAACTGTTTAGACTTTTTACAACACTATGTTTAAAAACTCAATCACATTGTTTTTGGCAAATTATTAATTGTGACTGTCATAGTCACAGCGTCCTCCTGACAATCACACGGCTGCATCAGAAAAATACACTTGACAGCTCAGGACCCCAAATCCCACAATGAATTCGTCCTTGACACATCCTTAATGACGATCATCTTGATGATTGTAAATACATTATCATATCAGATCACGTCTGTGTTGCAATCATCACCTCCATTTCCTTTTAATTAAACAGCAAAGCTGACACCACATCTGTCAAAAAGGAAGTGAGACTTCTTGAAATCGGTGTGAACTTTTCCTTTTTTCTCGTTCCTGCTCAAAAGCAAACAATAGAAAGGGAAATGGCTTTGAAAATAACAAGCTCTAACAGTGCTCGTCTCCTCCTTGCCTTCTCCGTCTTTCTTCCTTTGACTCTTTTTCTCTCCCTCCTCCCTCTTTCTTTTTTCCTCTCACACACTTTCACCGCATCTCCATCTCTTTTCGCCCCTTCGCTCCCCTTTTCTCCCACCACTTGAAAGGCAGGGTAATGAGACAGCTAGAGAGCAAAGCAAGGTGTCCGCGGAGCATCAGTTGTGCACGGGAGAAGTGAAAATTTACTGCGAATGAGACGATGCCAGTAAATTCATTTTTATTCAGATTACTGTCATCATGTATTACGGCTTCCCTTGTAAACATTTGGCCTCGGTTTTTGTGATGAGGTGTCATTATTTGCCAGATTACGTTATTAAGCTATTAACACGTCAAGCACGGCGGGCAACAATGCAGGGGCACGCTTAAACAAGCTGAAGAGAATGGAGGAGGTGTCACCAGCTTGACATATGAAGGCACTTAATAGTGCTCCGAAGACGGAGGAGAGAAATTAAATAGACAGCTTTCAGCAGAAAATGGAGAGTGCTATTCACAAGTGCTCAGAACTGACTTAACTGTCTTTACATAATAATTATTTAACAGGCCATCAAATATAATACAGCGATTTAGGTCTGCGGGAAGCATATTTCCTCTCACGTGCATGTTTTACAGCCTCTATTCACATGTTATTGATGTCATTATGAAAAAGAGGCCTGTGTTTATTTCAAATTTGAAGGCCTGGAAAAATGGCTGCTTGTGAATCTTACTGGCACTCACAATAATGGCTATAAACTAATTTAAACAGAGGGAAAAATAAATTGGCAAACATATTGGGATGTTTTACTTATTTATTTTACTTTTACAGCTTAGTAACTAACAATAAAGTTGATTTTTGTGTGTGTTTTGTTGTATTGAACTTGGATTTTTCATAAAATCTCTTTAAAAAAAAAGTCAGCATTACAACAGGGGTCCCACTGGTGACATGAAGAAGCTGTACATGGACGGCCAAGTCAGCGGTTTTGAGTGGATAAATCCATGGTAACCTATTGAAATGGTTCAACCACAGCCAAAATCAGCTACAACAGTCAAAGGAGCCAGAGCCTCCCGTTCAGCCAGCACAGCAGCTTAGCCGTTTTAACCGAGAATCCACCACTTATCATCGTCGGCATCCAGCGCCACAACACTCCACCATGAAGAGGCTTGAGTTAAGCCGGTTAAAATAACACGAGACAATACATCAACAACAGCTTCCTCTTCCCTTTTGATGCCCTGCTTAATTTGAACGATACAATGGGCTGAATCCTGTTCTGGTGCTCGACCAAAGGACCACAGAGCTCTGTCCATCTCTCCTTCACATCAGAGGCTGCCGGAGGAGCGGGGGGCCCCCTGATACTGTGTGGGGTTGCCTGATAAAGGCCTTATTTCTGAGTCTTCCAGTGAGGGGCTGGATTCTACTCCCCAGCAGGGACGGCACGGACCACGCCGGTTAAAGCAGATGCTGGAAACTGCAGTTAGAGCTGAAACACTGCGAGGGGAGGGCGGGATGAAGAAAGTAGAGGAGAAAGTGGAAGAGATTGAGAAGACGGGGCGAGTGAAAGAGAAAGGTGTTGACTGATAATTGATGCTACCTTGAGAGTTCACCGTGCATGTGACACCTTTAAGCCATAAATTGGGGGGAAGGGGGTTTAAAAGTTCAATCTTTTTACTTTCTCTTTTGTTTTGGGATGCTATAAATGTGGCCTCTTGGTATTTGACTTTTCTTCCAAACACTGACACATGACTGAGGTCCCATTACTGCCAGTCCTGTTTGCTACTGAGGCAAACGATACCCATTGACCGGCACGGCCCCTGCGAAGCATTTTACCTTGCGCTCTTCAGGACTTGACACGACCTTTGAACCTGTGGAGCACAGCTGTCAAATGTCTCCACTGTCATTCCCTTTGGAGATCCACTGCTTCCTCACAAGAAATCACACACTTTGCGACCAAAAATGCACACACACCAGCACGATTTCCACCACGTTTGTTGCACCAAACTAAAATACTCATGTACGTAAAGTGGCAAATCCAGCATATCTGTTGTGCACATGAAGAAAAATTAATTACCTTTTTGCTGGCATTTGAGGATTAAAATAAATGAACTTGCATAAATTATTCCCCCCCCCCCCCCCCCCTAAAAACTTCACATTGCAGCAGAGCAGGGATTTATGCATATCCCTCAACATTTTATAAACATGGACATGTGGAGGGAGGAGAATCAGTTATTAAAAGTGGGAGTGAACAGATCTAAATTTAGTGCAGAAAAAAAAAGGCTTATATTGCAAAAGAGAAAGAAAAAGTTACAAATGTTCAAGCTCATCTTCCTCTGAAATCTGCATTTGCATTATTGTCTTCAGTGGCTCCAGCCCATTTGGTTTAAAAAGACTAAAATGGTATTTTATGTGAATTGCAGATACCCACGCTTCTGAATTCACCGTGACAGGAGCACCACCAACTGGTCAAACCCTGCCTCACCATTAAACACCCGACTTCTGTCTCCTCTGATGTGCATTGAAAGATTAGTCACATGCATCCAGTTGCAACCTCTACATTTAAACAGTCTTGATTTATTCTTAGTGTGATCTGAAAAACAAGCAATACTTTTTTTTCTTCTGCACCTCAAAACCCCCTTGGAGAGGTTGACTTCATGGTATCCATCATCATGCATCTTTAATGACGTCAGGCCAGGAGCATGGGGTAAAATCACAGTAGTGGCCCGAGGCTAAAACCAGCTAAAATGAGGTTCCTCTTTCTCCTTCCCACGCAGAGAGAGCTGCGCGCAGGCCGAGAGGGAGGGTACATCGCACCCATCGATCGCTGAGGAAGCTTGCCGGCTGGCCGCCACTCTGTACGGTTGATGGATACATTTTTTTGTGAAAAAGTCAGAGTTGTAAAGCGATGGGCCTGAGCCCTGAGCTGGGAGACAGAGATGTGACAAACGACGGATGCCTTGATTTATGAGTTCATCTGCAAGACTGGGGAAAGGACAATCTCCTCTCGTCCAATTTGATTTAACTGTAAAGGGCCTTCAGAGACTCGCCACACAAATCCTAAAAAGTTGAGAAACTTCTTTCTATTCAAAACACATGTCAGAAACTGGAGCGGCATCGTTGCATTCTGCTTTTATCACTGTCTAAAATCTGTCACATAAATCTCCACATTTCTCATTTTCCATAATTCTTACACTCGTGGCACAACTACGAACTTAAAACAAACCTTTTTTTTTCCACATTAAAAGGATGAGAAATAGATTTGAGCTCAAACCAATTATACACAGTAACCCTCAAACAAATAAGTCAAATATAGCCCAGGGCCAAAAAAGCATCTTATGTCACAGAGAGCAAAACAAAAGAGCGGGCAATAAAAGATCTGCCACATTTTAACAGCATACAGTAATTTCTAAGCTATTTCCTGTAAAAACTCCATGATAGTCTGAGCGTGGCTTGGAAACATCTTTCAGTTGCCGAGCCCCCAGCCTTGACCTCGGGGGTCAAAGTCAGTCAGGCTCTTCCTGTCTGTGGCTTTTCCCAGGATCCCCTGCCTGTCGGCATGTCAGCACCTCTCCTGTCTCCTCACCAACTCAGGATGTTGCTTTTGCCTTCCAAGAGTTTCCTGAAACCAGAGGAAAAAAAAAAAAAAAGATTGGTTTCCATGTAGGGGTCACTTGGTGTGAAAAAAAGAAACGCCATTAAACAATGCTGTTTTGTATATTTGACTCAATTTTACAAACTCACTGCCCTTTGACTCGTGCCTATTTGTGGAAGTGAGGATGGGTTGTCTTGTGGAGAGTGAAAAATGAACTGAATGAACAGTCTTTCACAAAGAAGGCCCATCTCGCCCATTTTTTATACTTTAATTGCACTGAAATATTTTGGTTTGGTTGTTTTTGTTTCTATTTTTTTACTTATCCTATGCATCAAAATGTGTCATGTTTGATTTGAAATTTCAAACAAAATTCCCAAAATTTACCAACAGTTCAGGAATCGGCTTTTAATTGCAAGTTAGTCAGATAATAGTGTGAATGTTTATGAAGCATTCACACTATTGTGATCCATTTTTCTTCCGTACATTTTTTGACATCTTTCTCCTTCCACAATCTTTGTGCTGTTTCAACAATTCATAGCAAAACATTCAGCTTTTTCAGGAGAAGGGTGCTGCAACTTTTAGTACTGCTACTTTAGCTTTTTGAAAAATTTAGCCTTTTCTGCCACTTGAACTGAGCTCATTTTACATCCTTCATATCTTTAGATCTGTTTACAACCTTTTGCTGCTTCTTTCACAATTTGTTCTGGGTCAGCTTCTTTCAGCATCTTTGTGCAAATAATAATATAAAAAACAGCTTATTTTAGCTAATTTCAGCTGTTTTGTGCTCCTTTCTGATTTATTCTGATAACTACAACATTTCTGTGCTTCTTCTAACTTCCTTCTGCCAATTTCAGCTTGTTCTGCTCCTTTCAGCTTCTTTCTGTGTTTCAACCATTTCTGCTATTTCAGCTGCTATTTACCTGTTTTTATACTAATTTGAGCTTTTCAGCTAATTCCACATTTTTTTTTGCACTAATTTAAATGTTTTCCATTCTAATTCAGCAAAACATGTGCTCTCTCCACTTCATTCTGGTAATTTAAGCTATCTTTCTGCTTTTTAAGCTACTATTCAGCTGTTTTGGGGCAAATTTCTGCTTTTTTCAGAAAATTTCCACTTTTTGTGCTCATTTCTGCTTCTTTAAGCGTAAGTGAGCACAGCTGTGCTCTCTCTTCACTTTCTTCTGGTAATTTAAGCTTCCTTCTGCCTTTTCAGCTACTTTTCAGCTATTTCTTTTTCCTTTTTTCAACGGTTTTAGATAATTTACTATTTTTCGGCTAATTTCTTTCAGAGTTCAGAGTCAGAGTTTCTTTATTGTCATTCGCACCTCATGTGGTACATGTGGTGGAGCGAAATTATGTACACAGGGTCCCAATTACCTCCAACAATAAAATGTAAAAGAAAAACAGTAATAAAATCTAAGATATGAACTAAGAAAAACATCAACTAAATATACACTAAGCACTCATATTTAAACCACATTCAGCAACTATATGTTGTGCTTTCTTCTGCTAACTTAGTCTTGTTCTTCCATTTCAGCTACATTTCAGCATTTTGTATTTTAATTTTTTGCTAATTTCAGCTGTTTTTCAGCAAGTTCTTCAGCAATAAGCATTCACACTGCGTTTTCGCAGGAAATGCAATTTTCTTGTTAAAGCTAACATCAAAATAAGGCCATGGTTTGATTAGAGGTCATCAATGCCAATTATCACCGCACACTCAAGAATACCACAATCAAGGGTTGCAGATGAAAATGGTATACGGTACTTTTGTGCAGAAGTGACTGGAAATAGGGCATGTCATTAAGCAGCATGCAGGTACTTTACTACTTTATTCTCGTACTCAAAAAAAGAGTACTAAATGACAAGGCTGCACCCCTGGCAACAGACAGCCTAAATATTTTTTTTGTCTCAAGCCTGCAGCAGCCCTAAATAAACACATGGATCAGCGCCTATGCAGAAATTTAAAAGTTGTGTTTATTATGCAAAAGTTAGCTATGCACACCTTTGTCTAACTTTGATATTAAGTCTGTCATGGATGCTTAAAAATTCTTCTTGGCCCCTGCAGTATACCGTAACTCTTATTCCCTTGTTGAGCAGCCCAAAGAGTATGTGTGTATAAATGGAAGGCCTGTCATTTCACATTCATTAAAAGTGAAGTTCCAAAATTAATAATGTAAAAATATGGGTTTTAATTAGTCTTCTATTCTGCCCAATGTACTTAAATTGGATCATCTGGTCCCCGATGCCCTTTCACTTAATAAAGAATTAGCCTGTGATGTTCTGAGCTTGACAGGTAGGATAAAGTGGAGAAAATCACTGCTGTTATATAAAGGATATATCCGTTTGTACGTAATTTGCAGCTTAGTCAATTTGACAGGGGGGAGGTTCCCAGCAATGGATCCTGAGCAGGTTTCCGTTTAATGCATTTCTATCATGTTATGGCGTGACCACACCATTGCCTTGAATCGCTCAGCTCTGTCAAATAATTAGTGACATTAATCCAGTTTGATTGAATATCTGCTTCACTTTAGTTAGGGCATTACTTATGAGTGGATTCTACCTATGAAGACAACGTTACTTCTTAATGTGATTTAAGTTCCTATTTAACATTTATATTTCTTTTTTTTTTGTAAGGTGTAATTTACATCTTAATTCAGGCTCAAATTTGAACTTGAAAAACGTGGCGTTGGTGATTTATGACACTGTATATGCACGGTGCATCCTCGCTTTGAACTTGCAGGGATAAAGAAACAGCTTTCTCTCATCATCGGCCAAAGCTCACCGCTTGTTCTATCTAAGAGGTTAAATAGAGGGGTTTAAAAAGAGGCTTTAGTTGAAAGCATATGGCATCCATGAGTGATCCTTTACATTCAGTGGCCATATAGTGTTGTTTGTGTGCGCCTGAGTGGGTGTTGTCGTGCTATTCTCAGGCAACGAGCCCAGACAGCCCTCTCCTCTCCCTCTCTCACTCCCTCACGCGGGACAGGCACAGCTGTCAGATCAAAATCAATCGCATTTTAAAGGACGTGCTAGCTAAATATTTCATTCTTGCCTTGGGAACCAATTAAGTGCTACATATGAAGTCAGAAGGACTGGTTGAGCCGGAGTCTTACTGGTGCGTACCAGCTGCTCATTGCTTACACCAACCCCCCTTTTACTCCATGCAAATGTGTCAGTGTGAGCGTTCGAGTTCAATTACCTAGTGATGTTTTAAAAATGCACCAAAGCCAGACTGGCAGTCCGGAATTGGAGGGGATCCACCCCAGGTATGTTGTTTATTTAGTTGTTGTCTGTTGCGCTGGCTGTAACCCATTTGCCCTGATTGCAGATGTAAAGGATCGCAGTGATTGGAGGAACTGAGGGCCTTCAAAGTGCCATGTGTCAGAAAACACCTCACACCGGATGGCAGGGACAACTGGCACCGATTCCTCAAACTGTGACCCTGCCTCTAACTCTCATCACAGAAATATGGAAAAAAAATTAATCAAACTGGTTATTTTCTCACTTGGATTTGTACATTTTCTTTTAATATTTTTTCCAACTATAGATTTTGTCTCTATTTCTATGTCGACTTTTCATTCTTTTGTCCACTGTTCTTCATCACCTCAGAGTATATAAAAAAAGTGGCCCACCTATTCCTTTTGGAGTTGGAAAAAGGAAAATGTCCTAATAGAGTTTCTGCTTCGGCAATTTAAAGGGCAAAGTAAAAAAAAAAAAGAAAGAAAGAATCATTTTAGGACTAAAAGTGACTCAAGCAAAACAGGGTGAAACAGATTAAAGAGTTAAAGAAAGAAAAAAAAGTCACACCACGAAGGTTAAATTGAAGGAGAAGGATTGAGCCTTGTGTAAAAGTGAAAAAAGCTGGCAGCCAAAGTGGACAATCTGAGAGAGCTAAAAGAAAAAAGAATGAGGAAAAACAAAAAGCGAAAAGTAGAACAGGGAAACACAGCGACTGAAATAAAGTGCAAAAAGGAAACGGTGTGAAAAAGTGAGAGAGAAAGAGAGAAAGAGACAGGGAGGGAGTATGATTGATAACGGTGCTGACAGAACCCCTCTGGCCATGCTCTCTGTGGCAGTTTGGGGAGACAGGGCCTCCCCGCGTGAGACCGAGCTGCTCCTCGCCACTGTCCCAGCACACACTTCACATCTGGTGGGATCGCCCACGCTAGGTCAGGGGTCACGGCAACATGGGGCTACTTTTGGACTCACCTCTCCAGAATGCCCAGAGAAAAACACAAGGCCTGATGGGCCCCTGCAATAACCAGCATTTAAAAAGTCCAAGCAGGAGCCTAATCACGCCTCAGT
>NC_056498.1:62886126-62921427 GCF_014905685.2 Nematolebias whitei | reverse complement strand
TAGGGTTCTTCAGAAGACTCGGGTAGAGCAAATTAAAACTCACCGCAGGAAATGAGCGCCCTTGGCACTCCTCTTCCCAAGCAGCTGCACACACCCCAACCATCATCTGCCATTTTGACACATCCACGGGGCGTAGCAGGCAGCGACAAGGGGGGAGCGAGGGGTGCCAACGCGACACCCACGGCTTCGAGCATCGCCAGGCCGCAGCCTCCAGCCAAACAGGTGTGTGACATCATGCCGCTGGTTCCTCTTCAGGGGCCCGGGGAGCAGGCTGGGGGACTAGAGCAGAAAGGGGGGTGCAGGAGGAAACAAAGGGAGGTTAGTTCTTTACCTGACAAGCTCATTGATAACGTTTGGGACAAGAGCCCTGAAGTCGATGGCAAATTGCCTCTAATGTCTCCTGGAGATCACGGGCCAAAGTCAGGTGCTGGGCGCTAAATGGGCTCATTAGTTATGATTTTTTCTTTCTCTTTTTGGACTTTGCAAGGAGTTTTACACACATGCACACACTCACACACACACATGCACACAAACACACACATGTCAAAGAGAGTTGAAGCCAGAGGGCTTTTTGCAAACTTGGGACGTCATCATAACTCAAGACAGGGTTATAGTTGAGCCCAAGTGTTGAGACCTTTTTCTCTCAGCTCTTGTAGCACATACAAAGCAGGACATTTCTAGTTTGAAGAATTTCAACAACTGAGACGTGCCAGAATGTCTGGGGAATAGACAAGTTGAAATGAAAATCATCTGAAATCGATCACACAGAGATGATAAATGCTGCATCTTTTTTTTTTTCTCAACAAATCCATAACCAGAACAAAACTTAACAGAAAGACAACAAATGAAATAAGTACGTACCTATTTAGAATTCTCAGCATGTATTCTACCTACACCCCTCTTCACACTTCAGTCAAATCCCCCAGCGACAGATCCTGTAACAGAGGAGAAGGAGGCTGTGAGTAGCCTGGGGGGTTCCTAAAGGCACCCGTCTGGGACCTGCTTCATAATCAGTGGACAGAGAGGATAGTGGTGGTACGGCTTCCCAGAGCCACTTTCTCCCTCTGGCTGACCGAACTCTGGCAAGCACCCCAGGGCTACCTGTTAAGGTGTTCCCCCTGGTCCAGTCTCTCTTCCTGGGCAAAAAAAAACTCACATACAGTACAGTCTGCTGCCTTCACACTAAAGTGAGCAAGATCTGGAAGAAAACTGTAGTCAGTGGACAAAAGCATACTTGTTTTTTTATGCTTGTATGCAAATTGGAACATGTATGAACAAATGACGCATGTGAGAGCACAACCACATGTGTGTATGTATATCTGCTAATGCATGCCCATATTAATGTTGTCTCCTTGTGCGTGTTATGTGCAACTGCTAACAGGAGCTACAGTGCATAATTGTAAGTTGTCAAGGAGACATTGCAAGGGAGTTGAAATGACTCACCCACATGGACAAGTGAATGCCAAGAAACAGCCTGGACAATGCAAGTCTCTCTACAGACCTCTTTGGCCCTTATCAGCAATAATACTTGTTAATATTGTGAGATGTCTCTAATTAGTCTACAGTAAAGTTCCAGTATCTGCTGCAGTCCAATAAAACAATACCATAATAATAATAATAATGATAAAGGAAGACACCCACTGAGGAATAATGGACACTAAAGTTAAAATTAGGTCTGTAGCAGCTCATGCATTTTCTCTTCTCTTTTTGTGGAATATAGCTTGTTGGATAGGATTTATTTTATCTGTCTGAAATGTTATTGTAGTTTCTCTAGGTATACAGTATGTAACACTGGCTGTGTTTCTGTTTCCATAGTCAGGTACAATATTCCCATGACTGTGCCTCAGGGTATTTCCTCCTTTCCGCTGTTCTGCACCAGACCTCAGCTTCACCACTCCTGTTGTAGATGCAAAAAACAGTGTAGCAGCGAACAGCTAGGGAGGGAGGTCTGGAGTTGCAGCCGTGGAGTTTCTAATTCAGGCCCTGGCACTGGGATTCTGGAGACATCGAAGATTTTAACAAACACTTTGGCCATTTCCAAATCTGCCTCGTGTGCTCAGTCGGCCATGATTCTCCAAGATATCTGGAGGAGAGGGAGGGTGGGTGGCAGACTTTTGGGAGGAGGGATGTACAAGGCGGAGAGAGCCAGGTCTGTGCCGTCTCCAGTTTGGTTTGGTCCGAGCAAAGAGCCAGCTGGCCTCATTAGGACTTGATGGGAGGCGGGATGGCATGAGACATGCACATGCATGCACACATCAACAAATGTAGTGTGAAGCATGGCCTGATGCCCGTGAAAGACCCACACGGAGGGTGGTTTTTTTTCCTCCTCTTCTTCTTCATTTTTTTTTTTTTACTGAGTACATTGTGGTTTATGGGCAGGCAGAGTGCGCGATGTGGGAAAACACGATCATTAGTTTATGTCTCTCTTTGAGGTGCTGTCTTTACCTGGCTCACCTGAATTACTTCAGTGCACTGGAGTGCTTGTTTGAGGGAAGAGCGAACCATGAACAGGGGCGATGAGGTTGGATGGAGTGGAGTGGGCATAAAGGAACGAGAGAATATGATTCATGGTGGGGTGGGTCCATCACGAGATACAGCCACTGACCTACAGTCTGAGGGCTGTTGGACCGGAACCAAGGCCTTGTTCCGACAGAGCGAGTGTAGCGTGAGCTGTGACGGATGGCGGTGGTCTGTTTGAGAGCCCCTGAGCAGGTGTGTGAGTCGCTCACATCTGCAGGCAAGCACAGTGAACCGAGACCAAATGGCAGACGCACGGGGCCCATCGGGTACCTGTGCACTGAGACACACTAATGATTATGGATGCAGGCCTATTAACGGTCACATCTGTAAGGGAGAACAACAACCAGCGCACTGGGAGTGAGTCAGCAGTTTTCACTCCCCTCTGGAACATAGACATGCTGGTGTCAATGTTGGGAAAAAACTCAAGTGGAAGCTTTTCTTCACTTCACTATGTGACAACAAATTCATCTGAGGCTCCGTCCTAAACAAGTAGTTGCTCTGGTCTACTTAAATGACTTTAGGAAGTTAAGCTGCTGAAATTGAAATCTGATTCACATTTATGCCAGTTTTTACAAGAAAGGCGTGAAAGATCATTGCAAACTTAAAAAAAGCAAGAAAAAACTTGCTGTTTAGGCTTGACGCAAAATTATCGAATGAATTCATCAACTTAAAAACAACGTTAAATATTCATTCTAAGAGTATAGGTGATAAATTAAATATTACTCATTGACTCGCTATTTAAAAATGCATAATATGATTTGCATAGTTTTATCCTGATAGGAAATAATAATGGGTAGTTGTCTTGCGGCGTCTTTCATGACGAATGAAGCTTGCATCTTTTTGTTCTCCCATCATCACTCTATCCTTCTTGCTTCTCATTAAAGTTTTAACGGAGGCTGTTTTAATTGTCAATCCTTTGACAGGTTGATAAAAGCAACTTGACAATTAAGTTCATTGGCTCCGCTATGCATATTAATTAGGTCTTATTTGGGTTTCTATTGTTATTGGAAGGAGCACTCATGCTGTAGCAAAATGTCATCCATTAACTTCTCTCTTCTCAGAACTTAATGTAATTAAGCTTGCTATTGTATGACTAGGAGAGGAGACTCTAGAGAGGGGAACTTTTAGTATTCATTGTATAAATGAGTAATGCCATTCCTGTGACACTGCGAGAACGCTATTTCTCCTAAATCAGCCATTCACAACTTTATTATCTGTAACAAGTGCTGCCTGCTCTTGTTTGGTTAGTGAACAAAAGAAACGTGATTTCATGTTAGTGTGTGTGTGTGTGTGTGTGCACGTGTGTGTATGCTGTTTGAGTGTGTCTGTGTGTGCAGCCTCATCACAGAGTTAGAAATGCTCAGTTTGTCCACAGCACTAAAAATGTAGGATTGCTAAAAACGCACTGAAAAGTGGACTAGCAGGGATTTATTTTAATAAATATTTTAAAGGGGATAACACAGATGCAACATGTTATTACCTCGCAATCACACATCTTACAACATTCAAGCTTGACCATTTTTTGTTTCTAATGAAAGTAATATACTGTATTTATGAATATCCAACCTTAAATTATTTTAATGTGTGACACAAACCATTTATAATATACAGTTAGAATAATAAATAAATAAACACATCTGGTTTATTAAGGCTCAAACTCTGTTTTGTCGCTTAACAGTTTATGATGTGAAGACACCCTCTAAACTGGCGGCCCGAGGGCCAAATCAGACCCATGGGTGAGCTCAGTTCGGCCCACCAATGTGTTCATTTTTAAATAAAACTAGATTTCAAACCATAAAACAAATAAGTAATGACAATAACTGCTGGATGTCCAACCCCTGAGCTCTAGGCTTTCAGTAACTGTGGCTCCCTGATCAATTTAGTTGAATATTTTAAACTATGCAAGGCTGACTCTGAAAAATATATTGTTTGGATGAGAGCAAACTCATATATGTGTTTCTGCAATGATGGTGCTTGTCCAGATGTGTAAACTGCCATGTCATAGACATGGTTGCACCCCTGTACCATGAGCGAGGCAGGCTTTTGAACCGTGCACTGAAGAAAGGCTGAATGGTCCCTCTTTGAGTGGAAGACATGGCATCCATGGTTTTCATAAGGAATTTCAAATTTATATCAGTTTGACCCCAGAGCAGTTTTCCACCCTGCTTCATTCCATTGTAAATTATATTTAAAGAGAGAGGACAATGGTATTTCTGAATGGTTTCTTCTTTGCATGATAGAGCTTTAATCTGCGTTTGCTGATGACACTACAAACAATTTATAGACAATGATTTGTGGAAGTGTTCCTGAATCCATGCAGTGATGTACATAACAGAACCAGTATCCAGGTTCATGCTCAATACAGTAGTCCCTCACTACTTCGCGGTTCGACATTTGCGAACTCGCTCTTTCACGGTTTTTCAAAGTAAGAATGTACCGAGCAAAAGTAAAGTACATGACATATGATTGTCAGCTTTAATATTCCTCACGTGATTGGGACAGTATGGGAAACTGTACAGTAAAAAGTTTACAAAAAACTAAAATACTTTGGACAGGCGCTGCCATTTTGTATTTTTCACTCAATAAGCCTACACTGTATCCCCACTCATAACAACTACATTTCCCAGAAGCCAACAGTACCCTGACCTGAAACCCCATTGCCTTCTGCTGAAATACTAGAGGGAAAATTTTGATCTGATCCGGAAAAGTTTGGCCCTTATTCATTCAGTGACTTTGGCACCCTGCGGATGCAGAAAGCCACACGGAACCCACCGGAAACCGAAGCAGAACCGGAACTGAACCGGACCTGGAACTGAACCGGACCTTTAGACTCATCAGTCAACCTGATAACTGCTTGCCGGCCCACGAGGACTTCCGAGCAAGGATGCATCACCCGTCGGTCCGGCATTCTTTCTGGAACCCACCGTTACTACCCTAAACCAGAGAGCCGACCAGAATCGGCAGGGTAGGTCTGCCAAAACGGAACCAAATCGGACCAGAATCAAATTGGACCAGAACCATGCTGCTGCTGTTCTGTAGAGCTGGTGAGTAAAATTTTGAAGCTATGTATACATATGTTGTTAAAATTATGTAGGTCTAAGAGTTTAGAATATTGCAAGAGTGTGGGAAGGGTTTCTAAAGCCCTAAAATGTATAAAAATAAATAAATATAACGTCCCTACTTTGCGGTTTTTCACTTATTGTAGGGAGCGGGGTCTGGAACGTACCCCCGCGATAAATGAGGGACTAGTGTAATCCAGGTAGAAAAATCAAACAAAGTTAAATCAGATCCTCTGGACGGTTTCTTTTTGTTGAAACGATTCGTCTTTCATCCAGAAGACTTCATCAGTCCGAGGAGCCACATCAAACAGTCTTATAAATAGAAACCATCTGAGCACCATCAAACTGGTTAACCCCATATGCGAAGGTGCTATTTATAAGACTGAGTTTGTTGTGGCTCCTCGGACTGATGAAGTTTTTTGGATGAAAGATGAAAAGTTTTAACAAAAAGAAACTGTCCAAAGGAGCTGACTCAACTTTGTTGTGCCCCTTTTCCACCACTCGTACTCAGTCTCAACTCTGCTCAGCTCGCCACGGTGAGAGCGCTATGCCACTAGTACTTTTTAACTGATTTGAGGCTGATTCCGCCCTTTTTTTGTCCCTGCCTCTCTGGTGGGACCGTTCGAGCTGAGTGGGGACATTAACGTGATGTCAGAACACTGTCAGTCACTGATTGGTCAGGGGGAGGAGTCACTGGATCTCTCTCTGAAACTTTTCACCGATCCACCATTTGAAATATCTCGGAACTCGGAGCAGCGGTTGGATCTATTTTTAAGATTTTAAAAACAATAATGACAACACGGTGTTTAACGCTGAAGTCCAGGCGTTTTTTGTGTTTGGTGACCGACGACAAAATTCGAGCGTGCTAGTCACTGCGGAGGATCATACGAGCTGCCGACCCGTTGAAGCACGTTAGGCCGAGGTCCGGGCCCTGGCAGGCGGGAGGACCAGGACGGAAGGTGGAAACATATTTAAAAAAACATTTTATGTATAAAAAAATTTATGTTTTTTTTAATCAGTGAAGAATAAAAATAAATAAACGGTGTCGGCTTTATCATGAAATCCTGTTTTCACTTTGACTTTATTAAATAATCTGTTAATTAAAATTAAATCATCTGAAAAATCATGAAAAGACAAAATTATTGGATCTCTCAGGAATATTTCCCTCAAACATGTTTAAAGAAGAGCCTTTGGTTCAACTTTATTCTAACCCACAGATGTACAAATCACAAAACAAGAATTACACTTTAAATCAAAGCTAAAATAAAATCTATATAAAAGAAACAAAACCACATATTTAAATTGATCAATAAAAGTAGACACAATGAGTGCAAATACATCAAATTATGAAGCAAAATATAGAATTTTAAATATAGATGTTTATGTAGAATCTGGTTCATCAGATTTAATTCAGTTTATATAGTGCCAAGTCACAACAGAAGTCGTCTCAGGGCACTGAAAAGAAGTATTCATATATAAAATAAATTAACAGAAACATTCATATTTAAAAATAATAATTTAACATTATTTATCTGAGGAGCAGACTGCTTTGAGTTTAACTCATCGCAGAACTTTCACTTTTAATAGTGAACTAAAGTTCATTAAAAGTTCATTGGCAGGATTTTGGATTCTGGGCACGCCTCCAGAACCGGTCCTGAAGTGCAGTGGAAATGCAACGTGTAAAGAGCTGAGCAGAGTAGGGCTGAGTAGGAGTGATGGAAAGGGGCATTGGATAACAGAATCAGATTTATTTTGCTACTTTCAAGACCTTATGTGCATCCAGTATTAAGTTCAGTTGGCTCAAAGAAAGTTCTCAAGATTTTTAAAAACTTTTTATGATATTATGAACAGTTGATGATGGGATATTTAAAGACAATCTTTTGTGAAGGAACCTTATTCTGAACATGTTCCTCTGTTTTAGATTCAATCTTTCAAAGAATGGTGAACCTCTTCCCATCTTTACTTCTGAGAGATTCAGCCTCTCTAAATGCACTTTTCATACACAGTCAACTTGCTGATATGTTGCCAGTTAACCTAATTAGTTTCTAAATGCTCTTCTAGCTGCTTCTTATTCGAACTATTTACTTTTACAGTCTTCCGTGGTCCCTCTTCCTATGTTTTTAGATGTACTGCTTCTATTCAATTCAAAACTACTGAAGTGCAACTTTGTTCTGAGTTTAAACACTATGTTATACTGAAAACACATTGTGTTTGATATTTGTAAATAGTTACATTTGGATTTTTTTATTTACATTTTATACATTGTCTCAACTTTTTTTTTTTTAATTGGATTTGTAAAACAAAGTTTTGTTCGAATTTACAAAGGAAAGCTCCAGCATTCACTATTTGTTTGCTGTATTGACATTCTGTATGTATTTTATAATTTATTTAAGATGTCTTACCTTTCCATTTGGTCTCATAATGTTTTTAAAAACAAATACAGATATGTAAATGTTTGAGGCCCAAGATATGAAAAAGTTTTATTTATTTATTCATTTATTTATTTTGAAACTAATACAGTTTGCACTGTGAAACAACATAGTTATTACAAATTCTGTGGTTGAATGAGATGACATTTAGGTTTGTTTATGTATGTTTGGAGCAGATGAGTAAGACAGGGTATCAACGTGGAGAACGAATGAGGACATAGTAGGAGTGGCTCAGCACTGGAAGGAAAGGGAAAAGAAAAAATGAAGGAGATTGAGTGTGGGGTGGGGGCATTTCTAGTAGATTACCCAGTACACCTTGCGTAACTCTGCAGGCCCACACACTCACATCAAAGTGGTACCCCCTATCTGCCCCAGGCTTAGTCGGCCCCTGTCCACCCCCCGTGTCACTCCATACATCCTCCTGTTCATGTTGAATAATTGACAGTTCTGTTTTACATGCTCAGCATTTGCCAGGACATGGAAGTGTGACTCCAAACAGGGCATGACTCTGAGAGGTGCTCTGCATTGGTTTGACTTCATTAGAATGAGCTCTACTAATGCTCAGCACGCACCCTGAACTGACTCCCATCCAGCACAATCCACAGACTAACTGTCTGTTGAATCAGAGAGCAGGTTGTTGCAATAAAGATGCATTTTCTGCTGTGCTTTTGTCAAAACTTAATTGTCCACATAGTGCTGGTTGCATATAAAGAGCTTCCTTTCCCAAATGAGAGTTGACAGCAAGTTTTATTTCCTACCAGGTTTATGAAGTGAGCAAAACTCCCTTCATTACACTTTTTCAGCTTCTTCTCTGAAGATACCACACAGTGCCTGGTGTGCATTTACATACTGAATCTGCTGAACTTGTTGGATGTCACTCAAGACTGCCAGAATGGCCGTGCATAGCAAAGGACAATGACCACCATGGGTATGTGAAGGGGCTGGAGTGTTTGTGCCAAGGCAATCTCTAAAGTCAAATAAGCCATTATCAGTCTGTCAAGCTAGGTCTCATCTGAGGTCTCTTAATAACAGTTTGGTAAGGTCCCCATCAATGCTGCAGTAATTGCTTTTTACAACTGCTAGAGAAAAGAGAAAAAAAACTGAAGGTATTGCAACACAGTTGGGATTAAAATCTTCTATGCTGTTTGCATAAAATGAACAAATATCAAAAAGTTTGTATTTATAGGGAGTCTTTTGGAGTGTACAATCCTTAAACTAAGGGTATGAAAGGCCTGGCTGTTCATTTGATAGTTTACCTTGACCCCTGAAGTGTGTCGCTCACACCCTTAGGGCTTGGGCTGGCAAAACCTTTCTCAGTGCCCCTTGGGAATGATAATCTCAACGTGGGCGTTTACCACGGACACCAGACACAACACCATTAGCCACAGCTCCGCGGCTGCTCATTAGGACCCCCGATCGATATAGACGGCCACAGAAATTGCCAGTGCTGTGGAACCGGCTATCACTCTTCAGAGTTATTATTGTAAACAGCACTGGCTGAGATTTAGGGCAGTACCCCACTTTTTCGGTTCCAATTGGAAATAGAGGGTTGGGAGGGCAAGAACTGAGTGACCGTGGCCCTTCAAAGGACATTATTTTGTATCAGTTGTTCAGAAACTTTGCACTGTGTTGAGTCATTGCCTTGCTGTAAAGTAAGAAGCAGTCAGAAAGCATTACTGCGTACACGGCTCTGTTCTCTAGGGTTCGGTGGTTGATGCAGAAAAATACTGACACAGAAGAAGTTCATTCATTACTGTGACGATATCTGAGCTGTGATGTCTATCTTATTAAGTGTATGAGTCAAATGATTGAGGTTAAGTACAGAAAACATGTTTTTTTTTAATTACTTGATATTAGGCAAAATAAATATGAATCCATCAGAACTAAATGGAAGGAATTAAAACCAACGTGACTAAATGTTTTAGCAGTCAGTAAGCTTAATGTTTAATATCACTATGCCAAGACAATTTAAATATTTACCAGTTTTTTTTCCCCCAATATAATGTGTGGTGTGGAGACATTAGCCACAGGAAATTGTAGATAAAAAGAAGAAGAAGAAAAAAGAAAAGTCCATTGGTTTCTGGCAGAAGAGAGAATAATATTGAGGCAAAATTGTGAAAATAAGAAAAAGGGGAGATGTATTGATTTTTGGTGGAGCCGGGGAAAGAAAAGAGAGGGAATAAAGAAGTGCTCTTTGGCCGATGTGTCCAAATGATGTCTCTGGGGAGGTTCTTAATGGTAGGGGGAGGGGTGGAGGGGGTTAAGGGGGTGAGGTGGGGGTGACGGGGGCAGGTGCCTACCCTGACTAAGGCATGGAACTGCCCTTAGGCTAGGGCTAATGGTATTGGCTGAGCTTACTTTAAGCAGCTCTTTCCTAATGGCCAACTATGAGTGTGCCACAGGATAGACAGGTATTGATTGTTTCAAATGCTCTTGAGTTGACAAGAACTGAAAGTCCCTCAAGCATATACAATCTTGCAGCAAATTATGTCACATGGAAAGGTGATTAAAAACAGAAGCTTGAGGCAGGCACACTCATTAAAAGTGTATATGATATCTCTCTTGTTGTCCTTGTATCGCTCTATCCTTTTTTGTGTTTACTCTTTATTCTGTCAAAGCTTTTGCGTCTCTTGTGTTTCTGTGCGTCTTCAGTTTTTCTGAGTGAGAAACGTCTGTTTATGCGTCGCGAAATCCTAACACAGTCTTCAAATGCTGTTTTCTATCATGCAGAGAAGGAAAAAAAATTGCATTGACGATTGAACCTACGTTGCATCAGTCAAAAATAATGCACAAACTGTAGTTATGTATTTCATCAGCGGCGTAATTGTCTTTTGAGCAGAGTTAAATGGTCTGGCACTTTCTCAAAATTGGAAGTACAGGTGTGATGCTTTTATTCGCTTTTAAAAAGGTGCGGAGTACGAGTTTCGGATACAGAGAACAATGCCATATATTTGCTTTGTTGTCATGCCCCCCCTTCTTCATACACACATACAAAAAATGCTGTGTACAAGATTTTCTCTTATTCACAAGGGGCGCTTTCTAGACTGCTTGAGGCATCTGCTTTGATTGCATAATTCCCAAGAGATGAGCAACACAAAACAAAAATACTGACTGAATTCATACTTATAATATACCGAACAAATAACATACCAGCTCCACTCTTCAAAAACCATAGTTCTCTAAAGAAAAGAAATCGGAGAGTAAATTCAAAGTTGAAAGCTTGGCTGTTTCACCGTGAGTGCAAGGATGGGGGTGACAGATGAAACAAACTTTTTTCTTGGCTCAGAATGTGCAGGATCAGTAAAACAAATAGGCCATAGCATGCACATTTATGTATACTTTAACATAAGTGGCTCATATCAGAGACCATTTTAAGCCCTGACTTGTGTAAATTCTGCAAGAAAGGCTGGTAAGGAAATGTTTTATTATGTCAAGGTAGTACAACAGGTCCCCCACGTCATATGGTGCCTTACCAAGTGCAACATGACAGTTTCAAGCAAAGCAAACAGAGTTAAAGAAATGAACGTTAAATGAAATGACAGGCCCTTTCCCACAGAAAAACTAAGAAAAAAAAAAAAGGGGGAAAAAGATTTCTGCATCCGAATGATACGATTGCACCCAAAGCTCACAGTTTTCTTCCCTTTCGATTAAATGCTCTTTCTCTGGCTGTTTGTGCTTTACAGTGGAGTGTGCTACATCGCTACTTTCTTCTCTACAGGGGCCCCTGGGCTCCCCAAGCAATAGGAGTAAATTAGAGTGCACCTGTTCCAGCTCCAAGATAAGCCATCTCCAGAGGATTTCCTCTGAGTAAAATGAAGTGAGTGAAGAATAAACAGAATATCACAGCATTACTCCGCCAAGGTGAAGTTGCTGCTGCTCTGGGGACACGGTTCGTTTTGCACAACACCCAGCAAAATATCCTCTATAAACCTCTGGATGTAAGACTGTAGGAATGGTCTCTGCTCACAGCGGAGAGAATAGGCGCTGCTCTTTTGTGCTCCAACCAAGGCAGCGAGTCTGCTTCTCAACTGTATCTACTCACAACCTTGACTTGAAATGCTGTTATTTGTGGTCTGGGTTTTGTGGTTTGTTTCCAGCGTGTTTGGACTCTGTGTCAACACATCTGCGATAGTCAAACATCAAACCACATACTTCCCCTCTTTATTTTATTTTATCAATTTCTGTAATGCTGCCAAACATTTTGGCAAGTATCTAATTAACTCAACTAAAAAAGTGTCAGTGCATTTCTCTCTTCCTCTCATGAGCATAGTTACACAAGTTACCGCTTGCATGTTTCTTGGAAGGAATAAAAGATGTAACCCCAGTGTGGTGCCCAAAGACCACTGACCGTAAATGTCTAGAATGCAAAACTCACCCAGTTGGTTTACACATAAAAGGCATGGATAATTAGAGGAAAAATGTAATTCATCATACGTTTGATAATCAGTGAGATTTGGTCTCCTATCTGCACCAGGGCATTCAAATAACCCCCCCTACTATTAGCACCCCACTCTGCCTCACAACAGTAGTCTGTTTTGCCCTCCCTTTGTTCCCCTACAACACATTATCATTATTGTAGCTAATTGCATGGTTTGCCTTGAAGTCTTGCTGGAGACTCGTGATCTGGGGTTGAAACGTGGACAGGGATCCAGTCTTTTCCACAGCTTGCTTTACTCCACTAATTGCCGTTACCACAGGATAAGGCGTGCTCCTCGCTGCGGCCAGCCGGACAAAGATGGAACAAGCAAGGGCTGGACTGGGTGAGGAGGGGGCTTCTATCACACAAGGGTGGTAAGATGTGGGAGGGAGAGCAAAGGGTGGCGTAACTGACGTGGGATGGGTAGGCCAGATTGGGGAGGGAAAGGATAGCAGTTGGGGGTAAGCAGGAGGGATGGAACCAGCGTTAGATGTAGGTCAGCAGGAGTGGAGTACCCTAAAGATTACAGTTGGTTAGTGCGACCCCTCTCTGACAAGATCTGAGCCCCTGCTCCCAGCAGAGGTGGACCCTGGCATTTGGGGAACCCAGCTATTAGTGA
The DNA here is from genome assembly GCF_014905685.2 of Nematolebias whitei. Lineage (NCBI taxonomy): Eukaryota > Metazoa > Chordata > Actinopteri > Cyprinodontiformes > Rivulidae > Nematolebias > Nematolebias whitei. The sequence continues at coordinate 62,908,383 of NC_056498.1, read as the reverse complement.
GGCTAATAAAGCCCAAGCAGAAAGTTTTGAACCTGCAGTGGCCTGGAGACACTGTCCTGCTCCAAAAATACAATGCTGGAGATTTCCTAACGTTATCCCAAATTGATTAAAACTGTCTCTAAATAACAGGAAATAAAGCCGTTAACTACGAAGTGTTGCAAAATTTATTTAGGCAGACACTGATTGCCCTTTTGGAGCCTCTCCCACTGACTGTATTTTTTATGAGCACCTCTTTTTATTAGCATTGTTTATTAAAGAAGTGCAATTTGAAAGGCAAGTTCATCCAAGTCTAAAAATTGGAAATTTTTCTGAGCTCTGATAGTTTCCAAATTCATTCGGGATTGCTAGTTTTACGCCGCCGTATCGTCTTCTGACTTCAAAATGAGTCACGGCTCCCTGATGTGGCTTTAGAAAAGAAAACGGAATCATACACATAACTTGTGACAAAGCCTCCGTCACCTAACACAAGATCTCATTCTGTCTGTAAGAACTTTACGAGGTCTATCCCAGAAAAATAATAAATACCTTCCTTTCATATAAAGCCATTTGATTTTGTTCAAGAGGTGTTTTCATGACCAAACAAAGGAAAGGGTGTCATTAATGGTATCTATTATGAACTAGAGCCTCTTAGTACAACAAAAGGATCTCTAAAATATGAAGTGAAAAGCTACCCAAGATGAAGCTGGTAAAGAAACAAGCGAGGAAGAGCCTATTTCCACAACACAAACAGATTTCCTGGCCTTTAGCAGTCTCTTACTGGGATACTTTGAGACATATCCATCAAAACACAGCTGTATTCATTCATATTTCATACCTCCTCCTTCTCCCAGTGCTTTAACACTGTTCTTTGATCAAAGAAGAGAAGTCGGATCACAACAGGAAGGTTCCCTGCCAGCCAAGAAGGAGAAGGAAGGCCAATCCACTACTGTACATGTTACCGTATAGATAGCTGTTCCTCAACTCTTCCATTACAAGAAAAAAAAAAGAAGAATATAAAATTAATGGATGGCTTGAAACGGCAAAACAAAGAGGAAACAAAAGACTACTCATAGATTTTTTTCCACAACCGTGTAACTTCAAGACAATGTAAAGCCCTTTAGCAAAATGATTATTATTATTTTACGTCTGTCTTAGTGAGTCAGAATGCAGATAATTTTTTTTTACCCAAAGTTTGATGTAAATGATTTTGTTGGATTTAAAGAGATAACAGTTTCAGTAACTTAAGTGATGGAATTGCTGGGCGACCGGTGCGCTGGAGTGGATTCAAAACACACAGCTCAAGAGTGTCACCATGTGGAGATGAGAAGATATGGCAAAAGAGGAATAGAGCAGATGTTAGAACAAATCTAACTTAGAACAACACCATCTCTAGAAAAATATCCATCCAACCATCCATTTTCTTTACCCACTTCTCTCCATGTCATGAGGAGCTGGTGCGTATCCCCAGCAGTCACTGTGGTGCACCCTGGACAGGTCGCAAGTCCATCACAGAGACAACCGAGACTTTCAATTATTCACTCTTTAACCCACACCACCATTTTTATTTGGAGTTAAGATAAACCTAACATGCATGTTTTGGTCTTTGGGAGGAAACTGGAGTAAAGAAAAAACAACATGTATACAGGGAGAACATGTAAAGGCCCCTGGGAGTTGATCCTCCAGCATTATCACTGATTGGCAACAGCTGTAACCACTGCACCGACCACGGCTCAAAGTTGCAATATTTTCATTTTTACCACTCTACTGTAGATTTGCAGGTTGTATTTATTGTCCACTGCTATGTTAAACCCTCAACCTGTCCGTTTACCTTCCATCTAAAATATCAATTCCAAGACACTGCGCTTCCAAAGATCCCTTTCAGTAAGACTGAGGGAGAGGGGAAAAAAACCCTGTTTGAAGACCTCCCTGACATTTAGACTCTCTCTGAAGATGACTTTGCCTTCTACTATTGCCTGCGGGAACACAGTAAGACCCACACTTAACTTCAATTGAAATGCAGCGCCAGATTCCTCCAGGGGAAATTATCATTCTGTTCATAATAAGAATCACAACAAGCACCTGGAAAATGACTTTATTACAATCGCTGCTTCGATAAAAGTTTCCTCTGACCCACTGGAAATGCAAACAATGCAAAGAGCACAACGGTGATGAAATGAAAACTATTTTATGCATGTGATAGAATACTCATTCGAAGGGAGACGGTGTGAGGATGCGCATCTGCTTGGACGTGCTTGATTGGCATGTGTAGTGTTGCGCTGTAGCCTTGGATAAGGAGCTCTGAGACCTTTTTTTCCTAGAGCTATTATCCAAATATGTTCTGTTTTTTTTAAGTAAATGATTAGCACACACACATAAATCAAAGTATCAAAAATGCATTGGCCCTCATAATGTAAATCCCTCTGAGCAAGGACATGTAACAATGGGCCATTCTCAGTTTCCTGTCCTTTCCCTTTTTATGCCAATGGACGTGACCTCCACAATTTTTTTTTACAATGGGACATCCAAGCACAAGCGCTTGGCTTCTCTCCACCGCTACTCCACGCAGTGAGGTTGCTTTCATCTTTGTTGTTATATTTAAGGATGACATCCTAGCCTGTCGGCCTCCACCATTGTTTTCAGCGTGATTATTTTCTATCCGTTGTTTAGCCCCAGTTGCGGCTCTTTGATGAAAAGGTCGCCACTCAATTGGAAAACAGTCATTAAAATGCGGTTGGTACTATTCACCAGTGTGCATGGGGGAACCAACTCAACTGAGCTGGTTAATCAAAAGTTAATTATATAATTTTCATGCAGATGAGGGAAACATTCAAATGAATCCCAACTCTACAATCATTACAAAAAATAAATAAAGAAATAATTCTAAAAGGCTATAAAATGTTCAGGGACCAAGAGGCTGTAAACAATATGAAGTTTAATTTGAGGTAAACAAAGTGAATATCCACCAGGGGGTCTGGGAAGGAGAAAGTGAGGTTAAATCAAATTTGGAAACACAGATACCAGCAGGTTTTGTTGTCCTGATATACGTGCAATTAGGCAGGTCCTTGATGAGGACACTGGGAGGGAGAAAGTTGGCTTTAACAACAAACGCTTACATTTTTTTAAACAGGGAATTTATGGGATTTTGTGCTTTTATCTGTAAACATTAATTATTTTCACCAAAGTGTACCAAATTGAATTAAAACCATATTTTAGAACAGGTTGTTAAGACATAATTATCTTTTTATGAAAGCGTTATAAAATTATTGAACTCCCTGCGAAGGCAAGTTTAAACTCATTGCGCCTTTCAAAAGAAAATGCCCAGGACAACAATTTCCCATCTAACTTTGGAAAAGAGGGCAAAGCCAAACGTTAACGCTTTCGATACAAATGCAGCATCTTTCCTCATCAAATAAAATGATTGTGTTATGGAAATTAGAAGCGTGAATATTAAAGCAACGAGGCGAAGTATCGCAAATGAACACGTATTGTTCTGGAAGTGCGCTGGAATGTGGTTTAATTTCTCTTTAATTCTATGTGCGCTTATAATGTTAACCTTTTCCCAGTTGTGCCAGCAAGTTTGAGTTCATTGGTGTGCATTACAGCCACGCTCTAACAATGCGGGGCCTCCCAGGTGTCAGCACAGTTCATGAATCCTGGCCCCTTATGCACCAGGCGATTAGTATGGTGCTCCGTCTGTGGGGTTTTACCACAAAATGAGTTCTCTTTAAAACAAATGCCCCCTGCTGATTCGTCTCCTTTCCTGATATGAAATTCCAATTTTTATAATGAACGCCAATTTCATACACAGAGAGGAGGGGAAAACCATAAAGTTATGCACTTTTTGTCTTGTTTTGGATGATTGCAGTTCCTCTAAATTAAGAAAAGAGCAGTTTTGGTCGTTGCAGGCAGAAACAGGTTAGTTTTGTATTTTTTTGTTGTTGTTGGTTTTTTTTGTTCAATCAACAGTAAGATAAGTGAGCGCAGAAATCAACAAGTGTAATTGTCTACATTGCATATTCATATGACTGGCGTGGCAGAAAATGGAATTACCAAAAGTGTAGCAAATTCAATTAGATCATTGATTTCTAATAAATTGCTCTAATCACCAGCTGTTGTCATGCTAAGACAGTTGTGTCATAAGTTTGTCATGCTTGTCGGTCGTGGCTGCATGCCAAAGGCAATTTCATCTATTTAAAATCTCTTAAATAAGATGTTTTTTTGTTGTTCTAAAGACCAAACCCTTAAGGTGTATCACCTTTCAAATTAAATAAAACATTGTGACGAGGATGGGATCAAATATTTATTACAATTTTCAGTGGATTCAAGGGCTAAAGGCATGCATCCATACTGATGATAACAGTACAGTCCATCTTCCTTTTTTGTTGTCCCGTGTTCATTCCAGAGCCTTTTTCCAAACTTTCCAGTCAAAATTACTGGAATCCTCATTAATCTGAAGAAATTAAAACGAGACGTTAAGTCATAATTCATTACTCATATTGGAAGATTTGGTGGAAAATCTTAATTAACATTCAAGCACACAAGATAACTAACAAAGTCATCGCACCAACATTACAGCTGCCATCACTCCAACAGATAAAATTAATCATGCACATAATCAGTCATGCAAAAGCAGAAAAATAAAAACGGTTTGTATATTGTCATTGCCGTTTTGGAACACAGCGGTTGCAGCGGCACCGCTTACATTAATATAATATAATACAGTTGTAGAAAACATCGTTGATAAATTATGTATAATAAGCACTTACGTTGTATGGCCTAAGTCTCTCTAGGGTCTGGGCGCTCGCCTCTTCGGGATAAGACACCACTCCTCCTGTGCCCATCATCTAAAAGCAACAAGAGAGAGCAAGGGGAAAAAAACAACACAGTTTGGATACATTTCTTTAGCTCCAACATTCTTAATCAGGTGTCATAAAACAAATCCATGAGGCTATTTCTGCTAAAATGTACCTTTAATTCAATGAAGTGAGCACATTTCCTGTAACTGAAACTACTCATAAAATAATCGCTCACCCTGATGGTCGCCTCGAGCTCTCCCACGCTTCTCTTTCCACCTGGTAGCCATCCATAGGACCAGTGCTGGCACAGAGTGACCTGGGCCACCAGTGCCAACAACAACACCTGCACCACAACTCTGCTGTTCGCCTTCATTAAAAATGCAGGGGAAGCCAAATATGTAATAATAAAAACACTAATGTCACACCAGCTCTCTAACAGCTCCCAGATCCAGAGTTGTACGACGCAAAGCACCGACCATTAACAAACTATAGACTGTAATTAATAAGAAGGCTAATTCTGATAATGATTTAACAAACTTCAGTAAAGACTCTCACCTCTGTGTTTGCCTGGTTAGCATGTGTTGCATTAGCCAGACGGGGATTTTATAGCTGTTGCACAAGGCTGCTGTCAGGATTATAATCCCCTTTTTGCAGGTGTGACACATTTACAGACTAATGGGACACAAAACACAACTAATGGAGCTGGCTAAGTGCTCAGATATGCTGACATCACTTGGAGGGTTCAAGCAGCATTAAATATATATTACAAAACATTTTTGTGTTGATGTATTGGATGCATCTGTGCAGTGGTACTCAAAAAAAAAGGCATTTGGATGAATCTATTAATCTCCATTTATATTTTATTGAATACTGCTTTTAGCAAAGAGTTGTTCAGAATCCGCAGATAGAAAAATGCAGAAACATCACAGAAAGGAGATGCGCTTACGTTAGTCATGTTTGCTGTAAGGCTTTACTGTCATTACCCTTATTTATTTCTTTACCATAAGAAAAGTTGAATGCCAAAAATGTATTTATAATGAATGACCACAACAGATATTTATGTACACTAAAAACATGATCTGTGAGTCCAGGATAAACCAATCTTACAAACGTTTTAGAGGCACAAACACAGAAAGATTTTCAACTAATTCTGCAAAAATATAAACACAGACTTTTCAAAAAAAATAATTTTATGCAACAATTAAATATGAATGAGTTGTGCATTACATTCATCCCTGTGAATTGGTTTTATGACAATTTCCTTAAAAAAAAAAAATCCCAGAAATGTTTAATCCTTTAAATCAAGACATGCACAATTTAAGCTAAAAGGGAAGAAGAAGAAACATCAAGGTGTCTAAACAAATTTCTAGAGACATTATTTGGATTTTAAACCCACTTATTTGCAAAATGTTAAATTAGATATAATATTAAAACTATGTACTTAATTGATAATCCATACGTTGACCCACCATTCTAAAACAATACATTCTTCCTAATGTTTTTGTGAGATTCAAACAAAAACACAGTAAATATCTGGCTTATCATTTTAAATGTGTCACTTTGTGACAAGTTTTCCTGATCAGAGCTATGTCTAATCGATATGGCACTAGCTTCCACTATATGCAGTCAAACTGTATGAAAATTATAGAAAAAGCTGAGCATGACTGAAATAATATATTTAAATATGATGAAATGTTATTTTCCTGCCTGTTTTAATGTGAGCTGATTGTGTGTGACTGCCTCTTTTCCATTAGTACCATTAGTACCAGTACAGCACGATATGAGTTGTGTTTCCATTATACTTTCAGTTACGGTTCTAGTGGACGGGTTCAGCTCGGAGCTCGCAGGAGACGTGACCAGCGGAGCTCGGAGCCCGCAGGAGCTTGCATGGCCGAGTCCGCCCGTGCCCCGGCCTTGTGCTCTCCTACGGGTCGGCGGCACGGAGCATCTTCCACGGTGATGGCGAAGCTAAGAGCCGGGGAGGTGACGCCCTGCCCGGCCTTAGGGGGGCTCCGAGGCTCCGCAGGAGAGGACCGGGGGGACCGGCAGAGCTCCACCTAACTCACTCTGAATTTTATCGTCAGCCACCAAGCACAAAAAAATGCCTGCACTTCAGCATTAGACCACGGTGTTGTCATTATTGTTTGTAAAATCTGAAAAATAGGTTCAGTCGCTCGTCGAGTTCGAGTTATTGCAAATGGCGGATCAGGTTGTTGTGAAAGTTTCTCAAACAACCAGTGACTCCACCCCCTGACCAATCAGTGACTGACGGTGTTTAGGCGTTAAGGTTTTTGTTTTTTAATTCAACCTTCATTTATTCAGGTTAATCCCCTCGGTAGTAGTTGTAGTTTTAGGGTCAGTTCGGCCCGGTTGGAACCCCAGAGAAAAAGGGACTGAAAAAGGAACCGGTTCCACGAACCGTTGCTGGTGGAAAAGCCTTGGAACCGTGCCGAGTCGAACCGTGCTGTACCGTTACTAATGGAAAAGGGCCATTAAGTTGTAGGCACAAATCCAGCATTGCCACAGGCAAAAAAAAAAAGAAAAAAAAAAGTTACCCAGTCTGAATGAAACTGCAACAGGCACCAGCTGTCTAATTGATTTGAAAAAAAAAGAAAGAAAGAAAGGAAGAAGTGAGGTAATATACATAAACTAACAGAAATAAATGTGTATGAACATGGATCATAAATAATATTTACAAATTAGAAATAAATCATATTACATGCACAATCTAGCAACCCCACTGATAAATAAAAATATTTGCTCAACACTACATATCATACAAACTCTTCTGTATATCACATGGCACACGCTTTTTAGTCCTGCGGTGGAGTTCAAAATGTAAAAAGGCTTTAGAAAACAACAAAATGCATTTGCACAGAAACGTTCCTTGATGAGTTTTATTTAAAATTGGCGTAGTCTGAGAAAATGTCAATAAAGTCCTGGACCACTCTGTAGCAGAAGTCATACTGCTCCTGGAAGGAAAAGCAAAAGGAGAAGCATGACCATGTATTCGAGTAGAAACTATTCCGAACAACACGAACAGGATGATGATTTCTTCTTTTTGCTCTTACCATGGTTTGAACCATGTGTGGCCTCTGCATACGTAAACTTTTTACAGTCTGAAAAACATCCAGGAGGCCTTCAGCTTTTACTCTTTCCAGAATGTTGCTGAGAGCAATAAAAGTCCCGGTCCGGCCCGCACCAGCACTAAAGGCAAAACCAACAGAAATATTAGCGACCGCGTAACAAAATACACATTAAAAGATCTATCAAAACTGTGAACTGTCACAAAACTGCAGCAGACAAATAGAAAATCACCTAGAAATGTTTTAAATTCATTTACCACAGAGCTGCTGCTCATCTAATTTGAGCACATCTGTTTGTATTTAACCTAAAAAGTTAGCAAGAGTAAAGGTGACCTTTGTGTAATGGCTCTTGTAATTATCCTCACTTAAAGAGAAGCTAATCCAAACGCTAACACTAATCAGTTTGGAAGCTCGGTGTTTGACTGAGTCAATGTTTACAATGACGGTGGGATGAAGAGAAAGTGCACGAGCAAACCGCGGCGAGAGAGAGAGAGAGCGAGCGAGATGCACGATTCGGAAGAGAAAGTGTAGAAAAGACGTTAGGGATTGCATTGGGTTAGCCCCATTCCCCTGAGATGGAGAAAAAAGCTTTAAAAAGCCCTCCTAGACAAGCGGTGATGAAGGAATAGAAGCAAGTGATGACACCATTTCCTGTCGTTAGCTCATCTTATCAGATTAATCATGGTGGGAGTCAGAGGAGATTTCACTTTGAGAGGTTTTAATTGACTGTGAATCAGTGGATTGGATCAATCCCATCGGGGCGTGCTGCTTTAGAATCACTTCACCTGAAGCTAGGTTCTGATCAAAGCTTTCACAGCTAAGTCTTTATAAGGGATCACATAAGTGGTTTAGGGGTTGAATGCTGGGACTACTGAGGAAATGTACACATTATTGTAACAGACGTTTGCAGGAAGAAAATATACATGTATAAAATTGGAAATGCAGATAATAAACAAAAGGCAGGATGAAAGAAAAGCACGAGTAGATGTACAATACGATGCATCGGTGTCCAACTGAAGGCCCTCACCTGCAGTGTACCACAATGGGACGGTTTCCAGACTGCTGCTGCTGCCTCTGAACCGCAGCAATGATGTCGATCATCCCCCGTCCCTCGCCTGGTGTCCCGATCTCAGGCCACCCGTGGAAGTGGAAGTGGCGAACGTGTTGTGACTGCTTTTCCTGATGAGATTAGCAAATTGAAGCATTAGTTTCTAACCAGTGGAAGCATGCAGCATGATGGGCAAATATCAGATCAAAGAAAAGGCAGGGGAAATGTTAAACATGAATTAGATTATATTTATATTATATTCTCTAATAGATTAATGTAAAAAAAAATTAACAAAACAACAACTCTGATTGATATGTCACATTACGCACGTGTTTGCAGGTGAGCACCAGATCTCTGCGAGTGATGGTTTCACACTGTGTGTCTCCAGTCAGCTCCAGTGTGTAATCTCCAAATGTTGCACTGCCCTCTGATGGCCAATACTGGAAACACTTTTCCTGGTGGGAAAGGTGGAACGGAAATCAGCTTGGCTATTTGACTGACATCCACACAGCTATTGGCGCCACGTTAAAAATATGCAATTAAAACAACGGGAAACGGAAATGCATGCACAAATGGTTCAAAATAACAAGAAAATGAAACAAAACAATCATAAAAGTGGTTATTTAATGGTGCAGATCTGCATCTCATCCAGTACCTGCTCCCTCTCTTTGAGCTCGGTGAGCATAACGATTGAATGACACCTCCACTCCCACACCATCCTCCAGAAGTCCTCCACTGTGTGAGACAGCGGGCCCTGGGTTGCGATAAAATAGTCCTTCTGCCGGTAGCCCTAGAGGGCAGATCATCCAGTAAACAACACTTGAGAGTGCAGCAAACATCATATTTTGCATTGCTTGTAAAGGAAACAATGAGCTTTATTTATACTTCTATGGGAAATCTATACAAGAGTTCAACGGGGAGAGCTTACATCAATAAAGGAGGCATTGATGTAGTCTGTAAACTCCTGTCCTCTTTTCACTGAGAGGATTACTCGGTTGAAATCATCTGCGAAGGGAAAAGAAAAAGAAACTTTTCACAAGTGATGTTAAAAAGAATCAAATGGTTGAATAAGCTGATGGCCTATTAAGAGCAAATTATATATTTTGGAGTAAAGAGTTGCAATTTTGCCACCTTAAAAGAGACAAACCTTATTTTAATCGTCATTAATCGCACTGACATGAACTGATCAGACAGATGTGTACGGCGTCTAAAAAAAACCACCGGGCACTTTGATGTTACTTGATGTGTTCTGAAAGCTGTTCAGAGCAGAACAGATCTTACACGGAATAATCTGAAGCACGCGGTTCTTCCTCATGTTGGCTGGAAGGTTCCCAGTCCTCATGTTCTCCTTCATTATTCGAACGTTGGTCAGCTTCTAATAGGGAGACAAATGAAACCAGATTACCATAATACAAAAAGTTTGTTTTAATCTGGAGGTGGGGATTTTTAAAGTACCGTATTTTCTGGCGTATAAATCACAGTTTTTTGCATGGATTAGCCAGTTCTGTGATTTATACACCAAAGCGACTTATATATGTTTTTTCTACATTCATAACACAATTTACACTTGAAAGCTGCTAGAGGTGTGAGAGGGCCCTCTGGGCTTTTGACAACTACTGCTGAACACCCCCCCCCACAAACACACACACACACACACACACAAACATTCACTTCTAGAATCTAGAATCTAGAATCTAATCTTCTAGAATCAAGGTGGCTGCATGTTGGGGCAGCTCTGTTACTTTCATTCTGAGATTTTGCTTTTGGAAACTTTAATTCCTGGTTTTCTGGATGTAAATCATATTTTTTGGATGATTGTTTCCTCTGGTATCAGATGCTGTGCAGCTGGAAGGATTTTTACTGAAACTTTTTAAGTTTTGGACATTTGTTATGATGCGTAACCATGGCAACAAGGTTGTTTTCTACAACAACAGCAGCTGATTAACATCTCAAAAGCTCAAATAATATCTCAACTATGGCCCCAACTCTCAAATGAGTTGAAAAGGATGTTATGTGGACGCATTCTCATCTACCTGCCAGCTGTGCTCGAGTGCCTGACCACTGAGATCCTGGAACTAGCTGGAAACATGGCTCACGACAGCGGAAGGACAGGATCGTCCCTCTGCACCTCCAATCGGCTGTCCACAGCTATGAGGAGCTCGGCAGACTGCTGGGAGGAGTGGCCATCGCTCTGGGAGGAGTTCAGCCCAGCATTCAAGCGGTCCTACAGTCCAGGGGAACTGAGAGGTCAGCCGAGTCTGGGTGGATGGATCGGACGGCATCTGCAGCCAGTTTCTTAGGATCCACTGTGGGATGGACCTTTACAAGAGATCCTTGCTGCCTACAGCCATCAGTATCTATAACATCTCATAATGAAATGAAGATAACAAGTTATAACAACAAAATAATTTCCCTTTGGGATTAATAAAGTATTTTTGAATTGAATTGAATTGAATTGAATTGAACTGAGAAAAAACTTAACACAAGTAAAACGCCCCCAAACAGAAAATCCTATTTTGCAGATTACAAACTGCAGGTAATAAAATATGCACCCCTAAATGGTAATCGAGTAGCAGAAAGAAAGTTTGTAAACGGGTGGGGTCCATGCAGTCTATTCGAGGAATTCACCCTATCTGAAGGGACGGCCGTACGGCGGCGGAGAATCCCCCATTGCAGGGAACCTTCCCCCTGTATCCAGCTGGCTCCTGCTGGGTGGATTTCCTCCACTGCGGTGTGCTACTCATCCATCCACCCATCAATCTATCCATCCATCGCGGCCCTGGGAAGCAGCGAGGTGCGTGCAGGAGGATGCTATAGAGCCGCAAGCAACCTTCATCCCCGCTCCGCCACCGGATCGGGGAGGAACACCTGCAGCAAACGTCTATTTGCTCAGTGTCAAAACGGCTTCATTTCACCGCGCCGCCCAGGTGAAATCAAACTGTTTTGACCATTAAAGTGCATTTATTAAGGAAAAGTTCAACTCAGACACACGTTTGCTATAATGTAGAGCAAACAAATAATTGTTTTTAGGTGTTAATCTTGATAAATTTCAAAGAACTGCAACAGCGAGTCCTCCCGGTCCCACGGTCCCGCATGTTTCCCGGGGGTCAGCGGTGACACATAATAAATGTGACTTAAATGCCAAAGCGACTTCTATATGTTTTTTCCTCTTCATGATGCTTTTTGGACTGATGCGACTTATATGCCGGAAAATGCGGTAGCTAAAACAGACAGTGATTTAAAAGCATTAATCTAAAACACTAAGGCTGGACAAAGTCATTTTCCTGTTGGGAGACAACAATAATAATAATAATAATAATAATAAAAATAGATAAAAGACATTGGGCCATGATCCCATTCAATGTGTGGAGCGCTATGGAGGGCTGTGCAAGGAAAAAAATGGAAATTTTCTCAAAGCTAAAACAAATTTGAAGTGGCAGATGGTGGTGTCTTCTAAAGTTTCACTTCATCCAAATCATTATTTATGTTACCACTGCCAAGAGCAGCACCCTGGGCCATATTTCCACGATAATATAACGGTGCGAGGCACGAAGTGATGGGAACGATTCACTCCAGACTGAATTGTTTAAGACGGCGCTTCTTCCTTCATACCCTGAATTCCTCCTCCAGGCCCAGCCTGTCGTGGGGGGCCCTGGTGTTGTGCAGCCTTTGCAGATGGCCCTCCAGAGAGCACACATCCAGCTCCGTGTCCCCGTACAGATAGTACTCTAACAGAGCCTGGTAGATAAAGGAGTACTGCATCTGAGGCAGAAAAGAGAGGAAGTCATAACTATTGTGGATTTGGTTTGCCAAACCATATAACACACACAAATACACGGTCGTTCAGCAAGTCTTTTCTTGTTTGTGCTGTGACCGGAGCAGCGAGTTGGAGCTGTCAGTTCAAGGTACAACAGGTCGGAAGGGGTCGAGACTCACATCTGTCTGGATAAGTTGACAGCGCTGTTCTCGTATTCGGCTCACAAAGCCGAAGACATCCACTCGCTGCTCCATGTGCATCATGTCGATCATGCTGTCAATGACAATGAACGTCCCGGTCCTTCCGACTCCGGCACTGTGGAAACACAAACAAGAGAAACGTCTCCTCTGTAACAGCTACAAAACAACACGTCCAGTAGGAGAACATGATACAGTCACTGCTGAGGCATTCACCGCTTTCAAGACGCAAAACAGCATCGTTCTATTTCCCACGCGTATAACAAATTAAATATATTAAAATGTCATATTTTGGTGTCTTCTCGTTATACTAGCTGATTTTTTTAATAACAAAGAAGTCAATTGTGAATGCGCATATGTGAAAGCGTTTCACCTCTGATGCCCAAACACCCCCTAATAGATTTACTAGGGTCATTTCAGCAAACTGCACTACTGGGAGCACAAAGCCTGGATTCCACAAGGGAGAGGGGGTTGTTCTTCTGCAGCGGGCCCCGTTCACAAACAGCAGTTCTTCCCCTTGAACACCTGTTGTAGCAGTTGCTACAGTCAGCTGCAGATTTCTTTGTACTGATTACCAGCAAACCCAATACCAGAGCATTTAGCTTTAACTGTTAATGACATTTTACACCAATATTCAGCATTTCAACTGTTTTTTTTTATTTATTTTTATCTCAGCTTTTATATTTTTTCTATAACCACCGTTCCTTTGCTTACTTCTTCCCGCTGGGCGTTTTACCTGCAGTGCACAACAATGGGTCCAGCGTAGGACAGATTGACAGCCATGACCTTCTTGAGGAATTTCAGCATGCCGATGGGTGTGAACGGCACCCCGAAGTCTGGCCAGCTGGTGAAGTGGAGCTGGGTGACCAGCCGAGGAGCTCGGAGCCCGTCGCTGCCCTGCTGCGAAACAAACACACGGTTTATATCTGAACAGAACAAATCACCTGTATTAAGTACAACTGTTAGCACTTTAAACAAAAATGCTCTCAATATTTTTTATTGTTGTTTTTTTTTTTGAAAACGTAATAATCAAACACCAGTTTGCCTTCGCCTTCCTCTCCCGAGACACATTTCACTCTCTTGAACACTCGGTTGCTCTGTTTTCAGAGAGCTAAATGTAAAAACACCCAGGCTGTCAGTTTTTGCAGAGGAGCTACTGTGCAGTCATTTTTTTTTCTCTTTATAACTCAGAAAGGATTTCTGTGCTTGTCTGACTTCAGATGGTTAGGGAACAAAGTGAATTTTGAAATCTAAAAGCTTTGCAGCACTCTGACATCCAACTTGGCAATCAAGCTCAGGAAGGAAAGAGATGTGCTTCACCTGCATGCATCTAATAACAATAAAGTCTGAACATTATCAAGTTGTTTATTGCACGTTTAAATACACCTGAATATTTTTTATATGTGCAGTTGCCTGTTTCTTTCTTTTATCTTTAAATATGTTTTTTTATCGTCTATCCAAAATGGCTTTTATTTATTCATTTACTTTTCTACAGATTCTCTAAAAGTTTTTCATTTTCCCAAAAGAAAACTTTTCACAACAGCTTCAGTGTTTAAACAAAGAGTACAGAAAAAAAAACTACTATTTAAACTACATCTAAAATCTGAAAACAAAAGCAAACTTTAGTTCTCTTTATATAGAGTGCGTTCCTTTTGCAACTATTTTGTCCTGTGAAATAGCTAAATATACCGTGTGCACTCACTTTAGGCACTGATTCACAACTAAATATGAGCCAAAAGCACATCCATAATTCATACAACACACTTTGACTTATGTGCATCAGTTAAACTTACATATTGAACACAGAATTTTCTGACGGTGTAGTCCACCAGCACGGTGATGTCCTCCACTGCCACTCGGACATTTCCGTACATCCAGCAGCCTTTCTCTGGCCAGTACTGGCAGCATTTCTCCTGGTGAGGTGATCACAACAATGCTACGATCATTATAACTGAGGTCATACCCATGTGTATATTCTGTGTATGTACAGAGCAGAGGTGGAAAGACTACTGAAAATTTGTACTCAGCGATTAATTGTCTCAGAAATTATTGCGATAAACAATAACATTGTTTGAAATTTGACGATAATTAGTAATTATCGTCAAATTAAAGAATAATTTATGCTAATTGTATTTTGAATGTAGTTTCTTTTTTGACCACCGGATGGTAGTATAAGACTATTTAAACCAAAGGATGGATAGTGAGGGAGCGAGCAGTGTGCCTCTTTAAGAAAAATGGGAGGGAGGCCCCTCGACGTGACATGGGCTGTCTCTCCTTCCTTTTTTCTGGTTCTCAAAATGGCGGACACTCGGTGTGGTTTGAGCTCTTTAGCATAGCATTTTTCACACAAAGCTTTTAATTAAACATTAGTAAACAAGTTATCAGCTTCTTTTTGCAGAGAAAAACAACTTTTTACTTGAAGGCACTGGTTTCAACCGTGAATTTTGGAGCTTTGACAAGACGAAGGTTTTATCCCGAGGTTGGCCTGTTAGCTTAGCTCGTAGCTTAGCTTCTCAGCTTAGCTGTGTTTAACAATCCAAAATCGCAATTTTGGATTGTTAAAACGGATTTTAAAGAGAAAAGAGAAAGGGAGGGGTCAGTGCAGAGCACCAGAGTTGAGCCTTTTGTCATCCAGTATCTTCAGTAGAAAGAAAGAGACATGAAGAAATGATAAAGTTAAGAAATGAAAATGAAGTCGATAATTTTAATTTATCATGCGATTAATTGATTTATTGTTTATTGCGACAGGCCTATACTCATTTACAAGTAAAAGTACTGGGTGTTATAAAAAATACTTAAATAAAAGTACAAAGTACTCTTCTCACAAACTACTCAAACTGATGTTTTATTGTGTTGTCAATAGAAGGCATTCAATTTGATTTACTGTATATAATAGCTACATTCGAAGTTCATTTCTCATTTACTTGTTTTAGTACCAGGCAAACCAATGACAATATCTAAGATCTTTGCATACTTAGTCAAACTAATAACCCACACATACAAACAATAAAAAAGCAATATCATACAGATAGTAGTAAAACCTCGTTTACCACAATATGTTTTATGAGATTAGATGCTGAGGTCTTGTAAGCTGCTATCACCATAGCAACCAAAGAAAGTTTGCATCTGGACACTGTCTCCTTTTCGCCCTCTGTACATAAAAATTCCTCCAGGTATGGCCACGGCAGTGGTGTAGTCCACATTTTTGTAGTGGGTATACCGCGGTAAAGTTAGTTTTAAGTTGGACGTTGGACACCGCTGAAGCCAATGAGCACGAATATCCAACGTAAAACTAACTTTACCGCGGTTGGTTCGTATACTGTGCTTATAAACCAAAATGCACTGGTTAGTACGATGTACTCGTCAATTTATTTTGATTTTTAATCATATTGAACATTTCCAAATTTCTCTGATGCTTATATTTGAATAAATGAAGAACAAACTTTATACAACAGTTGGCTTTGTATTGAAAACTTGTTATAGAATTTATAAAACAGTATCAAAGCAACACATGTTCAAGTATTAAGTAGTAAGTACAGAAGTATTAATTATACAATAATTCGCTGGATAAGTGAATGTAATAAACAAGCGTTACTGATAGATTGTTACAGAAGCATTTAGCTGCCATTTAACATATCAATGACACGTGCCTAATGATATTTCATGTATCATTGGGCACTTTTAAATGGGTATATTGAAAATCTTAAGCTTTTCTAATGGGTATACTCTGTATGCCCACATATCACGTAGACTACACCACTAGGCCACGAGCACTCGTCCTCAACCATTACCTCATCATTTTCTCTGACAGTGTTGTCCTTTGTCTCCATTTTGGCTTTTTCTCCAAATCTTTGGTCCATAAATGACTCTCTACTCTATGGAGTTGTCCTTTGCTTATGTCATAGGTAATTGGCACGTTAGCAATCTGAGAGCTTTAGTGAAGATGCAGATGAACGGTTTGAATATTAATTCCAATGGCGGTCGTACTCAGTAGCGACTTCTGATTTTAAAAGTAGTGAAGTAGATTACATGGTCTAAATTGTACTTAAGTATGAGTAAAATTACACTTGAAAGAAATACTCATGAAAGCACAAGTACTCAAAAAAAAAAAATCAACTTAATTACATTAATTTGAATATTTGTAATTTGTTACTTCCTGGTATAGAGACAATTTGGTATTTTTGGGTGTATTTCACGACCCTATTTAAACAGTCATCAGGACTTTGTGTGACTCTGACAGTCGATAAGGTCCTCACAGTGACGTTTCAACCCATTAACTAGATTCTCTAATTATCACGAAGCCTCTTAGGATCTTATCAACAATTATTCCATCATTGATCCCCACTGCCTCCATTCTGCCCCATCAAACTTGTTTTTGAGTACTCAATTATCCCGTTGAGGTTGAATTTAATGCAACGCTAAGTAATCTGCTGGTTTCTCCATTAGCACAGGGGTCAAATAAATTATGCTCCTGACTTTGGGTCATGAGAATACAAAAGAAGCGTTTCACCTATTGCGCATTGGAGACATATAGATTTAATGTGTTTAGCCTTTAGCATCAAGAGTGCTGAGAAATGCAAAAAAATAAAATTACCTCTTTTCTTTCTTTAAGATTTGTCAGCATGACTATAGTCGCAGTTTTCTGTTCCCAAATCATTCGCCAGAAGTCAGCTACTGTCTCCAGCTTTGGGCCTTAACCAGAATAAAGAAAAGTCGTTAAAACACATAAAGCTAATGGTCAAAAACGCAACATGCTTGTAGTTTGTGTACCTTGAGCTGCAATGAATTTATTCTTCTCCTTATAGCCCTGTGTGGAAAACAAACAAACAAAAATCAACAAATTATTATCAGAATATCAATTTGAGCGCTGCAAGCTGATACGATATTAGATGATCAGATGGACCCCCACTGCCTAAAATGCTTACAGACAGTTTTGATGACAGTGACCAAAATGATAAAGGTAGAATCTAACTGACTGAGCTAAAACTTTACTAAAACTTTACTGAATGTTGCAAGAAAATACACACATTTTTATTTGCATTCTCAATGAATTTGAAGTATTTGCAACCGTGAAGTCCTGCTTTATTCAGCCAGCTTTAGAAAAGTACCGTTTTTTTTCACAACTCACTAAACTGTATTTTAAACCATGAACATTGTTTTGTTGTGCACCCCCACCCATATTGTACCCACCTTGGCAGCTGCCCTCAAATTTATTATTGAAATGAGTAGAATACACATTTGAAATAGGCAGATTTAGACTTTATTTATTATTATTATTACTATTATTTTTAAATGTTTCTCATTTCTTTCCCTTGTTTTTTTTTTTGTTGTTTTTTTTAGATCGGGCCATGTTTTCAGTCTGAAAAAGGATCCCATGCAGGTGTCAAAATACAACTCTTGCAATCTTGAGACAGGTTGGAGATGTCCAAGACAAAATAGAAAAGACCTTACAAGGCTCTGGGACTAATTTGAGAAGAAAAAAAAACACATTGTTGTACAAACATTTTAAAAATCAGCCAACTAGACTGTGAGGTTCTGCATCTCAGGCTTAGAAATTAGGAACCCCTTCAACCATTGCAAGACTCTAAATCAGGGCTATTCAACAAAACTGCTGAGTGGGCCACAGTTTCTGAAAGCCAGCAGCTCAGTGGGCCGGACATCCAGCAATTAAAACCATTATGTAAATAAACCAAAGTTTACAATGATCTGTTACCTTTTAAAATTGTTTATTTTATTGCATTGAATCATAACTGCAATAAACAGAACCCAAAACAAATTATTGTTATTATTATTTTTAATCAAGTGGGCCGGATTGAAGTCACCCGCGAACCGGAAATGGCCCGCGGGCCACCAGTTGAGTTTGCCAGCAGTCGAAAGCACACGAGGAGTGTTCTAAGCATTGTGATGACAGATAAGGATTGAAAAACATTACAATATTCAATAGCATTTTTACATATTACACATTATTATACTCACATCTATATAAGATGCATTTATGTAGTCTGAGCAGAGATGTCCATCAAGATGACTCAAAACCACCCTCGAATGATCATCTGAAACAAAGACAAAGAAACTCCTACTTTTTTATACACAGTTGCAATGACTTTTCTTAAGATTTACTTATCAATAAACCCAGGGCGGACCATATAGTAAATCCTCACTCACATGGTAAAATGTTTGGGTATCTGTTTTTCTCTCTGTTGTGCTCTCTGCTCGCCTCCTCAAAGGACCCATGGTGGTAGTAACATGGCAGTGACTACAGAGAGAGAGAGAGTCCAATTCTCGTGAGAACAAAACAAAAAGCCACAGGTACAAAGCCCTCTAACAAAATATTTTATTGCTTTTTTTTGTACTTGTTGTAAGCTTGCAGGACAAACATCTTCATCCACAACAAATACACTTGTGCCTACATTGAACTCCTCTCTGAAGAGCTTGCAGTCGTCAGCGGAGCGGATCCGGTACTCCTCCTCCAGCGAGGCCAGAGGGATAGGGAAGTACCTCTTGGAGGGCGAGGGAGATCTTGGGAGGAGGACCACTGTCTGCTCTCCTGTGTTTAAAGGGATATATGGCGGTCAGGCAGCAAACGTCTCCCAACAGAGAACATTACAAGCTCTCACAGCACCTGCAAAAACAAGCCTGACGACTATTAAGATTTCCTACCTCTGTGACCGCACGTCAGAAATGATTTCTCGAGTCGTAAACCCGCTGCACAAAAACTATCTTAGCTCAGAATTTGGCATTTCCGTTCATTTATTTTTCACTTGAAGAGAAGTTTTATGTGGCTCCCTACGTGCTATGAAATCCGAGAGACTTCTCCAACCTTTCCACCTTTCATGAGGCTTTTCTTGTTCATAAGGAATATAAATTTACAAGTCAAATAAAAAATGAATGAAAACGGAAAAGGCAACATTTCGTTTTCATGCTCTGCTGGGTATTTTGAGCGCAGCACAAGAGTACCTTGTTCCTCCAAGAAGCCATTTGGAATCTTTTTATCCACCGATGTAATAAGAGCTTTCTTGTGGTTCTTGAACCTGCATCGACCACAGAACAAGTCAGTATAAAACACATCGTTCTGATTAATGCAGAATTACGATGCACCCGCGATAAATCACAAACAAACTTGGAGACCAACATTAACCATCTCAGAGAAGTGAAGTTGTTCCTCCTCATGCTGTCGTCAGGGAGCTTCTGGCCTGTCCTGACTCAACCGTTCTTGTTTGCTGCCTTACTTAAAGTGCAGCTGTTTACCCAGAAGTCATTGCCCACCGCCTGTTTCAAAACCACCCCCACCCTAAAACGTTCTCCTTCATTCTAATGCGTATTAAAAGACAAAGAGTAAGTGCAGATTTATTTGCATATTTTATATGTTGTCTAAACCAGGTCTCTCTTGAAAATGAATGAGACTAACCTGTATAAATAAAGATAAAATAAATAAATTATAATTTACCTCAGACAGTAAATTGTGAGCAGGACAACAATAATCAGAAGTAAGGACAAAACCAATGTCGAGGGCAGCACATGAGCACCCTGGTGGGTGGGGTTTTCTGCTTTAAAACACAAAGAATCACATTTAAACAAAAAAATTTTAAAAAAATCATACATTTAGAAATATGTTAAATTAACAATACAGGAATATTAGTAAAAATACAGCAATATTATTGTAAATGCCGTTTCAATAGTGTGAACAATATTGTAAACTCTGTTTCTTTTTATACTTTATAGTTTTGCAATTTTGGGGCGTAACTGCATCTTGCGTATGTAATTTCGTTCCACCTCATGTACCACATGTGATGCGAATGACAATAAAGAGATGTGAACTATATGTTACAGCACTGACTGTAAATAATTTTGTTGAAACTTACTGGTATCCAGCTGCCAGTTAGTTGTCATAAATTTTACAACAACTTGTTCACAGTGCGTGTTTAAAAAAAAAAAGTCAAAATTCAACACAGATTTTGATTATCTCTTTTTATAACAACTTCATACTTTAGGTGACTATAGTGGCTTGTCTTAAAATAAAATGCAGAAAGTATTTTTAGTGTTATTAATAAGATTTTTACCAAAAGCAGTTCAGTTTAATCACAGATGGTAAAACTGGATGAGAAACACACTCTGCTCTTTAAGCTGTTCAGGGTTGTAATCTGTGTGTATTTCTGTTGTAGCTTAAATTAAAAGATTTAATAGTGAGGACATAGAAACAGGGTCTGGAGGGGGCTGTAGCGCCACCTGGTGGATGCAGAAGGACATGCATGTATAAATACTTTAAATGCACCACAGTATATAATTTATCAGTTATTTTAAATCTATGTGCAAAATTTGAAAACAAAAAAGGGGGAAGATCAGCATTAGGTCATGATTTCAGTATTATAGATAGTGCACGTCCAAAATAAATAGCATATTGTAACTTTGATGGCTCATATTAAAAAAAGACAATGAGCACTGTCAGCATGCATGTCACTGCATACAGAGTATTTGGTATTATAATAACCTTCTTATGTGTTTTAAAAGTTATGCAATTTGACACATACTCTCAACACCACCTAAAACTATCACATTGCCATTGCTATGACTAATTTAAAGTAAGAAAGTAATTTGATTTATAAACTGACAAACATGTTCGTTATGCAAATTGTGTCAAATCAATATGAGAATTAACGAGTTTGTTGTTAATGAACAATAAAATAAAATAAAAAGGCAAGAAAAAGAAGCTGTTTAAAAGAAAATGTCTAAAAATACACTGTTTTTCTTATAAAATGCCAAATAAACGCAAAGAATCTTAACTAGATTGAATAAAAAAACTTAAAAGAAGACTTGAGGTTTCGTAAACTTAAATGTTGTTGAACAGGAGCTCAGTTATTTTACCTGCAGTGTGGTTGTCATGGGAGGAATTATTCAGAAAAGTAGTGATCCCAATCAAAAGCAACAGCATCGTCACTGCAGATAAAAACAACAACAACAAAGAAACAAGAAAAAGTGAGGCAGTTTTAAAGCTGTAATTCAAATTTGTTCCACTAGATGGAGCCACAACAACACAAAATCATCTGAATCTGTACAAAGGCCAGAGATGGCAGCTGTGCTGCTTTCATGTGGCTTGAGAGTGATGTTAGCAAGTTTCTCTGCAGCGCATCTAAAGTCCTTTTGGGAAATCTGGTTGTAGTCTGGTTCTGTCAGGCTGACTTGAAAGCACAGCATCAAATATTATAAAACTCAGACATCAAGCTCGAGGAGAGGCTTTAACCCACATGTGACAGTAACCATATCCTCTGTGGACCCCGTGGAGTTGAGCTCAAGCACTATTTGTTAGAAACTGTCATTGTGTTGTGCAGTGTGGCAAAGCAACCAGCTTGGTGACAATAAGACATGAAATCAAACAGTATTTTTTATTTAATCCAGA
>NC_056498.1:62880127-62886026 GCF_014905685.2 Nematolebias whitei | reverse complement strand
TATATATATATATATATATATATATATATATATATATCAGCTTTTTATTGACTTTTCTTTAATAGTTTTTTTCATTCAAATAGCTGTTTTGCTGCATTTAGTTCCGTTTTTCCTTCACTGCCGCCTCTCTTTCTTTTGACCACAGCTTTTCTCCTGTTCTAAACAACTTTCTGTTCTTTTTATTGTTTTACTTTATTGCCAGAACATTTATCATCTGTTTAAAACAAACAGCCACAAGTGTCTCAAATTCCCCTCAACTATGCCAGAGTTAAACAAATTCTAACACAGGATCCTTTATTATATTCAAAGTATGGCAGTCAATTTCTCCACATTTACATCAATTTTATCTCCCATTTTCCCATCCTTCCAGTAAGGGGGTAAGAAATCATACAACAAATTGGACGAATGTGGCAAATCTGCCTAAACGACTCTGAACGAACAGAAGACAGTCGCGAAAATTGAATGTCCTAATTTCCAAGTCCTTCTCTCGTTATAGAGGCCAGATAGATGGAATAATTCATTGTGTCAATTTATTTCTTCTAGAAATGGGTCATCGGAGGCCTAATTTGTGACGTTTGGGTTTTTTGTTTCTTCTCAATGCTTGAGCTGTTTCACATAAAAATATCTTCTGAAGCTGAACATGGCTTGGACAATGTTCACAAAATAAAATGCATGTTAAAAATTAAAAGTATGATCAAACAAGTGGATCTTATAAAATATGCTGGTTTTGAGCAGACACTCTACAACTCCAAGGATGCCGACACCCAATTTTGTGCAACAAGAGCTTGAATCATCCGTTCTCGCCATTTTTTATCCAAAAATATCTCATTCAAGATGTGCATGCAAACTAAAAACACTTCCTTTTCTACGACATGCATGCAAAGACCTACAGGACGCCCCACAGCCAGAGGCTATGTGTTGCATATGCGCCACATTCTGTTGGAGGAATTAATTCTCTCCCCAGTGTTAACAAGCTCGCAGTGCCAGCACCTGTTTCCACCTCCCCACCACCACCACCAATGGGCAAGTCACATTCACTTACAGATCCCCATTCCAATGCACAGCTCAATTCAGCGAGGCGTATTGCTCGTACGGGTCACCACACGGGCCACTTTATCGCTGTCGTTTTCTGGCAGATGCCGTGTATACAACATTTAGTGAGAAGATGGGCAGGGAAGCATTAACAATAAAAATATGCAGCACTCTCTGTCACTCGGTGAATCTTGCAAATGAAAAATTGATGAGCCATAAACAAACTGCTTTATTTTCTGTACGGTTAAGAAAAGAAAAAAAAAAAAAAAAGAGGAACTCGGTTTAAAGTGTTGAGACAATTCTGAAAAGTGTCGCCTCTGGCCAGCAGAGGAAATTCATGACTCAGCCAAATGAGGAAGAATCAGAACATGTCGGTTTGCAGGGAAACGCAGATAATTAGGCCCGAGCAGCTAAGCGCTGCGAAGGCCTATTGTTGTGTTGAAAGTTGTGCTTTTGATCAAATGTAGAGCAATTCAAAGTGTTGCTTACAAAAATCAGCAAGTTTTGACAGGTCTTACAGGAAGATTTAAACCAGAATTAAATGTTTGTTGCAGCTGTGTTACAGTTCATCAGGACGGATTATAGGACGAGTCATTGCTCTGTTTTAATTAGCATATAATTCAATATGATCATTATATGGAAGATAAGGAATCTTACTATTCCCAACAGGAAATGCCTCTTATTTTGACTTTTATTGCTCTTGAATGAAATATTTAAAGTATATTTAACCCTAGCACCTTCTTAAATTAATGATCTTAAATGCAGTAGACTCATCCAGCGTCATTTAAACTCTACATAACTCTTAGGATAAACCTTAAGGGGTTAAAGACGAAACGTTTCAACAAAAAAGAATCCGTCCAGAGGACCTGACTTACACTTTACGAGTTAGAGTTTAACGTTGATGCTGTTTGCTCTGAGTTGTGACACAAGACAAGGACAATTTTGGGACGGGGTATCAAATGTGCAGCAGCCACAGAACTGCTGCAGCTAAATGATTTATTCTGTAAATGTGTCAAATCCAAGCACTCAATGCACCCTAAAATATCTGCTAGGCCTCACTTTGACATTTTTCATCATTTCTACTCTGACATGAAGCTGGACTTATTATGACATGAATTATAAATTTCCTCAAGCAGACCTCCAGCCTGTTCGCTTGTCTTGTATTGTTATTTCAAGCTGTGCAGGAAAAGGATTTTCTATTCTGTATTTTGAACCAGAAGCGTAAAAATATGGCAACTGAGTGCCTACTGCACCTTAAAATATATAGTCTTTATAATTTTAACCCTACGTATGTGAACTGGAAGCATCCTTTTTGTTCTTAAACAACCACAGTCACCCCTCTCTGAGTACTTTGTTAGGGCCAAACTTTTAAGCAAGGATGTTGCATAATGCAAAGTGCTTGCAGTATGTGTTTGATATGACTTTCAGCAACTACCACACCAGATTCTAAGTTAATAGTTCTATCTGTAAATGGACTGACTCAAAAAAATGTAAAAAGTAGTAAGAAGTTAGATGTAGATGTCCAGTTTCTCATGAACAACTGGACAGATTGCAAAGAAACTTCCAAACAGCAATCAGTAAATGTACAACTGATTTAGTTTTAAAGTTATTAAATAGCATGGGATACATTTTCATTGTTATGCTGATCTTACTCAATTGTATTTGTCCATGAAACCCATTGAATCCAATCAGCTACTTTGACTACAAGCATGTCTTAAAGACATAAAAACCTGGATGACCCTAAATTTTCTGATTTTGAACACAGACAAGACAAAAGCTTTTAGTTTTTGGACTGGAGCATCTTAGGCATGAACTTTTCAGTCTTTCTCCATCCTTGGATGTCATTAATCTGTCCTCCAGCTCTAATGTTAAAAATCTTGCTATTATTTTTGATCAGGACATGTCTTTTATCCCCCACATTAAAAACGTTACTAGAAGCGCCTTCTTCTCTTCCACCAGCGTAATATCACTAAAATTAGAAACATCTTATCTAAAAATGATGCCAAAAAACTGGTTCATGCATTTGTCACATCTAGACTGGACTAGATGGATTGCAATGGTTTATTATCTGGGTGTCCAAATACTTCTTTAAAAAGTCTTCATTTGATCCAAAATGTTGCTGCCAGAGTCTTAACTGGAGTTAATAAGAGAGATCATGTCACGAACCTCAATGTTGGAACCCAATTGCAGAGAGATGAGTGAGGCAGGAGTTCAAAAAACCAAAACAATTTATTTTTTAAACAACAAAACAAAAGGCTGTCGGTGCAGCAAAACTTACTTTTGGCAGATTGGATCAGAAATAATGCAGAGCAGATCATCAGGGGGGCAGAAACCAGGCAAGGCAGAAGAGGATTGTGAAGTCTGAGAACATAGAACAATCACCGGACAAGGAGTGAAGGAAAGAAAGGCTTTTTATGTGACAGAGGGAGAGTTAGTAATGAGAGCACCTGGGCAAGTGGCTGATGAAGGACAGGTGTGAATGATAAAGACTGAGTGGAGAAGCAGACTGAGGAATGAGAGGAACATAACAGAAACAGATAAACAGAAAATCACACACAAAGCAGAACAACATAAAATAAAAAGCAGACAGAGACAGAAACTTGAAATGGAAAGAAATGATTTAGTTAGTGGAATGATTGCTTGAAGATATGAATGTTGGTTCCTGGTTGCAGCTTGAAGGAGGTGGCAGAGGCTTGGCTGATGGGGGGGCAGCGGGGACCGCTGACCGTGACAAGATCATATTTCTCCAGTTTTAGTTTTTCTCCATTGACTCTCTGTCAAATCCAGAACAGAATTCAAAATCTTACTTCTAACATACAAAGCTCTCAACAACCTAGCTCCATCTTATATTACAGATCTTATTGTTCCATATTTTCCTAACAGAGCACTTTGCTCTCAGACTGCAGACTTACTTGTGGTTCCTAGAGTTTCCAAAAGCAGAATGGGGGGAAGATCTTCCAGTTATCAGGCTCCTCTCTTGTGGAAACAACTTTCAGTGTCTGTCTGTGAGACTGACACATTGTCCAGTTTAAAACTGGGCTTAAGACTTTCCTTTTTAATAAATCCTATAATTAGGGTTGGCTTGTTATGCTGCCTTAAGTTTAGACTACTGGAGGACAAATTGACTTCATTTCCTTAAATGAATTGCTAAAATTGAATAGTTTTCATTTGATGTTACAGTAGTCCCTCGCTACTTGGCGGTTCATTTTTCGCAGACTCGCTTTATCACAGTTTTTTCAAAATAAGAGTGGACATGACACACAATTGGCTGACTGATGGATGAGCCACATGATTGCCATGGAATTTTTTATTCAAAGTTAATTATTTTAAATTATTTAGCACCTGCTGCACCTGTGTGCAGCCCATACTGCAGGAGAAACTTCCTCCTGCAGTGGGCGTCGCCAAAAGTGCAGAGTGCAGCCATGGCAAAGATGAGACAGAGAGCTGAAATCATGACATCCTGTGCTCTTTTAGAGCGTTTAGAGTTTATAAACATTGTTTAGAATATTGCAAGGGTGTGTGTGCGCACGCACGTGTGCGTGTGTGTGTCTGTCTGTGTGTGTGTGTGGGGGGAGGGTGTTTGTGTGTGTGTGTATGTGTATATAAATACTAAAATAAACTATTACTTATTGCTTGTACTACTATTCCTACTTCACGTTTTTCACTTATCACGGGTCTTCAGGGAATGGATCCGCTGTGAAAAACAAAGAAATACTGTCCAAAAAAATTAAATCTGGTCCTCTGGACATTCAAAAAAACAAAACACAAAACAAAAGAAAAAAAATGTAGATATGTTTCGTCTTTCATCCGAAAGACTTCCTCAGTCTGAGGTGCTGTATTCAGCTCAGTCTCTTAAGGAACTACTGTATTTCCATCTTTGTGGGGGAGTGGTGGCACAGAGCTTAGAGAGGTGGGCTTGTGATCCGAAGATCGCCGGTTCACGCCCCGGCCCCGACAACATCAAAATTGTGGGTGGGGTAGGTGAAACACCCACACTTGCCCCCACCCTCATTCGCCCCACTCTGGGCCCATGAGCAAGGCCCTTAACCCCCACCATGTGCTCCCTAAACAGGTCTCTCTTGAAAATGAGTTCTCGTGGCTCAATGAGACTAACCTGGATAAATAAAGGCTAAATGAAAAAATGAAAAAAAAAATTCCATCTGAACATGTGATTCTCAGCCTGCCATTGTGTATCTGTTCTTCCTTCCAGTTCCTCTCAAACCCAGCCAGTCGAAGCAGATGACCGCTTGTCCTGAGCCTGGTTCTGCTAAAGGTTTCTTCCTCATGAGGGAGTTTTTCCTCTCCACTGTCACCTCCATTCTTGCTCAAGATGAGAGTTCTGTGATGGAGTTAAACTCAAAACAGTCTGCTCCTCAAATAAATAATGTTAAATTATTATTTTTATATATGAATGTTTCTGTTCAGTGCCCTGAGACGACTTCTGTTGTGACTTAGAGCTACAGTGTATATAAAAAAAAAAACTGAATTGAATTGAACTTTTTGACCTGTGATGGAGACCCGTCCAAGGTGTACCCCGCCCCTCGCACAGTGATTACGGGACATGGGCCCAGCGACCCCCCGTGACCCAAAATGGAAGAAGCGGGTTAAAGATAATGGATGGATGGATGGATGAACTTTTGGAGAGAACCAAGTTCAAGATGGCTGCCACAGGTATTAAAAAAAAAGGGGGGGGGGGGGCTATAACTGTCAATATTGAGCTAAAGTTTGATGTTGTAGTAGCTGAGAGTCATTAACAACACTTACTGTGAGTATATGACATCCAACAATTTTACATGATGCTATTGTTCTAAAACTCACTCCTTTAATATATATATATATATATATATATATATATATATATATATTT
>NC_056498.1:62876801-62880027 GCF_014905685.2 Nematolebias whitei | reverse complement strand
TTTTTTTTTTTTTTTTTTTACTGGAAATTAAAATACTTATTTTATTAAAAAAGGAAATATTTAGATTGGTGCAAATTAGATCATTTATAACAGTGGCTGGTATGGGCACCAGTGACCCCATCAAACTGAAAAGGAAGAAGTGGGTAACGATAATGGCTGCATGGAATACCTTAATCAGACACTTAAATATAAGTTTTCATAATAGAGCATGTGAGATAAAAATAACTAATTAAGAAATATAAATGGATTTAGAGGTTGGTCATATAATAATGGTAATATTAGTTAGCTACATTTTTCTTTCCTTGTTTGTAATAAGATAAAAAAGCAAAGTAACTATTAGGTTATCCTAAGTTACATTTTACTCTTCGGACTTCACTGTAAGTGTACAAGATTCACTTAGTAACCTTTTAAAATTTGTTGATTGAAGTTATTTAATATAAATAGTGTTAAATTTAGACGGACACGGCTGTGGCTTTACCTTCAGGAAACCAGTAATGACAAACCCAAGTCTGACAATAATAAATTCAAACACATCACAAGTCGTAGACAGAAAGATCAGTCTTGTAATGTTCTATATGCAGCTATGCAGCCTGTAAACAAACTGCATCCTCACTGACCTGCCCCTGCTACAAGTGAAGTCACTGCAGATTTAAAAAATGCATACATTGCTGTTTGAGTCTGCTCACAGACTCATGTTCATGTTTGTGGTGATGTTCAATGTTTTATGTTATGAGTGCTTAGTGTATATTTAGTTGATGTTTTTCTTAGTTCATATCTTAGATGTTATTACTGTTTTTCTTATACATTTTATTGTTGGATGTAACTGGGACCCTGCGTACATAATTTCGCTCCACCACATGTACCACATGAGGTGCGAATGACAATAAAGAAACTCTGACTCTGACTCTGACTCTGATACATGTATAAATTATTCAGCATGTGCCATCAATAACACCATAAATTAAGCATGTTTTGATGCTTATTGAAGTGTGATATCTGATCTAGAAGAAGAAGAGCAGGAAAGCATGGTTATAAATTTAAAAATATACCTGTTAGATGCATAAGGAAGAAAAAGAATCTGTCTTGTTCTCAGACAGAAACAACATAAATCAAATAAATAGCCACATCCTGACATGTTTTTCAGAGTCTTCATAGATCAACATGTCTTCAAAGCTTCACATTTTGTGACTGTATGCCATGTCTTGTACACACACACACAAATATATATATTTTGTGTTTTGTTTCCTGGGAACAGATGAACAAAGGCATTGTGGAGGAAAGAAAAAGACACAGCCACCAGTTCAACTGTCAAGTGTCAAGGAAAAGCATAGAAGAAAGCACAAGCAGGTGTAACAAAAGAAAAGACAGGAGATGAGAAGAGAGGTGAAGAAGAAAAATTGAAGTAACAGAAAGTAAATGTCTGAGTTTAGAGATAACACTAGTGGAAGATGTCACCGATTCAGAATGATGCTTGGCTGCCTCAGTTATTATCATCAAATGCATCTTTTTCTATTTTCCATGTGAGTCTGGCTGTGCAACCAGCTGTCTTACGTGAAGATGAGCATATCTGTCTGCTGCTGAGAACACCATCATTTTATGTAGCTCCAACTTTGAAATCAAACCAGTCAATTATAGAAAATGGCTGTTTCATAATTTGATTATTTCTCAATAATTTATTGAATTTCAATTGACTCTCTGACAACAAATTGATCCTAGTTGGATGGACGAGCTCAATTACTTGCACTTTAAGCAAATCTCATCACTCCATAACAACTGTGTGGTTTCAGTTCCTTCCTTTGATTTGTTTTGAGGTCAGTTTTACTCACATCTTCTGAAGTATCAGCAGCAGAAACAGGTGAACAGGTTGCTCATTGTGGGGGCTGAGGTTGATCAGGGATGTTAGAGCTTCAGACTGATTGGCAGAAAGGCACGGAGCATCATAGAAATCTGGAAAAGACAAGCATAAAACAAGAAATGCACATATCAAGCAGGTATTATAGTATGGTGACCTTATTTTATAGTCATGCCAAAGCCTATTCCTCTGCTCAGGGAGATATTAGGACATATTAAAGGCATTTGAAAGCTGCTCTAACATTGTTGAGCTGAAAGAAATAAGAATAAGTTAGTTAATAGACTCGGCTGGATTACCTCACTTATCTGAGCTGAGGTGAAAAAAAAAAAAAAAAAAAAAGAATGAAGAAAGTACAAAAACACCATTGTACTTCAGTACAACCTAGGTTCAGTTTTTCCAAATGTTTCAAAGCTGCTGGCATCGTAGCATATGCATGTTTGCTATAAAAAAAAAACACTCACTTAATGATGCAAACTGTAAATGCGCTCAAGAAATCTGCCATAAACAAGCCCCTAAAACTCTGCTCTAAAGCTTTAGTGTAAAATGTCTTAACCCTCGGGAGGCCTTTTTTTAACATCAGTATTTCACCTTTGTCAGAAACAAAATCCAAGTTTTGAGAATATATGGATGTTTTACACGCATTTGAGAAATGTGCCAGTGATGTAGGGCGGTCAGACCATATTATAATTCAGTCTATGCTGTATGTACCCAATAAACCTCGGGTACACACCCTGTGAGTACCAGGTACATACATGGCAAGTAGGTAGGTAGGTAGAAGATAGGTACCCTATAAGTAGTAAGTCGCTGTATTATACACCCCAATCTCCTGGGTACTTACCTGGCAAGTACTGGTATGTATTAAATAATTACCAGGTAAGTACAGTACTCAATAAGTACCAGTTACCTACCCTGAAAGTACGGTACAAGGAAACAAATTACTGTAGCAAAGCCTGGTCACCTGGCTATGCACCCACAAAGAACCAGGTAAGTCCCCTGGTAAGTACCAGGTACTTATCCTGTAACACAGTACCCAGAATGATCCTGATAAGCACTGGAGTGTTTTGTGTATTGCTACCCAAATATTAATCTGGTTTTGAAAGGTTAGTGTCACAGTTTTCTTCATCTGACTAAAGTTTAGCTGCTTGAGGAACTCTTGACAGCTCGTATTTGAAATGAAAAAGACATAACAAAGGGGCATTAGGAAGAGTTAGAAACCGCATAAGGATATCAGTCTTAGTTAAAACCAGTAATATTATAAGTTATACAGAAAAAAAATCCTTTAAATTTTGATGTTTCCTCATGAATGTTACAACAAAAGCTCAATGGTTACATATATATATATATATATATATATATATATATATATATATATAT
>NC_056498.1:62834685-62876701 GCF_014905685.2 Nematolebias whitei | reverse complement strand
TGTGTGTGTGTGTATATATATTTTTTTTTTCAACTCTGCTAAATTCAGTACAAAGATGACGGCACAACCACTCCATTGCTGTCTCGCTCTTCCCATTGACTAAGTGGGGAAACATGGAGCTCATTAAAGTTTCATGTGAGCACAGTCATTACCCAGCACTATCTGATTCAATCATTAATTCATTACACAACAGGCAACACTGAGGACTGTAGCTCATTGCAACAGTGACGTAAAGACTGTCTGTTTTTGTTTATTCACATTAAGACATGCTTGGATAAATTGTAGTGATCCATGCATCTGATGGAGATTGTACATGCCTTGAAGTCATTTCTTAAAATGATTGATCAGCGAGAGATCATCATAACCTTTGTTCTTGATGCTCAAAGCAGACAGTGATTTCAATTTTCCTTGGGGTTGACCATTTAAGTTTTTACGTGACCGGTTTGATTCCATCTGCAAAAAGCCTGAACAACAAGGGAAACAAATGCTGGCATTTGCAGCACGAAATAAAGACACGCCAGACCACGTGGACCGAACAACAATCTCTCACAAAGTGATACTTCATACAAGTTTACACCCACGCAAATTCTGAGCCCCCACTGAATGGTCCACCGAGCATGTGGGCTGGTCCAGAGCCTCAAACACAGATACTGTAAACTGAAACGCTACTGTAATGGGAAATAGCCCAGAAATGTTTTCTTTTTCTCCTTTCTTTATATTTTTTGCACCCGTATCAGAGGAGGAGAACATAATCCCCAGCCTCTGGTTTGAGGACTCTGAAAATGACACTTCTGGGACACAATATAGGTGAATCTAGGGACAGGAGATGATAATCATCGCAATTATAGTTTCACTCGTTCAGCTGCAGCTCAGCCAAGGATATCGAGTAAGCTTCTTTCCTGGGAATCACTATAAATTGTATCAAGTGTAAAAAAAATAGTCAGCCAGCACACACTGTGATAGAATAATGCAAGTTGTAATAATTTATACAATTTAAAGCAGGGGTTCTCAAACTTTTTGTGTTCAGGGACCCCTTACAGGGAAGAAAAAGTTTCAGGGACCCCCTCATAACCCTCATGTTTATTTAAAAAAATTCTTCAATTTGTCTCTTTAATGCAATGGAAATATTTGTGTAACATGAATACTTGAAATCTGTTCTTTAATAGTGTTAATGCAATTTTATACTTTTAAACGTGGCATTTTTCATTCAAGACACACTTAATTAACAAAATGTTTGAGTCCAACTTCCAAAAATGACATTTTTGAGAAAATTAACAGTATCAAAAACTACTTTAAAACTTTCCCTACTCACTTCATGAACATAAAAGTCTTGCCATTTCTTCAGTAGTCCCTTGTTTATCACAGGGGATCCGTACCCTGAAGCCCCGTGATAAGTGAAAAACCGCAAAGTAGGAATAGCAGTACAAGTTGTAAGTAGTATATATATATATATATATATATATATATATATATATATATATATATTAGGGCTGTCAACGTTAACGCGTTAACGCATGCGATTAATCTAAAAAGATTAACGTAGTAATATTATATAATGCAGATTAATCACATTACCTATTTTGACCTATAAAGGACTCTATCCTGCAGAGGTAGAGCTGTCATTTCTAACCTGAACCTGGAGCCCGGTCGGCCATAATGTGTGTGTGTGTGTGATGGGCAGTTGTCTGGTCTCGGTTCCTCTGCGGTTTTACGAATCATACAACACAAATAATAAGAAATCACAATATAAAATTGTGTTAATCTACTTGTAGAGGAGGAGGCTTAAGTTTATATGTTGAGAGGATGAAGAAAGAGTGCAGCAGTTAATCAGACTGTGAAGAGATCACTGCCGCATTGCACAATAATTGTGCATGTGGGCTCGGACTTCTATGATGCGTTTTTATGGATCATAACACAAAGGAAACTAAATAAGAACGCACAATTTAAAATTGTGTTAAGCTACTTGTTGAGGAGGAGGCAGGTCCGACCAGCCGGTTTAAAGAAAAAGCCACGTTAAACTCAGATGGACAACCTGTCACCGACTGCGTGCGTCCTCTGACTCGTCCTGGTTGAAATGGACTTTTGATCTGTCCAGGGTGTACCCCGCCTCTGTGAAGGCTGGACATGAGCACCAGCGAGCAGTGACCCAAAAAGGAAGAAGAGGGTAAAGATATGGATGGATGGATTTGCTTATCACTGGCCATGCGCGTCTCCACACCTGCTGTCATCTGTGGTGAAGGAAGCATACAAAGCCCAAGCGAGCAGCACGTTCAATTATCCGCGTTCTATATTTTTCCAAATAATTTTGCTCTAAAAATATTTTTGTTCATCTGTATAAAAGCCTGTCTTTAGAGCCGATTTTTTAGGCTATTCGTTTTTTGTGTGTTAATATCTATTTGGTGAAACAAGAAATCTTATGTCTTATCAAAAGAGGAAGAAGAAGGGTTACATGTTTTGATCACATAGATGACACTTAATGAGACGTTTGAGTTAACATTTATAAATTAATGTTTGAAACAAAATGACTTCTGTAAACCTTGCTGGGTATGGAAACCTGGACAACTGTTTGGTTTGACACAATAAAACATTTTTTTTTTCAACATTTTTTGAAAACCTGTCAGGATTTTGGATTCGGTATAAGCCAGACACAGGAGTGTAAAACAAGAACAGTTTTTATTATTAGCTGCTGGATGGAGGAGTCGGGAGGTGGAGGAAACTGGCAGGAGTGAGCAAAAACGTTCATGTCATGAAGGGGCAGAGACGTGAGCAGATGGGGGGCCAGCGGGGGCCGCTGATCATGACAAAACCTGCATATTTACATTTCAAGTTTACAAAGTTATGCATAGTGATGAATCAGATTAATCACAGCCCCAGAGTAGTGTGATTAATCTGATTAAATTTCTTAATTGATTGACAGCTCTAATATATATATATATATACACATATATACACACACATATATATATATATATATATAAAGGCATTTTAAACCCTTCCCACACTCTTGCAATATTCTAAACAATGTTTCTAAACTCTAAATGCTCTAAAAGAGCACAGAATGTCATGAAATCAGCTCTCTGCCACGCCCACTTCTCCGCTGCAGAGATCGACAGAGGAGGAAGGAGGAGGCTCTGGAGGAGTAAGTTTCACCTGCAGTGTGGGCTGCACACAGGTGCTAAATAAATTAAAATACTTAATTTTAAAATAAAAATTCCATGCCGACCATGTGGCTCATCCATTAATCAGCCAACTGTGTGTCATGTCCAATCTTATTTTGAAAAACTGCAATAGAGCGAGTCTATGAAAAACGAACCGCAAAATAGCGAGGGACTACTGTATTACAGAAAATTCTTTATATAAAACTGAACAGAACCATAACAGCAATAATCATACCAAGTAACGATGCTTAATTTGTAAACTGATTGATGGTGGAACGCAAAAAGTGGGCGGTGGGGTTTGGAGGATGGGTCTGGGGGTCCTCCCCCAGAAATTTTTGAATAAAGTAGATTCAATTTTCTGCATTTTGGTGTATTGCAACAGGTTGTTAAACATCTATGTGCTTGTAAAAATAAATAAATAAATACATTTTTTTGCGGACCTCCAAGCACTGGCTCGCGGACCCCCGGGGATCTGAGGACCCCAGTTTGAAAACCAATGATTTAAAGCACAAACTACCATCTTTATTCATTTGGACCTTTTATGGTAGCTTCTCTGTCAACCTGTTGATTAAAAATGCTTTCACGCTTCAGTTCCTTATTGCTACAAGGAGTGACAACATGAAAACTTCCTCTTCTCACATTAAGCCGTGTTACACCATAGGTTAACAAACGAAACACGTGACCTACAGGCACAAAATCAACTGAAAATAATTCTATGCATTTCAACGTGGTTGTGCGATCTTCTGCCTTCAGCTTATGTATTATATACATCTCACAGTACACACATGTAGTCCATAAACATAATCCTTGTGATCCACGTTTACTATAGAGCTGGACTGAAGGAAGACAACAAAGTCAGATAAGGGAAGTGAAAATAAACTCTCTACCGAAGACATGGAAGAAGCACCTGATTTTATACTAAAAATAAAGAAACTCCATGCATTAAACTACATAATTCTAGCTGATTTAGCCATGAGATCAAGATACATACACTTATCACAGGATGTTAAAATGAAATGACACTTCAATGAAAAGCTCAGCAGAATCAATAAAAAAAGCAGACAGCAAAGTCATCTCCTCGACTCAACTTCAACTGTTTAATCATGCAAACTGAATGTGAATACTGCCTCTGCTGCACTGAGCACCACGGGATGCTCATCTCTTCATCATTAGTAATCTCAATCTCCAATATCACATTTCTGAAATACATGACTGGCTGCAAATACATGCAGTCCTCTTTTAATCAGAGGCATCCTGCAGCAGACAGCCCTCTACAAGAAACACACAGATTGTTTAAAAGATTTTCAAATTTGGGGCATTTTTTTATATTTAGTGTGTTAAAATGTATAATACTAATGGCCTTCAAAGTAACAGATGTTCTTTACAAAGCTGTTGAGATTGGCTATTATTTTATTTTATTTTTTACCTATTTACCTCACCAGGTAACATGTTGGCATAATCCCTGCCTGCTGTTTGCTTTGCCCCAACATTTCCTGTAGATTAGATCTCGACACCTGAAGCAAAGAGATTAAAAATGAGAAAAGTTGTGCAACTATAAAACAACATCTATGGGAAAGCCTAAGAGTGAAAACACAGAGTCATGTCTGTCGGTTAGTATTCTGGGTGTAGTGTCTTTTTGTAAGTTACCTATGATTCCCCATTTTAAAAAAAACATGCTTCTCATTTCGCAACGTAGAAAATTCCACTATGAACAATTACCATGTGTCTAACTGCATGAATTCCCAGGATGACACAGATGTGTGCTTGCTGACCCAATATCCTGAAGTAATTCTAAAATTAACATCAGATTTTATGAGGCCGTTTAATCAGAGATGAAAATGAAAGTTACTAAACGAGGTTATGGCATTAGGGGAACATTTTGATCCTTTTACAGACATTTTAAGTGGCACAAAACATAAACCTATGTATGTTTTACATCAGCATTCACGCACCACTGCTAAATATATGTAATGTAGGTTGAAAATCACATTAAATATGGCTTTATATCAGTGTGTAGGCTGCAGGATCCACCATAGTAAAGAAGCATGGAGCCCTCAGGCCTTATTGTAAATCCCCCTCATGCATTTGTTGTGTCCTCTTCAACGCTTTTTTTAATATGCATTAGCAGCAAAATGTAATATTACCCGGATATAAAACAGCTCAGAATGTTTTGCTTGTTTGACTGAAATGAAATTGATCCCACGCCTCGTGTCCTGGTGGTCGCAGGGCGCGCGGGCTTTGCTCCACTGACCCATATTTGCCTGCATCCGTCAGAACTGACAGCCTGGATGGATTCTCATATCCGATCCCCGTGACCTGCATGCGTGTTTTTTGTTTCTCATTTCCTCCCCATCCGCGGATTACAAAAGCGATTTCTGGTCAAAGCGAAAATAAAAGGAAACGCGCGACACAAAGCTGCGTTTTTATGGATAAAGCTGAGCGCAAAACGAAGCCGAGCTTCATTTAATGTCTTCAGCTGTTGGTTTTGTCCGCGTCTTACCGTGATGACCTCGTCTCTCACATCGGAGGAGGAGGAGGATGATGATGATGTCGGCTTGTTGTCTCCTGTCTCCTCGTCGTATTTTGTCCTTTAGAGAATTACAGCGCGCGCATAAAGCTGTCGACGCGTCTGACCAGAGCCGAGGAATGCGTGCAGGTTCCCCTGGTGATCATGTTTCCTGCAGATCTCTCAAAGGATGCGCTCCCCCCTCCTCCTCCTCCTCCTCCTCCTGCCAGCCAGAGCTGGGCCGAGTCATGCAGAGAGGAGGCTGGAGAGACCCTCCCCCCGGGCGCAAAGCAGTATCAGGTGGACTCTCAGCATCCTCCACATTCCAGCATCACTGGGCGATTAAAGGGCAGGTCCAAATTTTTGTTGTTTATCTGTGTGCTTCAAACAGTTGTCTACAGTCATTGAATTCATTGTGCATTAAGATTTATTACTGGTTGTAGCTATCTTACTCATCACTGTGATCTCTATTTTAAAAACAACATGTCTTCCCTGTTTAACAGGCGACATGTGCATTGGATGACTTTGGTTTATAAGTCTCTTATTGGCATGCTTCCACGTTATTTATGTACTTTTATACGACGAATGGACAGTAGTTATGCCTTACGCTCTAAGAACTGTTTGCATCTTCATGTTCCTCGTGTGCGAACAGAAAAGGGCAAGAAAGCTTTTAGCTTTTCTGCCCCCTCACCTTAAAATGCCTTGCAAGCTGAATTTAAACTGGCAGAACTTGTTACTTTGAGCGCTTTTTGCAAACTTTTAAAAAAACGACAAAGGATATCTTGTCAACAGTGCCTGTGTTTTAGATCTTAAATTGTTATTGTTTTAAATAATTATTGCCATTTACTGTTATACTGTATGTTTTATACTTTTATATATTTCTGAAGTCTTCGTAATCTTGCTACTTGTTTTGTTTTTTATGGCGTGTGCTGCTGCTGCTGCCTGTTCTTGGCCAGGTCACCCTTGTGAAAGAGGTCTTGATCTCAATGGGGTTTTATCTGGTTAAATAAAGATTAAAAATAAAAAAAATTCCCCCCCATCACTGTCTTTTTTAAGGTTTGCATTGTCGCATGATGTTTTATCATTTCAAGCTGCAACTTCTCTGCAGTGTGGCTCTAAGTACTGAGAATGAATTGGCTCAAACAAAAACAGAGGATTTTTTAATGTCATATTATGCAGCAAACTTAAACCAACATTTACTGTAAAGGAAATGACCAAAGAGTTTACTTTTTTTTTTAAATACAGATTATAAAACAAGCTGAGCTTCTTGCTGGCAGTGATTAACCTGCATCCTTCAAAAGCTGCCAAAGTCATTAAATAACATCTGAGCAAAAACAAAAAAGTATGAGCTGTTGAAAATTAAATGTACTCATTGTAAACTCAGAAATAAACATGAATAGGTCATTGTAAACTGTGACAAACTGTGCAGTTGGAGAGTGTTTACTCCATGTAAAATGTGGCCATGCACTCAATGTAAACAAAACATCTGCTTCTATCTGCTTTACTGAACAAATACAAACTTAAATATGTACAATTACACGAAAGCTGTCCAATTTCTAAACATGAACAGCTCCAAAGACATTGCCATTGTTGACCTATTTTCTATCACTTTGGCTGTTCCCAGGTAAACAAACATATGTGATAGTTGGCAGTACAAATTTGGTTTATACTTTTTTTAATTTAAAGACAAAATTACTCACAGATTTGAGAGGGAACAAAAGTTCAGATTTTGGTAATGACTATATTTTCTTTTTTTTATCTTTATGACATTGCATTGATTATCCTCAATGTTGTCTCTTAAAGGAAAACAAAGCTTTGTGATATGGTTTACGTTTGTAGTTCTAGTGTCTGAAATGAGTGTCGTATGATCATACAACTTATTATGCATGAATCATCATCCATTAACCTCATTTTGCTGCTTCTTATGCATGCAATCACATTTAAAGAACAATAAACAAGATTATGCAGCAAGTGGCATTTACCCACGACTCACTAACTTGAAATATGAGAAGTCTCTAGGGCAGTTTTTTTAAAAGGCCATCTGTTTGTAAATTTCAGGTCTGCAGAGGCTGATCAGTATCATAAAGATTGTTGTGTCCTGCTGGGAAGTATTAAACAAATGGTGCTCCAGCACAGCAGACAAGAGAATCCCCTGGGTGACGACACAAAAACAGTCATTTGAGATCAACACGCGGCTTTGCTGACCTCTTGTGGAAACTTTTCAATTAACAGAATTGTACATTCTCAAAGATTTTTTCTGGATAAAAACAAACTTTTTGTTAATGTTTTTACTCGGGGTTTTTTTGTTTTTTTTTTTAACAAATTGATTTTGAAATATCCTGTTGTGCTCAAATCACCAGCAAATTTGACCAAATGCTGGCATTTTAAAAGTCAAAGTTTTTAAAAACCTGCTTGGTTCGTCTCTGCCAATTATCATTTTTTTTGCCATATAGGTCACACCTTTTTGCATAAATTTGCACGTCCTGCGACTTATACACTAAAGCAACTAATATATGTTTTTTCCCACATATTTATAACCCAATTTTTGGCTGAGATCTGAGGATTTCATTTATTCTGACCTGGAAAATATTGAACACTACCATTTTCAGCCACTAGAGGACGCTCGAACAATGTGGTAAGCCAAGTGTTTCATTAATAGGTAAAAGTGGCTATTAATGAGACACTTGTCTTGCCATACAGGCCACCTTCGTCTCGCTCCTGAACTCCTGGAGTAAACATCAAATCAGCTGCATTTCGCCGTGCCGCCCAGATGAAATGCAGCTGATTTGACCATTAAAGGGCATTTATTAAGTAGAAGTTCAACTGAGGCACACCTTTATAATGTTGAGCAAACAAAGAATTGTTTTTAGTGTTAATCTTGTTAAATTCTTGTTTTAGTCCTCCCTTGCACACTCCTGCAAATGCCATTTGGCAGCCAATCGATTTTGGCACAACACCGGCCCACGTTTCCAGGTGGTCAGTGGTGAAACATAATAGAAGTGACTTATATTCAATTCAATTCACTTCAAAAATACTTTATTAATCCCATAGGGAAATTAAATAATATGACAAAGCAACTTATTAATGTTTATTTTCCCCACTTTATTAGACAATTTTGTACTGATGCGACTTATACGGCGGCAAATACGGTACTTCTTATTGAATATTACTGAATGTGTTGCTATGAATCCATCCAAACCATTTCAAATGCTGCACCACTCTATTCAAAGTCATGTAAAACATGATTTTATGATCTTTATTCTGATAAATGTGTGAATAACAAAATAGAAGTTAAAATTTTTTTTTGAAAATAATTAATCAGAAAACTGTCAATCAAGCCAGACTTTGGATTATTTTATAACAGATGTGTAATTTTTTTAATCTTAAATGATGTGTCAAAAATAAACCCCTCATATAAAATTATTCCGATTTCTGTAGAAGATATTTTTAATAAAATTGTTTCATCTTCCTAACCCTGTCCAGGTTCTGCTGTTGATTTTCCAACACATGTACCCACATTTTTTACCTTCTGAAACTCAAACTGTTGTCTTTGGGACATATATTCAAAGGAAGAACATTAATAGGAAACAAACCACAGAAAAGACACATGGAGTTAAATTCTTAATGACTAAACAAAGAATAAAAAAAGATTGTATGTTTCTGTAAAGATTACCTTGTTTCTTTTTCCCCCCTTTAGCTGCTCAATAAAGATAATGCTCACATTTCAAATGAATGTCAATCATCCATCTGTTGGGTTAAGAAACTTTTGGATGCAAAATATAACAATAATGCCTTCTTCTTCTTTCTTTTTTCCCCCTAAGGGACTATTTTTCAGTAAAACCTCAGGTGGTTTGTATATGGTGTATGACAGAAAACAAGAACATCTGAGGTTCAATTCAAATGATTTTCCACATTTAGAAGACATGTGCTGTAACTTTTCAACAAGTGATTGCACTTGCCAAAACTTCTTCATTACTTAAAAAGTGAACTTCATAGAATATTGAAGCAAACAAACACTTGTTTAAAATGTCAGAGATGCACATTTTATGGAAAATCTGACACTAGTTTATCGTTTAGAATAATTTGACTATACAATATGTGCTATCTGAAATGATTAAAAAAAATGTTGTCAAGAAGGAACTGTTCTGTTTAACAAGCATTGTTTTACACATTTTATATATAATTTTATCACGTGCTGAGATCCATTTGAACCTTGTATCCATCCATCCATTTATTCCAAAACAATGCTTTTTCCACTTTTTTAGTCATTTTTCCACATCAGTAGCACCACATGTCACCTGGGTGGCAGTGTTGTTCTAAAAATGTGCATTATTCTGTTACCTTCATCAGTTCAGTGACTCCTAAATCTAATGTGTGTACTGTATCTAACAACGACCCACTCACTTGTCTAATGGACGCTATCACATGATTTAATTTCTTTTACTTTCACTTTAAATTCAATTAAAACACAATTCAATTGGCATGCTCAGTTGCAATTATGCAACTGCATCATTGTGTTTTATGTGGATTAACATTAGTTACTGCAAACCTAATTTATTACTGTATTATCTTACTCGACAGCTTTGTTTTGCTCTTTTTGTGTTATTCTTCTGTTTAATATCTAAAAATATATATTGTTTCAAAGTGGCACAGCACTAAGTCTTTCAGTGAAGGTCATTGTGTGCACTGAGAGTGGGACACTGTATTCCAGGTACATTTGCTTCCTCCAGGCCCAGAAGACCTTTAGGGAGGGAAATGCTTTTTTTTCCCACCTGCGAGTCGAATAGACTTTTGTTCTAGAAAGAAAAAGAAAAACGTCCCAATCTGACCTTCTTCACTTTATTTCACTGCATCTGTGAGAGGGAATCCACATCACAGGTGTTTGCTTTGTTTAATCTAGTTTTAATTGTATGCTTTTCTTCTGTACTATTACTCATGCACATATTTCATAGCAACGATAAAGCAAACGACACCGCACATCTTGAGCTGTGACATTGAACTTGAAGCATCCATAACTTGGTACTACAGGGTATGTTGTTCTAAAACAGGCCACGATGACAAGATGTTCATTAGTGACCACGGGCGGTGACATCATTTTTTATTCCTCTCTTGTGCCTGTTGGCTCCTGTGCTTGTGCAAGAATAAAGGTACTGCTGTGAGCTTTATGACAAAATGCTTTATCCCCCATTAACCTTCCCAGATTGGGCATCAGGAGGGGTTCTGAGGTGAAGTAAAGCAGTAGTGTCAATAGGAAGTGGTGTCAGAAAGCTCAAATAAGATGACAGACTAACACAAAGCGCCCTCTGTCCTTCATTTCTCCCCTTTCTTTTCTGGTTAGTCCTGAGCTGGGCTCTGACAGCAGCCGCCGATAAGAAAATGATTAAGTATCCTGCACTAAAGCTCGATCCTGTTCACATCCTTGAATGCTCTGCAGACTAAAAACAAACCTGTATTTGAATCCTATTTTCCCTTTCAAAATGGATGCTGTAACAGCTTTCTGATGACTCTTTAAACACGCCATACGAGCACGTAAAACTGCCTGACTCGCCACCTGAATCCCATCGGCGGTAGATTGTGTTTCTGTAAAGCATCACTTGATATAAATTCCAGGCATGGAGTTGAGTGTGAATACTGGCTCAGGATCAAAGGACTCACCACTGTATCTGAAATGGATCAGGCTTGGCTGGCGTGACGTAAGACAAAAGAAACACACACACAAACACACACACATACAGTCTGTACAAACGCAGATTCATCCTACAGGGATCGGCAGTCGACTGTGACTCTCCTCCTGTGAGGCATCTCAGCACCCATGAAAATGGAAATGGCAGCAGCTGATTTGTCAGTGGGGACCAATCTGCCTCCTCATCAGGGTCCTTCATTAGACTCGAGCACTGTCTATTAGCCCCAGTAATTCCCCTCACCCACTGCCACGCACGACCTTGAGGTGCAACAGTACACGCTGCTTCAACAGCTCCCAAGTTTCCACCAAAGGGTAGTTAATGTCAGACGTACTCTGGCTTTTGGGCAAGCAAGTTGTTCTAAAACGGGCTTTAAAGAGTCCTCTTAACTCCACAATTCCTTGCGGCGGCGTCTGTCTCATTAGAGCCAATCATAACCCGTAATTTAAGTTACCCTCATGGTACTCGTGGCACAGCGTGAGCTTTTCGTCTGTCTCCTACAGAATGTGATCACCCCTTGCTTACCACAGTTGCTGCTTAATTGAGCTGGATGTGCGTCAGTGATTTCACTTAGAGGGGGATCATCAAGATTCAGACAAGCACCTGGGCCTTTATGCGCCTGTAGAACGCTGGCAGGAAAAACGATTACCGCCTTCATTTGTTCTCTATAGACAGTTGTGACCTTTCCAATTGGCACACCCCTGGACGAATATGACAGCTTTTCTTTCCTGAAATGTAGAATTATTCTGCATTTATTATGCACATAAATTGGATTTTGTATTGGGGAGCTTACTGATAGAACATACTGTACAACTGGGACAGCAGCAATTTTGCACATTATAGATGTTTGTAGTTAGGGGAATTCGTTGGTAGTATCAATGTTCCCCGTCCGCAACTATTCAGAAGCAAGTTTCTTCTAGCATATATTTTCAGTAAATACCCATGCCTGGATGTGACCTAGTTTATTGTCCAGCTTAATCAATCCTTAGAGAAGTATTTTTTATTTATTATTCTATTTAAGTATTTTTAAACCAGGTGTTTGTTAACTTAATGGATAAAAAAGAAGATAAACAAACTCAAAAACAAGGCCACTCTAAGGCTGAACGTTAAAATATCTTTATTACTGCGACATGTCTTCATTGGCCTAAATGCCCACAAGTACATGCTAATGGATTTTTCAAGGGAGGTGGAAGCAAATGAGCTGAGATGGGTTTTGATGCAGCCAAAGGTAATTAATAACCACAGACCATAAATGTTTATATCTGCCAAACAAGAACTGCATCAATAATACAAAGTCCCACCTCCGGTACAGATCAACTGATTTTTCTAGCACCCTTTCAAAAATAAGATGGTATGATTTATTTAAAAAAAAAAAAAAAAAATCATGCAAAAGAAAGTTGTTTATATGGATTGTGCAGCCTTGTGTTACTAGTTTACTAATTAAAGAAATAAGTGAAAGATTGTGGATGTTAATGAGCTAAATACATCTCATGAACATATTTTAAAGCTATTTCTTTTTTAAATGTAAAGCAGAACAAAATGAAAACAAGCATTCCTTGAAAGAATGCATATCTCCTACCACACTGAAGCCAAAGCTTTTGCTACTATCACACCAAAATGATAAAACTGGCACAACTTTGCTATGTTCATGTTTAACAAAGTTGATGATCTGTGGTGACCATCGCTCATCACC
Organism: Nematolebias whitei; assembly: GCF_014905685.2. NCBI lineage: Eukaryota > Metazoa > Chordata > Actinopteri > Cyprinodontiformes > Rivulidae > Nematolebias > Nematolebias whitei. The sequence continues at coordinate 62,863,663 of NC_056498.1, read as the reverse complement.
AAAGGCAAACTAACTTTAAATGTTTTTGCCCGTTCGTGTCTGTGTCTCTGTGCGTGTTTGTTTCTCGTTATCAATATGTTATGAATCACACGCCAGACTTGAATAAAACTTTCATTAGATTGAAGTCCACAAATGACTAGCTTTTGGAGTCAGTCTGATTCTGGATGGCTCAGAGATGTTAGCAAATAGTCAGTTTTAAAAACAATGAGCTAAAAATGTTGGTGTGTTAGTTAGTTAGCTCGCCAATCTATTCGCTGGGTGTTAACTGAATGATCTGTATTTAAAATATTCTATTAACAGAAAGCAAACATTGGATTGCCATTTACAACTACTGTACTTTTTGCCATATAAGTTGCACCTTTTGGCATAAATTTGCATGCCCTGCAACTTTTATGGCAAAGCAAATTATTTACGCCCCCCCCATATATATATATATAACCCAATTTTTGGCTGAGATCTGATGATTTCATTCATTCTATCCTATATGTGTTTACTTTCACTACTTTTTTGTCTGTCTAAACAGATCTTACTTGTGTTTTCGAGGCTCAGTGTGATTTATCTGTCTAAATAAAAACTGAATGAATAAAAATTCTGACATGGGAAATATTGAACACTATCATTTACAGCTGCTAGAGGGCCCTCGACTAATATGGCAAGCCAAGTGTCTCATTAATAGGTAAAAGTGGCTATTAATGAGACAATTGGCTTGCAATAGAAAGCCACCTTCGTCTCGCTCTGGAACTCCTGGAGCAAATGTCAAATCAGCTTCTTATCGCTGCGCTGCCCAGGCGAAATGCAGCTAATTTGATCATTAAAGTGCATTTATTAAAGAAAAGTTCAACTGAGACACACCTTTGCTACAATTTTGAGCAAACAAGTAATTGTTTTTATGTGTTAATCCTGTTAAATTTTTGTTAAAGTCCTCCCGTGCACACTCCCGTGGTCACCATTTTGCAGCCAATTGATTTTTGGAACAACACTGACCCACGTTTCTGGGTGGTCAGCGATGATGCATAACAAACGCGACACGTCAACGGTAACGCATAATAGATGTGACTTACAGTATACAGCGAAGTGACATATTTATGTTTTTTTCCCACTATTAGATATATTTGGACTGATGTGAATTATACAGCGGTGTGACATGTACGGCGACAAATACGGTAATTAACTTTTGGACTCAGCCAAGTATAAGACGACCACCACAGGCCAGCTGATCTCAGAAAACACAAAATTAACTAAAACTCCAGACATTAATCCAGACTAATCTGCAATATTTATTCTGAAGCCTAAAACATTACACAAGATTTTTGTTTAAAAGTTTGCCATGACATATTTGTCTATTATTTTGTTTGAAAGTAAAATACCTCATGAACCATCCATCCATCCATTATCTTTACCTGTTTCTTCCTTTTTGGGTTGCTGGGGTCACTGGTGTCCATGTCCATCACTGTGCAAGAGGCAGCATACACTCTGGACAGGTTGCAAGTCCATCACAGTCTCATGAACCACTGTATGAATTTTAATAAAACTTTCAGAAAGTAACAGCTGGCGGTCGATCTGATTACCATTTGGATTTAACCCAACAAATACAGCAACTTTAACCTACATAAAAATGTGTGTAACTCTGTAAGCTTTATGTATTTTGAGCTAAAATGTATGTTGTAGTAGCCTAGAGTGATTCTCAACACATGCCCGAAGCTCTAATGGATCATAGGACTGCAGGAGATGTTGAAATATTGCACAGGATTGCTCATAATATTCTTTTCAAGGTCCGTCCATCATTTCAAATGAGTTTAAAGGTCTGGCATAAATGGCAGTAGGTCATGTGCATTTCTTTAGGGCTGCATGTTGTAGTCAGTGTAACACAGTCCCACTAATGCATCTACTACTGTGAGATGCATTAGTGATGTGGCTTCAAGTCTGAAATATAGCTTTCACATGAACCTCTGCCACATTTTAAAGATTTATCTATGTTATAAGAGAAAAAAAAACATGATGTAGTGGTCTGTCCTAAGCAGCATATCTCCCTCTCCACCTTGTAATGCAGGCAATTCACTGACAATCCGTACTTTCTACAGCCCCACTTCAAATAACTACCGGTATTCTATCCTTTCAATCCCATGGAGATATGAGATTTTTTGGCATTATTATCTGAAATGCCATGACAACAAATTGAAGAAAGACACAAGTACATGTGCTTGTACTCTTGTATATAATACATAAAATGAAGATACACACATGGTAGTTTGCAGACACAACACAGCTTTTACAGTCTATACCAATAAAATGCCCAATCTCTACTTGTACAGTTTGCTTAGATTGTGTCGTAAAATGCATTTCTGTTGAGAGGTTGGGGATGGATTGCCAAAAATTATTGTTTGTTTGAAAGGATTACAATTCAGGGGGAACTGCTACGATGTGCAATCTCAGGGAAATATCTGTGGAGAATGAAGCGATGAAGATATTAAAAAAAGAAGGTGGGGAAGTTTTCTATAAAGACGCTGTGGATGTTTCCCTGAAAAGACTTCCAAAGGAGTGAAAAAGATTACTGAAGTTAAAGCTTTAAGCCTTGCTCTGCAATTTAAGTCTGTGCAAACATCAATATAACTTTGTAAGTTTATGCATTTTTGTCTACTTTTAGTCGACCAAGAAGAAACTATTTTTATTACACCGTTCTTTCTTTTGTTTGATGAAGATTACAATTTTGACAAATTGGGGGGGGGGGGGGGGAGCATCTTTCAAGCTTTTGTGTGTAGATAAATCATCTGGAAAGTGAACACAATTAAATTTAAATGCAATGTGCATCCTAATACGATAAAAATAATTTCTGCAACGCACAAGTCACATTGTCAAATTACAAGCATGACGCAAAAGCAAAGACCTGATGAAATGTGTTCTCATTTCTTTTTGACTCAAGTGGGAAGAATTCAATTTGAGCAGGTTATACAGAGAGGAATTCATCCTTTGTGCAGAGCGGCGAGAAAGCACCCCCAGAGGAATACATTTCAGACACTTCTCGCTCTCTGTGGGAGTGTTAATGCTTTGTGTTTCTGTCTGTTTGTTGTGCAGTGCCCAGGTTGATCATCATCTGCTGCCTCTCTGCTTGTGAAGGCTATCTCTAGAGCCTAGAGCTGTAGACTGTCACATGTCTCACACATACTCTTTAATACATTATTAGTAATAAGCCTGCATATGCACTTGCAGTACAAACACAGAAAGTAGGCCCATAGAAACAAGGACAGACACTTTATTTGCTGCACACACTCTCATGCTTCGTCTGGATTTCATGGATGTGCACTGCTGATTTAGCTTCAAGGTTTAAGCCAAGGGTCTTTAAAGCCATTCGGTCCAGAAGCTCCTTTATAGATCATAGCTCTCACCGCCTCAACCCATCCGGAGCCCAATCTCAACCTGGTTCTGAGTAATGATGACCAGAGGCACAACAACCATCTGTAGCATGTCCGCTCCTCCCTTCAGAGAGCTGGAGAAGGATCTGCTGTCAGTCTAGCAGGGGAAACATCTGTTCCCATTAAATTACTGTGGCCCGGCCATGCAAGTTATCTCCATTGCACTCCATTTTACCGCCAGAGTCCCGCGCCTGTCGACAAGGGGATAAAACAAGATTAGTTAAATGACTGGGAACTGGGGATGTAGTAGTGTATTCAGAGGGAGAAAGGAGGAAAAGAAAGAAGACGTTGCTTCCCTTGTCACTGGCTTTCTTACCAATTAGGAACTGGGAACTGTCTGCAAGTGACGTGAAAGAGGGATATAATCACCTCATCCATCAGTCATCTTGTCACCGCATGGCCTAAATGCATTTCATGAGTTATATAGTGAGCAGCCCATAATAAGAAGCTTGTCCATATTCCAATACCTGTGTATATGAGCAATATTTAGACATTTATTCTACAAATGCTGGTCCATCACTTGAAACAGTTTGAAACACTGAGCAGACTTCCAAGCAACTCAGACTGTTCCCAAAACAATCTGATATAACTGGTGTGCAAATAGTTTGTCATAAATAGTGAATTTATATATATAAAAAAACATTAATATAGATTTGATATTTTGGAGCAAAACAACCTAATTGTTGACTTTTGCAACCTGAGTTTGTATTTTGTTGATCAAAATAAAAAGTTGGATGTTTGGATTTCAGGACAAAAAGCATTTTTTTAATTAAGAAACTGGAAAGCTGAAGTAACCCACAAGATTTATTCATGATTCCCAGGTTTGTTTTCGATCCAAATCAATTATGTTTTACAGCCTTTTTAAAAATATTTCTCACAGCTGACTTTACATTTTATTTATGTCTAATTTTCCATTTATTCCAAACAAATCGCAGTGCTCCTGAAGTGGATTGTAAATAATAAAAGTAACAACCACAAAGAAAATGTGAAAGCACAACAGAACAAACAAACAAAAATAGACTTCTAGAGGAGGCCTGCACCACGTCACCCCTCCAAAACACAGTTCAAGAAGAGCCACAGTTGCTATTTAAATGGTTTCAATATTTTATCTCGTTTGTATCAAATCATTTATATGAATTTATCCATTTAACATTTCATAGTTTTACAATGACCTCAGAAAATACAAGACTCTAAATATTAATGCAGTAGTAAAACTTGTTTAATGTGAATGAACAAAATTAAATCTTTGTGGGGGGGTTTGGTTGTTTTGGAATGAAAACTACTATCCTTTTCTTCACAAGGTACATACATTTATTATAAGTATATATTATTCAGCAAATATAAACAAATGCTGCTGTAGGCTGCTAATACAACATATTTGCTTTATTCCCCTGACAAACATTTATTCTGTCATAAAATCAAAATTATAACTTTAAGCTCTTCTGGGAGGATTCCAAGGTGTTCCCAGGCCAACCAAGAGACATAGTCTCTCCAGCGTGTCCTGGGTCTTCTCCGGGGTCTCTTCCCAGTCGAACATGCCCAAAGCACCTCCTTAGGGAGGCGCCCAGGGAGCATCCTTACCAGATGTCCCAACCATCTCAACTGGCTCCTTTCGAAATCACAAGTCATTGCACATTATGCAGTTATCACAGTTTTATTTATATATTAATGATGCAGATCAAGCAAAGCGCAATGGAATAAAGGCTGACATATTTATATAAAAATGTCAGTAACATGCATTGTCTTTTAGTTTTCATAGGCTTTCAGGTGAAGATGAAGTTTTGTAACGTTATGCTGTTGTGGTTAAGATTGCAAAATAGTTTCCCCTTTACACACCTACTGCACACACTCTCTCTCTCTCTCTCTCACACACACACACACGCACGCACGCACGCACGCACGCACGCACGCACGCACGCACACACACACACACATCAGATTGTATATTTGTCCTTGAAAAAGCTTAGGCTAACATAATGTGCTGCAAGACAGAATCTGGAGTCAAGCGATAAGTCTTAGGCAAAAGAAAAAAAAAACAACTGTTTGAAAGACAAGATATAATTGATCTAACAGTAAGGGGAATTGTTGCGATGAACTGTTAAATTCTTAAGTCAAGTGAGGGGCATGTCCTTGTTAAAAATAAATTAAAATGGAATGCTGGATTCGATAAGTGATCTTTTTTTTTTTTTGGCTGCTCCCTCCTTCAGGGGTCGCCACAGCAAACTAACTAAAACGAGGACGTGGCAATTATTTTTACACCGGATGCCCTTCCTGACGCAACCGCAGACCACCGAGCTACCACAGCCCTCTGTGTGGAGCAGAGAGCTGCCATCTAGGGCACCCAGGGAAGCAGATGGCAGGGGTTAACGGCCTTGCTCAAGGGTCCAGAGTGGGCCAAATGAGGGTGGAGACAAGTGCTTCACCTTTCCCACCCACATTTTGATGGTGTCGGTCCGGGGAGTTGAACCGGCGACTTTCCAATCACAGGCCAACCTTCTGTAGCCTCTGTGCCGCCACTCCCTACAATGAGGGGCATGTCCTTGTAAAAAAAATTAAATAAAATAAAAAATTTATATGGTGTGTTGGATCCAATATGTAATCAAACCCCTAAGAAGCAAGTGGCAAAAAACAAACAAACTAACAAAAGCAACTTCAAACCTGTTTTTGTTTACACAAAATAAAACTTCATGACAATCTGCCATCCCTCCCAAGCTCCGTAGTCAAAGTTTGAATAATAATAATAAAAAAAAGGAAATAAATCTGTTTACATCAGCAGCAGGGCTGTTGTCATGTGATCCGGAGGCTGTGACGATGAGCCCAGGTTGTGTGTGGAAGGGCATCAAGCATAAAAGAATCGTCACATTTTTCATGCAAGTTCACTTGTCATGCAGGTCACCGAAGAAGAGAGCAGCCAAAATAATAATAACATTAGCATCTTTGCAAATCTTTTTTGCAGCTGACATTGCTCAATGGTGTCATGCCAACATTACGTAAATTGAATAATTTTGAAAAATTATTCAGAGCAACATCATATAACTAAAGTAACCGGCTATCATCTTTCATTTGCACAGTTGAATTCATGAACCAGTCAGTCTAACAAAAGTTTTGCAGTTCATTGGAGTTTTTCATTATGAAACTGGGACTAATGATAAACAATTTTTTCATTTTCAAGTGCCTGAAGTATGACCAGTGTTAGAACTTTGCGCTCTACATTGTTTCCACTGCAGCATGGCTCACCTCACATATAATAAAATGCATGTGCAGGCTATATAAAACACAGATAATATTGTTTTTATTTACAATAAAACATGTCTGTTTATTCTTAACTTATCTTGATTCTTCATCTAGGTCTATTTCTTTTCAACCATATATTTCTTTTACAGGAGGCTTTTTCACATGAGCACTGACATTTAAACTGTGAACAAAACATGACAATTTTACTTAAAAATCTTAAACAACAGGGGGTGTCCTGAGCCAATCTCAAATATTAGATTGGGAATCGATCAAGGCATTATTTTGTTGGTCCTAGCTGAAAACACTCCAGTCATGGACCTATAATGATAGAGTTTTACAACAGCCACGCCATCTGTTGTAAAATATACTGAGGTAAAAAGTCAACATATCTTTAGTATTAATATATTTATTTTAAATACAAATAAATGCAGTTCCATAGCTACCTACAATGTTTGTGTATTTCTCATGGTGTTAAAAAATAGAACTACTTACTAACAACAGTTGGTTTTTCCACACATACAGTTGGATGGTTTGCAAACTATCTTAAAATAGAACCCAGGCTGTCCAATTAGATGTTTTTTGTTCTGGAGTTCAGTTTATTCACAAGGGTTATACCACAAGGTTCTGTACTAGGCCCTTTGTTATTTATCTTGTATATTAATGGTTTTTGAAAGGATATTTCAAATGCAGCAATTCATTTTTATGCAGGTGACACAATCATATATATTTTTTGCACCTAGGCCCATAGAAGTGCTTGCACACATACAGAATGCATTTAATAGACTACAAGAACAACTTTGTCAGCTTCAACTTGTTTTGAATGTTGACAAAACAAAGCTAATGTTTTTCAGCAACTCAAAGTCAAACCAATCTGCCATCACGACTATTTATGGTCAGCAAACTGAACATGTATCTACGTTCAAATATCTGGGATTTTTAATTGATGACAAATTGTCTTTTAAAGCACATATTCAGTTTACTGCAAATACACTGAAGCTTTTACTTGTATTTTATTTTTGGAATAAATCATGCTTTTCTTTTAGGGTAAAACAGAAATTGGTGGAGTCAACTTATCTTCCAATCACTGACTATGGTAATGTATTATACATGAACGCCCTTGCTCAATTTCTTCACATACTGGATAGTGTGTATCATGGCGCTTTGCGGTTTATTACAAATTATGGAGCCCTAACTTATCACTGTCTCTTGTATGCTAAGGTAAAATGGCCATCTCTGCATGTACGTCAGCTTGGCCATTGGTATGTTTTGATTTACAAGGCTATTCTTAAGTTGACAGCACCTTATCTTTCATCTTTGTTAACTTTAAACAACAGGACCTACAGCCTCTGGTCTCAAGACATTTTAAATTTTAGTGTTACTCTTGTCAGAACAGATAGTGGGGAAGAAAACCTTCAGCTTTTCTGATCCAACCTCATGGAAAAGTTTGCAATCAAAGCTTAAACTTATTACACTAGTATCTCTGTATGTATTTAATACAATGATATATCCCATTATGTTCAAGTTGCAGAAGTGCAATTGTTTTAACTGTGTAGTGAGTCACGTGAGGTACGTGTCACTTATAGTATGACAAATATATGTGTATATATTTATGCATACTTTTCACGAGTTCTTCATTTTTCTGACTGTAAATGCCGTGCATTGAATTTAACAGAAATGTAACGAGAGACGTTGTTTATCTTTGACCCATCAAATGAATGGAATCATTTATTTTCAGAATCAAAGTTTAACATCAAACATTTACATTAATTTGGCAAAATATGAAAATAATAACAGACAGTTTCACAGAAAATGAACTTCAAATCACTCGGCGGTGATTTGAGGACTTTGCTTCAGACATTTCTAAAAATATCTGTACTGATTTATGAGAGAGAAGAGTTTAAGATGAAAGGAGATTATCTTACAGAGAACTGTGTGAGGGAATTTAATCTGTTTGACCAGAAGTTGCACGCTCCCATCAGGTATCTCAGCTTTGCCCACGGTACACTTGGTCGAAGAAGTCTTTACCTGGTTTGACGATGGATCAGCTCAGTAAGCATCCTTCAGACTGTTTCAGCGCCTCCGTTAAGAACAGCTAAAAATCCTCGGAGAGTCGTGCGTGGTTAGCTCAAAACAGAATTATAATCCCAAACGTCCCTGGATTCTCGGCAACTCCAAAACTCTTCATAACTCTAGTTCTCTTCTGAACTCCTTCAGAACTTTTCCATTCTCCATGGAATCTTTTTCTGTTGGACTCTCACTCTTCCATGAACTCTCAATCTCTTGGAATTCTGGAATTCTCGAATTCTCTCTTGAACTGGGAAGTTGTCACATTTTTAAATGAGTTTACTTCCTGTTCAATTTAGAGCTTTCTGATTCGTGGAAGGACCAGAAAGAGGAGTGGTTTTGACGTAAGGTGTTTATCAACAGTCGAGGTCAGAGAATGAAATTTGTTTAACATACAGAAAAGATTATTGCAGCAACAGCAGACTTCGTGGAGTCAACTCTTGGTAATCTTCTGAAAAAGTTTAAACATGACATTTTTCTCGGTAAACATTTTAGTTGACCGAAAACCAACCTTTCACACACTTACGACAGCTTGCTCATTTCAGACAGAAAATCAAGGAATGCTTATTCAGGTGATTTCTTCTCTGAATGAGGAATAAAAATCATTACTTACTGTTTATGTAAAATAAAAATGAGTAGTTCTTTTCAACCTGTAAAGCATTGAGTGAACTAACACAATTTGATTATCAAAACATTTGTAAAACAGTAATGATTATAGAGGATTGTCTTTTCTGCTTGATTAATTCAAGAAAGAAAGTTCATCAGATGGCCCAGACTTATTCAGATCAATGAAAATAACAGTCTCTGTCCATCTGGTAGATTTGAGGTCATCTGGTTCACTACAACTGAGTCATTTATTTTATTATGAGTCTATGTTTATTGTGACTATGTGTCATAATTGAGTGGGTTTTTTTTTCTGTATGCTGCCAGTCTTGGCCAGGTCTGTCTTGTAAAAAAGATATTTTGATCTCAATGGGACAAACCTGGTTAAATAAAGGTTATTATTATTATTATTACTTTCAGTGCCACCAATTTAATTAGACATTCAAATTCAAACACTAAATTGAGCACTCTACACTGAGTTACACCAAACTATTATGAAAGCTAGCCCAACTATCATGTCCACCCAAAAAAAGAACTGATAGGCCTCCACAGGGCACTGATAAGGCAACAGGATTACAAAGTGGATGAAAACACAGTGAACATTTCTTTACTACACTGTAAAGTTACTGAAATGTCAATCACACAATGATGATATCTTTAGTTTATGCTTAAAAAAAAAATCAAAATAATGCAAGTATTATATTGAAACTCGTATGAGTCAATACTTAACGTCTCAGCTCTGTTCCAGAGACATAAAATCTTGATCAGGATGTCCCTATCAATAACCATGGCATGTAATACATGATGACCCATGTTTTCTCTGATAAGAACACATTTGAGGTCTTGGCTTTGAGCAATGCTCCTTCTCTCACAAAGTAATGTTTGGTCCTTGGCACTGGGCATAGATAATCAATGTGCAATTATTATTTTGAAGGAAAGCTAAATGAATATGCAAAGACAAAGATGGATAGGGCTCAATCTTTCGATCCTTTTCTAACAAGTTTGATGGATTACTTTTTAGACCAATTTCCATGTTTGAATAAATCAGTAACAAAAGAAGACAAATTCTCTCTCTTTTATACTTTTTACCATGTTTTTCCTTCCCTCATTTTCCGTCTCTATATGTCTCTAATAAACTGATTGGTACGCAACTCATTTAATCTTTCAGATTCATTTTACAGAAAACGTTTACAGACAAAACATCGTGGCTTGTTATGAGACAAACACTGTAGGTTCAAGAGCTTTGCATTGTTTCCTGGCAAAGATTCTGCACTTCTTTTTATAAACAGAATTTTGTAAAATATATCTAAACAACAACAAAAAATATATATATATAATTTTTGCCTTATCATTCTAATTCATTAAATGACTGGAAAATAATAAACAAAACATTGATTATATAAATAACAGTGTTTTTGTGTTCCAAGGGCAAATAATTAAATTACCTTTAAACTAACAAACAAGCAAATACCCCTTGTTTAGATTCTGCATATGCCTAAAAAAGAAAAAAAAGAAAACAGTTCACTCAATGAGCATTCATGCACAACTTCTGTATATTTCTTGTTTTTATAGTACAAGAATGCCCCCAAACAAAGACATCATCATACCATCTCTTGCTGCTTGTCATCTTAAATAGCTCTTTTCAACATGCGTTGTTCAATTATTTATGCCAAATATATTTGTAGGCCAATCTTAGTCTGCTGCAAGGCCTTTAAATATTGAAAAGGTTTCACATCTTATAACAGCAGAGTTTGTCCTCAGCTCCAGAAGCTAACTGGGCAATGCATGACTCATGTGCAGGTTGTGTCAGCACCGAGTTAACCAGCAGATGAGAATCTCGCTGCGTATGTCGGTTCCACTCCCAGTCAGCCACTGTGGACCGTGAAACATAAACAATGTCAGAGCAAACCTAGACATCCACCTCCCACTTAAATTTCCCTGCTTGGTTAATTTAGAGAAAATATAAAAAGAAGAAATGAAAGAAATGGGATGGGGGGTGGGGGGGTTTCAACGGCACTTCAAAGGGTCTTTAACGACTGGCGAAGATTCTTAGTCATCCAGGCCATGATCATTCCAAGAAAATGTTTGGTTTTTTTTATATTAAAACAGGGACTTTTATTCTGAAGCAGAAGACTTTTTGTTCTGGGAGACTTTATGAATTCAAAGATCTGGAGTGTGTGGAGTTCCAAGTTTTACAGAACTGCATGAGAGGCCTGGTTGTGCATTAGGCTGTATTGTAAGTTTTTGAAAGTTGAAATCACAGACCTTTAAAAACACAAAGAAGCATTAAGTCTGATTTCCTGTCAGCTCCATTCCAATTCACACCTTCTTGCAGGTGACCAAAACACCTCTCTTGTGAGCCGGGCAGACAAAGAGCCTAACGGGCCTCCACTGTGCAGGGCGAGTAGTTCCAGTCTAATCTGCAGCTGAATGTAATTACACAACTAGGCTTCTCATGCAGTTCTATAAAGCCTGTGTCAAGTTAGGTGGATGAAAAAGAGGTGTGGAAGTCAGACTGACCATGTCTGGTGGAGGTGGACATTTGAAAAAGCAATCTTAAAAGTTAATGAATGTTCAATAAAGAAGTTTTGTGGGTGCATTGATTAAAGATTTTATGTCTGTCTATCAAGGTGTTGAAACAATCCAATGTTATTATGATCTTTTTTGTACTCAAAAAGATCCTCTATACTCTATTTTGTGATCAAAGTAGTATTCATTAAGTGATTGTACAAGATAGATCTGGCTTTCACTTTTAATTGTTAAGTCAAGTGATTTAAGAAGAAGGGGTTTTGTGAGTTTATACCTCTCTTTTGGCAAGTATATTTTTTATGTTTAAGGTTAAAAGTTGAGAAAACAGAGTGTCAGTTGAAGCAAGTGACATGAAACTCATCAGTGTGCTTAGGCTTGACAAACACACATCCTGTTAAAGATGTGCTATCTTGTCTTGCGCTGCAAAAGGCACAAACTATGAGTTTATACTTCTCTTTTAGTAAGTATATTTTTTACGTTTAGGATTAAAAGTGAGTTTATATCTATTAGTAAGTACTTTTTACGTTTAAGATTAAATGTTGATAGTGAAGGAGAAGGGGTTCTCTGCAAACTAAAATTGGGCGTTCCTGGAGAATAGGTGTTTCTAGAGGACAAACACTGATTGGCTAGCTGTATTTTATGGCTCTTTAGGTAAGCTACATCAGCTCTTTTTAAAAAAACTGAAGGTTTCTAAGAAACAGCGTTATATCTGCTGTCAAACACAATAATATTTTCTTTAGTCCTTGGGTTGTAGGCTGCACCTGACACAGGTTGGCTTGAGTGTGGTCTGAGTACAATGAAATATGAAGCATCTGAAGCGAAATCTGCTCCTATTTATCAAAAAGTCTGGTCTCAATTAAAGATCATGAGTCATGTAATGAGATAACGGCCCAAAACAAAAGCTAAAAACAAATGTTGCTCTTTAGACGTGCTCTTCTATGAGATCTGATCTATGAAAGGAGCTGAAATATGGAGTAGGATTGACCCTTAAAATGTGAGACAGCTGAGGAAGTTAACCAGTAAACAGAAATACCTGCTCCAGTTGCAGAAATCTTACAGAAACTGACAATCACTCATCTGCAGTGATTGATTTAAAAGTTGAACAAGAAAATGTGAAGTTAAAGGAAACATCCTTTGTCCCAAAGCCAGTTTAAGTATCATTATTATTTTGGTTACTTTATTTTTCTTTCTTTATGAATCAATTGTAACTACTGTATTTTCACATTAATGAACAACCAAAACAGATTTTGTTTTTTAATATAATGGCTATTAAAAAAACAAACATGTATCCCTCCCCACTACCCATTTATGTTGCTCTTATTTTGAAATGTAACCGGAAGTTCTGTATTAAGAGAGGCAGAAAGAGAATGTATGGAGACGCCGCTAATGTCGAACCGGTTAACACCATAGACATAATATGTCTGTGGTTAACACAAACACCTTTTTTTTTGTTGTTCAGCTTTTTTTCGTCCAAATAGATGTGGCCCTCCAGATACGCCCTTTTTTAAATTATCTAATCAAATGTGGCCCTCCAGATACGCCCATTTTTACTATTGTCCAATCAGATGTGGCCCTCCGGATACGCCCATTTTCTATCGTCCAATCAGATGTGACCCTCCAGATACGCCCATTGTTTTATCATCTAATCAAATGTGGCCCTCCAGATACGCCTTCTGAATTTGTCTGCAGAGATACCTACTTGGAGTTGAGAAATAATAGAAGTGGCTGTCAGAGAGGAGGAAGTGAACAAAAGTTGTAACACTCTAAGAGACGGTTAGGCAGAGCACCTGTCACGAGCTTACAACAGAAAGGAAGTACGCTGACTAGACAAGCTTTTGCATAAAAACCACAAGCTGAAATAAAATGAGACAAACTGTTGAACTGTTGAAACATCTTCAAAGTGGTTGACAAGTTTTCAAAATGGATGTTAGATCATAGATGGGTCAATCAGGGAATGGATGATTAGGTCAGAACTAAGCCAGTCAGAGACAGGAGATGAGTTTAAGAAGACAAGATTTGGTCAATCACTTCTGGTAGAAGAGGAACATGGTCATCAAGCCCTGAAGACTTGGATCAGATCTGAAGATTGACGGGAGAAGATTTTGGCTGTAGAAGAGCTGAAAAAAACAACAGAAGATGAAAACTTAAAGCAACGAAGAACCGCTCAGCAGCACATGATCACCCTTCAGGAGGACTGACCCCAGATAACTCTGAACAAGTCTCTGATTGGAACAAATTACATTTGATGACCGTTTTCAACAAAGGCTATAGGAATTATTCTTCTTTTTCCTGGAAAACCGATCCAATCATGGGATATGCAGTGGGAACCATCCTTTTTGAACAATTTTACCTGATTTAAAAATTACAGGTTGCATTTTGTGGTTTTTCTTAGGGACAGCCCAGTTAGGGCGTAGGTCGATTACAAAAGATTATTGTAAGAGATTGGTGCATACACACCTAGAGGAATTTGGATTTTCACCCATTTATTTTTTATTTTTATTGCATTCATTATACTGCATTTTTTTTAAACGCATTCGCTTGCACTGCTGCTGGATTTTTAAAAGCTATGAATGTAATCTTGTGCAAATTTATGATTAAAAAAACGCAAAGCATGAAAATCATAGAGTGTTGGACTAATTTTCCTGATGGCACCTGAATGATACATGCTCATTGCTGAACATACTTAGAAAGTGTGCTTGGTTCTGAGATTTTGGGAGGTTTTTAACAGTTACTTAGTTAGATTTTTGAACACCATCCCCATATGGCCAACTTGTCCTGGTCTAGGAAAATGACCAGGTCTTGTACCAATTGTGAAACGTCAAATAGAGGAAGAGCAGCCATTAATGCAGGATACCTTATGGTAAACTTTGGGATCACTGATACTTGACTCCAAGAGCTGTGAGGTGAAGTAGGGGTGCGTCTTGCAGATGAAGGTTGTTAGTGCCTGGTCGAATGTTTCTTGAACCCAGCCTAAGAAGGCCTGACTGTAGTATTGTTTGGGTAATACTGGGGAGTTTAGGGCGTTCCATTTATTGGTTAGACGAGGGCTGAAGAGGTGCTCAACCCTGAGGTGAAAACACCCAAAACTCCAGACATTTTTTAAATTGATAAAACCTCTCTGACTGGGAAGCAAAACATCTTCAGCTTCAGAATAGAAATCCAGATGTTTTTGTTTTGTAGCTTTTTTTTTTTTGGATTGGACTTTAAGGACCCGACTGTTAGAGTGGCTTTAATCTTGGTTCAGAATGAAAAAGAGATGGCATCCTTTCCTCCTTTTCATACACATAAAGATAGTTGAGAAGTGCACAATCAAATTATAAATGACACCCTTTTATCAGTCAACAAACACACACACACTGACAACTGCATGTGCTTGCATTCACCAGCATGCCCACTTATTGTGGCAGGAACTGAAAAAGTTGTCTAAAGTTTTCATAGACCAATATGGAGATGAATTAATCAACTTGACCAGTTTGAGGCTGGCTTCAAAGTCGCATGTTTCTCCAAGGATGATCTGCCTCCAGACTTCAATAGTACCCATATTTTATTCAGGGCCAAATATATAGTTTTTAAATGTAAAAGCTATAGTAAATTTATTCAAGACTCTAGAACATTAGGTAACATCGTCTCATAGTTTTATATAATACCCAAAGGAGTAATTTAATCACCCCTACTATTATTGTGAATTTTCAGTTTTTTTTGTCTTTTTCTGAAAAATAATGCCAGACTTGAACCAATTTCACTTTAGTGATTTTCTCTAAATGATGAATGTATTTAGTAAAGATTTAACACCACCAATGTAATGTAATAAACTTCACAGGGGCAGAGCTACAACTTAATTTAGACAATGTGGAAACATCTCTGTTTAATCTTTTACAGGTGCAGTGCAAAGTAGTACATGGTGTTTTTTTTGTTTGTTTGTTTGTTTTGTTTTTGATAATCCTGCATGCTGTGGTCAACATTCTTAACCTGAAACACTTTGCTTGATGGATTGTTGGGAACTATTGATGGCCACAGAACAGAAATCAATGCAAACAGGTGGCCAAATGACCGGTTCAATACAGCACCATGGAGTTCAGTCACAAAACAAATAAAACAAGCAGCACGTAACGGCAGCAGATACAAAGAATATATATATAAATTCTAGCATTTTTTTTTGGTTTACTTTTACATATTTCACATAAACCAAAAGTAAATTCCTGCAGACTCAATAAATCCCGTTTGTGCAATATTTAAAATATTCACATAATCTTTAAATTATATTAAAAGACAGCAGTTAGCCTCTGTTTATCTGCTTACTTGTCAAAGAAGATTATTTGCTTGAACTTAAAAGTAAGTAACAAATAAGGCATATGGAGAAAATGAATATTGATCATGCAAAGAACAGTCTAACTGGATCAGCCAGACATTCTGCAAAAATGATTGATTCATGAAATTCCAGCTTTTAATAAAGGTAGAGATGCCACCCTTTACAGATAAATAGCAGTAATGGTCTAATTTACACAAACATAATGAAGGATCAGAAATTATTTATGTGTCTGTTATGTGCTAGCAACAAATGTTTTATCTTTGGAGAGCTGACGAGCAACATACCACCACTTGCTCTTGCCGAGATCGGATGCTTCTTCCCTCCCTCTCCGCTTTGCTTTGCTGCTCTGTCTGTCTGTGAAACTGCTTCTGAGCCTCTCTTGCATGTCTTCCGAACCATGATTATGGACTTGTTTAGATCAGGTGGTCCCTCAACTCAATTTACAACATTTCTTCAAAGAGAAAACAGGTTTTTGGCGAGCCGATTTGCCCTGTTGGCGCGCACGCAGCTGGATATCTCATCGACTGGAAGACTTGATGATGTGTCTATCTCTGCTGCCATCTGTGGATTTTAAGGACACATATTTAATTGGATTTATGATAACTGGTTATTGCTTTTTGGATTCGGCTGGCTGCTGGTTTTATCTACAATCAAGGAAGTCGTCAGCAGCAAATTTGGACCCGATCACGCTGCTTGCCTTTATGATGGCTTGGTTCGTGTCTCAAGTACCCGGACTCAAATGCTTTGGGCTGAATGGATCAGATCTTGGGGATTATACTCAGTCATGTTCCATCGGTGTGGCCATGTAATTTGGATATTTCGGAACCGAGTCGACCAACACAGACTCAAGGTAGATGTTATTAAGTTCTGCCTGTCCCCAAAACAACTGTGTTTATCTGAATTTGGCTCCCTTGAAGGCCATCTTATCTGAATTTGCCTGGAGAACATGTGATCTGATGCTCACCACCCCCTCCCTGAGGAATTTCCAACTGATAACCAGATGAAACCAGCTGAATAAACTTGTGTCATCATTTCAGGACTCTTGGATTCTCATAGACGTTATTCTTGGCCATTCCTCGACATCCCTCGAGAATGTTTATGGATCTCACCGGAGGACATTGACTGATTATTCCATCCATATCAGAACTCTTACAGTGACCTCAAGAGCATCTATGAACATTGCTGACCGCTCTCGTCGCCCTCGTCTGCAGATTGTCTACGTAAATATGTGCTTGTTTGTGTGAGATGTTTTTTTTTTAAATTAGAGTTTTTTTTCCCTCAGGCTGGAAAAAAAAAGTCTGATAGGAATTTTTTTCATCTCCAACTCCTACATGTGTCCAGTTAACCACTGTTTTTGTCTGTCCAAACAGGTCTCACTTGTAAATGAGTCTTTGAGGCTCAATGTGATTTATCTGTTTAAATAAAGGTTGAATGAATAATGTACTAAAACCAAATGAGGTAGTTTGGAACAAAAGGACAAAAATAAGAAGAGATAAACTAATATGCCCAAAACGAAATGCTTAAAAAATAGTAATAAAAATAGAACAATTTAGTGTAAGATAAAATTTCAGTGGGGCAGCACGGTGGCGCAACTGGAAGAGCTGCTGCCTCTCAGCGAGCAGGTCCCCGGTTCAAATCCCGGTCCAGGGGCCTTTCTGGGTGGAGTTTGCATGTTCTCTCTGTGCATGCGTGGGTTTTCTCCGGGTACTCCGGTTTCCTCCCACAGACCAAAAACATGCATGTTAGACTGATTGGTAACTCTAAATTGTCCCTAGGTGTGAGTGAAAGAGTGAATGGTTGTTTGTCTCTATGTCCCTGTGATGGACTTGTGACCTGTCCAGTGTGTACCCCGCCCCTCGCACAGTGATTGCTGGACATGGGCACTGGCGACCCCCGTGACACAAAATGGAAGAAGCGGGTAAAAGATAATGGATGGATGGATAAAGTTTCAGTGTCTCACTCACACAATGTCTATAAATACCCCATTACTTTTAGTCACTTTACATTGTAATTCGTTGTATAAAAAAAGTAATTGTTTTATTCTGATTTATTTAAATACCTTTAAGAACTGCAAACATTTTACGGATACTATTGCACTTACTTAATCTTTTATCTTTTGTTCCATATTTTTCCTAACAGAGCACTTCACTCTCAGACTGCAGGTTTACTTGTGGTTCCTAGAGTGAATGTTTTTGTTCAGTGCCCTGAGATGACTTCTGTTGTGATTTGGTGCTATATAAATAAACTGAATTAAATTGTAATGAAACTTTTAAATTGTTCCAAAATGCATTTGATTTTCTGCATCACTTCAGAGTATTTTATGCAATCTGGTCCCGACAAGATATGTTAACATGGAGAAAGGAAAAAAAGTGGAACAATGTCTGAGACCTTTTTAGTAACTCTCATCCTCATGGCGTTCATGAAAACAGGCAAAAATTCATGTCTTTCAAAACTGAAATTAATTCTACAAATTAATAGGTCAAATTAACCATTACCATGTCTACACTTGAACAGTCTTTAGACTCCAAGAAGTTCTGTTAACCTGCTGTAGCTTATTGTGCTTTCTCAATATTAGAAAAGCAGAAATCAAGTTGGAAAATTTCCACCTATTAAACATCTGGCTTCTCCAATGGAACATAACTTGAACAGATGAAATTAACCGGGAATACTCTGAGGATTTCTCCTGCCTTGCTCACACACTGTGTTTGGATTGGTCTCCAGAAACAAAATGAACAGCAATAAAGAAGATGAGTGAGGGATTTGGGCAAGTCACACAGGATCACCCAGTTATATGAGCTATTCCTTTCTAATCCCTCATCAGCATAGCAGGGATTTCCAAAGCTGCTTCAAAAACAAGACTTCAGTCTCTCAAGACGCAGTTCTTTGTTTGTATTTTTAGAATTTTGTTTTAGTTTATCTGTTTCTGTGCTGATACATATGCCATACACATGTTCACAAATACCCCCACAAAAAATAACTTATTTATTCATAAAAACCAACAAAGAACACAAACCGTTGAAGATGAAACATGACAAAAGCTTTATTAAAAGCTGCAAGATCATTTGAGATTCAACTGAATCCTTTTCTCTGTTGTTCATGTCAGTCAGTAAAATTTCAAAGAATATAACTTTAAGCTGAAACTCATCCTTTCTTTCTAATCTGACATTTTTTCATCTACAATATGAATTATACTGATTGACGATTAAAGCTTTTTAGGGAGATGCATAGGCTAAATACAACAGTCTCACAAATACAAGAACTTGCATTCCCTGCAAAAATGCCTTGTGGCTGCTTATTGCTTAATGATTTTTGCTGAAAGCAGCTGAGGAAACTGAAGAGAGGCAGAAAAGTTTCAGTCACAAAACTGCTAATGTGAGTTGAATTTGAACAGCTGAGATTTTCTGAAAGTGGAAAGCCATAGAAGTGGCATGGTGCTGATTGGTAACTCTAAATTGTCCCTAGGTGTGAGTAAGAGGGTGAATGGTTGTTTGTCTTGTTTGTCTCTATGTGTCCCTGTGATGGACTTGATACCTGTCCATGATTTACCCCATCTCTCGCACAGTGACTACTGGATATAGGCACCAGTGACCCCCAAGACCCAAAAAAGTAAGAAGTATGTAAAGATAATGGATGAATGGATGGATGGAAAGCAGGAAAAAAATGGACACAAATGTTTAGAAAATCCAAATAGAGCAGGAATGTAGAATTAATGAGCATAATAAACTGAAATAGAGGGGCTGAATATCAAACAAACAATTTGAAATTAGCAAAAAAAAAAAAAAAAAGAATGAAATGAGCAGAAAAAAGTGAAATGAACAAAAATGGCTGACAAAGCAAAAAATATACAGGTGAGGTAGCTATATGAATACATTTAAAAAGAAGCAGAAATGAACAGAAAGAGAGTGAAATGAGCATAAAATGTGAAATTATACGAAGGAATCACAAAAGGTAGAAATTAGGGTTAAAAAACAGGCAAGACAGTTAACAGAAAGATACACACAAAGAAGCTGAAAAAGCATATAAAAGCTGGAATAAGCAGAAAGACTGTGAAAGGAACAGGAAAAAAAGCTGAAAAATATCTAAAATGAGCTGAAAGGAGCTGAAGGAAGCTAAAATTGGTACAAAGATGCTGAACCAAAACGAAAGCTGAAATGAGTTGTGAAAGGTTTTAAACAGCCCAAAGGGTTTGAAGGACGTGAAGAGAGCTCCATTTATTTTAAATGAGAAAAACATGTCCAGAAAAGCTAAATATATATAAAAAATAAATAAATAAAATGCAAAAAGTCATAGTAGGAATGTTCTGAATGAGCAGTTTTGATTTATGAATTGTTGAAATAGCACACAAATTTCAGAAAAAGCTTTGTGTCAAAAAATATAAAAAAAAGGATAATAAGCATTCATACAATAATGAATCATTTCAAAACACACTGTATTACTTTACGAATTGCAGTTGTTTTCACACCTGATAGTCCGGTAGACTCGGTTCGGTTCGGGACCAATATTCATGAGCTTTTGTTTACATTTGAGCTGGTGCGTTTGCATTCGCGCTGCACTGTGCAGTCGAGTCAACCTGTTGAACCTGTTCCCCCGCTCGCCTGTGGGGGCGCTGCACCAAGAACTACTGAAAGAAACGACACAAAAACTTCTGAAGACACGTCTTCTTCTTCTTCTGGAATTAAAAACAAAACGGAATGGCATCAAGTTTTAGCAGTTTTAGGAGTTATGTTTTGATATTTTTCAAAAATGGACTGAGCAGAAGATGAGGCAGAAGACCACGGAGATGATTGTTTTTCACACAAGGCAGCTGACGGCTCCGTATAAGGTAAGAGAAATGGTGTTTGTTTGTCCTACGGAGCAGGGTCCGGTCTGTTTGTATCCACACTGTACTGAACCGTGCTGGAGTTCTCCTCTACCGGACCGAGACCTAGGTTTTAGCCCGGGCCAGAGTTCGCCTTTTTGTTCCGTGACAGCGTTCGATGGCGCGTTCACACCTCCCCAAACGAACCAGACTTCCTAGGAAAACGAGCTAGAGTTTGATTAAAGTGGACTAAACGGGGCTGGTGTGAATGCGTTATATGTTGTCATTTGTTCAACGTCATGTTTTGAAAAATGCTTCTTGAGTCCATATGTCCACTTCAAAAAAGCTGCCACGTTAAAAGGATTTGTGGTGACAGACCTACTGAATATTTAAAATACGCCTTGAGAATGAAGGGAGCTGATGTCCAGATAGGAGTCCTTGTCCTGTACTTGATGTGAACCCAAGGCATCTTACACAAAATACATTAGAATACAATTCTGCTTTGAATCTTTTTTTTTTTTTTTTTTAAGTGTATGTGACCAGGAGCAGTTAGCAGAACAAAACCTATAAATAAATTTCCTCTAAATTACCTAAAAATCAAATGAGTCAATCAGTGGTTATTAGTGGTGGTCTGCATGAAATAACTTAAGAGGTGGTTCAACGGCAAATCTTTAAGGTGAAAGTACTTTACTTTTGTCTTAAATTGCACTTTAAAGTTCACAGACTGATGGTACCCAATTTGGCAGCTGGCCACCAGCTCATCCAGGCTAACTCGATCTGTGCTGCAGTGCTTTATGATGTTTTATTAGTTCTCAAATGGCTGCAGTCAGTCTGAAATGAAGGCTCGAGGTCCTCAGATCTGACATAAACATTAAAAACTTTAGCTGCCTGTTGATGAACACTGAAAGCCATGCTTTGTAACATGCTGTGTTTAAGAACATTCATGAGAATAGGAATTCATGTTCTTAAATATTTTTTTTTTAGAAAAAAAAACATAAAAGAGGAGCATAAGACATGCCTACAAAATGTTTAATCATTTCATTTATTTAAATTAAAGGCCTATGTTGCATGACATAGTTTGAAACTAATATCTCATGCTGAGAACGGACAGTTTTATTTATTTTAGTCAAATTTTGCAAATGATATGTATGAGTTCATGTGATATTATGAGATCTTGCAAGATGCATTGGTGCTCAGAGAATATGTTGAGGATGACTCTTGATTACTACCGTACTAAAACTAGCTCAATATATGTAGAACTGACTGAGGTATTGCTATGTTTGTATTTGTAAGTTCTCTTATCTGTAGTAGCCATCGTAATTATCGTCAACTTCAAATACCGTATTTTTCGCCATAGAAGTCACAACTTTTTTGCATAAAGCAACTGCGACTTATACACCGAAGTGACTAATATACGTTTTCCCCCCATATTTATAACCCAATTTTTGGCTGAGATCTGACGTTTTCATTAATTCGGACACAAAAAATATTAAACATTATCATTTGCAGCCACTAGAGGGCCCTCGATCATTATGGCAAGGAAAGTTAAACTGAGACACACCTTTGCTATAATTTTGAGCAAACAAATAATTGTTTGTAAAGTGTTAATCTTGTTAAATTCTTGTTAAAGTCCTCCCGTGAACGCTCCCGCGGCCGCCATTTGGCAGCCAATCGATTTTTGGCACAACACCGGCCTACGTTTCTGGGTGGTCAGCGGTGATGCGTAATAGATGCGACTTATACGATGAAACAACTTATTAATGTTTTTTTTTTCCACTTTATTAGACATATTTGGACTGATGCGACTTATATGCCGGTGTGACGTGTAGGTCGGAAAGTACGGTAGTAATCAAGATGTTCCTCCAAAGATAACTTTGTAGGAGCTGCTTCATTAGATCTTGACCAGTGGTTCATCAGATATTTTGCCAACACTGCAGACAAATAAACACCCATACCCACAACACATACAAAGACACAGGCAAAATATTATGATCATAGGTGTGTTTGAAAATGACTGGCAGTTTTAAAGCTGGTCAGGGCAGATTTTCCTTTAGTTGGATGAATTCTTTGAGAATGAAACTACTTAAAATTAGGGTTGAACGATATGGCCAAAACTTTTATCACAATATATCTTTTAATTTCGGTCGATAACAATATAATTCGATATCAATATAAACAATATAAAAGCCTCAGAAAAACTACAAACTATACAAATAAATTAATGTTCACCTTTTATTTGTATTTAGCCTTCAAAAATTGAAATCACTGTCAAATAAACATAAAATTCTCAACTTTGTCAATATTAATAGTTTTAACTTTAAACAACAACTTTAAAATTGACAGCATTGAAATTTGTTGCTAATGAAATACAATTTTTGGGTGTCGTTATTGATGAGAAGCTGACATGAAAATCTCATGTAAAATACTTAAAAATAAAAATAATCAATTGCATTACTGTATCAAGTAAAAGAGTTTTTGAATGACAAAGCTTTGTATATATTGTATAATGTAATGATTGTTCCATATTTAATCTATTGTAATGAAGTTTGGGGAAAAGCATTCAAAACAATTACAAATCCTATTTTTATTTTTACAAAAAATATCTAAGAATTATTAGTAGTATGAAATGCTATGGTCACCCAACAATATTATTTCATCAGTTGAAATTATTAAAATGATTTGGTTGAATATAGTATTTTACAAGTCATGTATAAAGCTAAAAAATATTAGCCCCAAATATTCAATTAAAATTTGTAAAAAATAAATATAAAAAAGGAGAGTCAACTTAAGGGAATGTAAATGTTTGTAAAACCTCCATTTAGAACTAGTGTGAAGGAGCTGTGTTGTAATTCAGGGAACAGGATTATGGAATTGTCTTGATATCACCATAAAAATTTCTAAAACAATTTATATGTTTAAAAAGATGATAGTTAAAGTTGTTGTGAAGGCATAGTACCAGGTGAAGGATACCTGAAGTTTTTTTGTTTTCAGTTTGGAGATTGTTCAAGTCAAAGTTGTTGTTTGCTTGTAGTTATTTTGAATTTTTTAAATTAGGGGCAGATAAGAATTTTTTTCTTCTTTCTTCAACCTTTTCATTCAATGTTTTCTTTTCTTTCTGATGAATTTGTTTTATTTTAAATGAATGACTAAATGATAAAAACAAACAAACAAACAAAAAAAAACATGCAGCACTGGGGGTGTTTCAGGGACACGTTGGCTCATATTTTATTGTGCTTCATCTTGTGACTCATCATCTTCAGTCAAGTGGAACAAGTTAGATGTTCCAACCGCTAGTTAGAACGACTCTTCGTCACATTTTGCAGCACACTGACTGAAACCTGCAGTTTATCGGATCTTGGAAAGCCGAACCATTTCCAAACCAGCAAATTAGTCTTTTCTCTCTTATCAGTGATGTCATCTTCTTTCTCTTCGCTTGTGAAAGCTTGTTCAGTCACATTCTGACGATCATGGGCACTCTTTTTGAAGCGAAAACTTAACGCGCGTTGGAGATTAGCCTAGCTTAGCCTGCTACCACTAGCTTTCTGGACTTGAGCTCTGCGTAACATTACGTCACCACGCACTTACGTAGTTGTGTCGCACATTTTTCTGTCCGGGGTGAAACTGAAGTGGCCGCTTCAACCCGAACAGAAAAAGAAATGCGTCAGTAAAACGCTGTAATCCTATTGATATATCGAAAATACGCTTAAAACTCATATCATCGTTATTGAATAAAAGTATATCGCGAGATATATCGATATTGAATTATTGTCCAGCTCTACTTAAAATGTTTTGTTTTCGTCACTTGGCAACCCTATTTTCACACATGTAGCTCCACTGTACAGCTTATTTCACAGATCAGTTTGTCTTGTAACTGTACAAAAATAGAGACTCCATACCATATTTTATTCTTCCATATATTATGAACATACATCAGATGTATTTCAGGCAATGTGGCTGAACGGACTTGTATAGCAGGTGTGGAGGAGCTTTATTAGTGTGGTGTCAGGTGAACAGACCACAGAGAACAAGGTGCTGAGGTAAAAGTCATTCAAGACAGGCAGCTCAGAGAGAAGCAGGAGCAGCATTTCTGGGATCAAGATGCACCTGCTGCTCTCACAAGAGCTCTTCAGCAACAGAAAAGAGCTGAGAGAGAGAAAAAAAAACAGCCTTAAAGAAATATCACCTTTTTGATGTTTTGATTATTGACGCTTATAATGGCATGAGATGTGTTTCCAAATCTGTCTCTGCAAAGACTGTAATCACATTATGCACTACATTTTTACTTCTGAGTAAAACTGGCCCCTTTTAACTGCACAGTGGGACATTATAGTGTGGAACGCATTTTGCAAATACCACTCATGCTTTTTCTGGTCTTATCCCAGGGCGATGCAAAACCACACATCAAAACATTTGGTGTGCAGTTGTCTTGAAGCAGCAGTAAAAATAAATAAAATGATGTTAATCCCCCCCCCCCCCCAAAAAAAAAAAATCAGACGTTATGTTTATATAATAAATTTGAAATCAATGAGCTTGAAAAATAAGAGGCCTCAAATTGTGCACAGGTGATGACTGAGGGGGAAAATCAGGGTTCTGTTTCCCAGTTGTGTGCCTTTTCACAAAACACTGTCTTGTACGGCTTCATTATGGCTAGACTGGGCAAATCATTTAAGGGGACTAACTCCTACCCATTCCACAGCCTAATCAACCACAACCATTCTATTTTAAACACAGCAGGCATTACCTATGCATGACAGCAATGCAGCAAATCAAAGGAGAACGACTACAGGACTCACGTTGAATACCTAAATGTTACATTAGCACTTCTATCAGTCTCGCTTCTTTAGAAGACGCAAGTAGATAAAAGAGGATAGGAAGAGTATAGTGGTTTATCGATTGCACGGCAAAACTAAATTGTGTTTTCATTAAAATGTGTTAAGATGGTTTTAAATGCCAAAAAGATTATATTTTACAGTAAATCCTTTTGCAGGCTTTTATTCATTCAGCACTTTTAAACAGGTTCTCTAAGATTAGATTGCTAATACAGGTGCAGCATAACAAGAATCATGAAATTCAATCATTTCAGAAAGTAAAACTCATATTATATAAATTCATTACACATAGTGAAATATTTCAAGCCTTTATTGCTTGTAATTGGGGACTGCCTTTTAAAAGGCAGACACCTATTATTATTATTATTCACCTCAGAAACAGGTTTCTTAACTTTAACGTTAATGCGGCCCAAACCGCATGGCGTACCCCACAAATGTTATCAAAACGACTGACTCGGCTGTGATGTGTGCTATTACTTTTATTGGTGTTTCGTGTTACCTTGGTGATGTAATTTGCTAATAAATTTGCCATTTTTCCTATATAAAATGCCTGAAAGAACACTCCTTACACTAACTGATGCTGTCAAGTCACCTGACAGAGTGTAGAGGCCCCAAAAGAAAACAGAAACTCAATGTTGGATATGTTTGAAACGCACAGGATGTAATCATCAGATGTATCTCTAGAACTGATTAATGTTTGGGACCATTTTGCTTCAAGATGGCTGCCACAGCATCTCAGCAAAAACAAAATTGACTATAACTCAGTAATTCTTTGAGATATTAAGCTGAAATTTAGTATGGTTGTAGCTAAGAGTGAGTTTTTATACATTCCTAATGCAAATTAAATATCCAAGATGGCCACCTTAGCTAAAAGAGAAAAAAAAATACAATAACTGCCATTTTTAGAGCTATTCTGCTGAAATTTGGTGTATTGGTAGCTGAGAACGATCCCTAATAGACTGGAAATCAAACATCCAAGATGGCTGCCTGAGCAGAAATAAAAAACACTATAAATCAGCCAGTTTTAGTGATATTGAGCTGAAATTTGTTGTGATGATAGTTGAAAATGTTTCCTTTCAAATGTTGCATCAAAATCAAAAATCAAAGATGGCCACCAATGCTACTTTTAAATGGCTTTAACTCAGCCATTTTGACACACATATCGAGCTGAAATGTGGTGAGGTTGTAGCTGAGAACGTTCCCTATCACTTACTGAATCCAAATCAAAAATCCAAGATGGCCACCTTAGCTAAAAAAAGGAAAAAATATGATAATTCAGGGATTTTTAGCACTATTCAGCTGAAATTTGGTAAAGTGATAGTAGGAGCGAACCCAAACACATAGTACTGTTAAATTATCAATTTAAATCGGCAGCAGCTTGGTAGTCCCCATCAAAGTTTCTCCAGGAACTTTCTAGTGTTTTGATTTTGATGTTGTAACTTGGCACTATATACTATAAATAAACTGAATTGAATTGAATTGAATGATTATGCTTTACAGATAATGGAAAACCAAAATTCAGTGTCTGAAAATTAGAATACTGTGTAGAGGTTCAATATTATAAATTCTTGATTTCACACCCTAATCAGCTGATTAACTCCTAGACATGAGCTACAAATGTCTCATTCCTCAAGTCAAGCCACTCCAGAACCAGAGATATCAGAAGCGTCTGGCTGAGGAGACGAAGAACTGGACTGTAGCTCAATGGTCCAATGTCCTCTTTTCAGATGAAAGTACATTTTCATGTAATTTGGAAATCAAGGTCCCAGAGTCTGGAGGAAGAGTGGAGAGGTCCAGAATCCACATTGTCCAGAGTGAAGTTTCCACAGTCACTGTTGGTTTGGTGCCATGTCCTCTGCTGGTGTTGGTCCACTGTGTTTTCTGAAGGCCACAGTCAACACAGCATCTAGCTGGACGTTTTAGAGACTTCATGCTTCCTTCTGCTGACGAGATTTATGAAGATGCTAATTTTATTTTTCAGCAGTACTTGGCAACTGCCCACACTGACAAACGTACCAAAAGTTGGCTAAGTTTTTTTTTTTCTTTCTTTCACTGCTCCCTTCTTCAGGGATCACCACAGCAAACTATGTCGCACCAAGACTTGGCAATTATTTTTACACCGGATGCTCTTCCTTACACAACCACAGACCACCGAGCTACCACAGCCCTCTGTGTCGAGCAGGGAGCTGCTGTCTGTGGCGCCCCGGGGAGCAGATGATGGTGGTTAAGGGCCAGAGTGGGGCAAATGAAGGTGGAGGCAGGTGTGGGTGTTTCACCTATTCCACCCACTTTTTGATGTTGTCAGTACTGGGAGTTGAACCAACAATTTTCTGATCACAGGCCCACCTTCTCTAGCCTCTACATCACCACTTACCCCCCCAAAAAATGCTCCAAGAGAAAAAAATAATAAAGCTGACTATGTAATATTTTAATTTTCTGAGACACTGAATTTTGGGTTTTCATTATTTGCAAGCCATAATCAGCAATATTACAATAATGGATATGAGTTTCTTTTTGTTAAATGATTGACCAAAGTAATTTAACTTTTTCACAATATTCTAATTGAGACCCACCTGTAGTAACTTAGACCTATTAAAAACAATCAACAACCCCCCAATAAAACCCATCTGCCCCGTTCATTGATGCAATTCTTATGTACTTGTAGCTGAAGTTTCATTTATGAAATGTAAAAGTTGTAATTTCAGGACAATGGTTTCTACCTGAGGTGTTAGGTTTTTATGGAGATGTTACCTTTACAAAGGCTGACACTGTGCAATACGCTGGATCCCCTGAGGGTCAATTATCTCTCATTGTTCAGGTCCTGCCTCTTCCTTCTCCATCTCGCTGCAAAGGCCAGATTTCTGTGGCAACACAAAGAATTGTGCGATTCATTTTTCAAATGAACTAAAAGATTAATAAGATTGAAAACGATGGTTAGAGATGTGAAAATTCAATCAGGAAAGGCAAGGTGGGATTTTGGAGAAAACTAGGTCTCTGAAGTTGTGCTGAAAATAGTGGAGATCAGAATTATACTCATTACAGAGCTCTTTCTCTCCAAGGAGCCAAATTGCCATGAAACTGCAAGCAGTTTGGATGAGGGAACAGTTACATTTTTGTTTCATCAGCTAATTATTAGTTTAAACATCTTTTTTTCCTAAGTTACAACCAAACTATTCAAAGTATATATATATATATATATATA
>NC_056498.1:62818095-62834285 GCF_014905685.2 Nematolebias whitei | reverse complement strand
ATATATATATATATATATATATATCTATATATATATATATATATTTGAAACACTATCAGCAGATTTAATGTTTTTTTAGTACAAAACATTCAATCATCATTTACTGTAAATCTTGCACAGATTTCAATTTATCTAGCCAAGGCATACAAGTTATTTGAAGAGAGAAAAAAAGCAAATATCAAGGCCAATTAAAAATAATTCTATTGATACAAAATATTTTTCATAATATCAATGATATAACAATATTCAGACTGATAAACTTATAGACTGGTGAACGTTTTTTTTTTTTAATAGTAAATGATCAAATCATAATCAATTCTTTAGTAAAACAAGAATAGCAGATTTCACTTAAAAGTTGAGGAGTATTACTTCAATAGAACTTTAAATGGATCAGTTATTAGATAAATATACTAATATACAGGAGTACTGTGAGCATATGAGATGAAGGGGTTTGCAGCTGAATGTGAAGCAGCTGGAATGAGAGTCAGCTCCTTTAAGTCTGAGGCTGTGGTTTTCAAGAAGAAAAAAGTGCAGTTGAGGATTAATCTTTTATTTAAGCAGGAGTTCAAGTATCTGAGAGTCTTATTAACAAGTGGTGAAGATGGATCAATGGATTAGGGCCTTGTAAACAGTAATTAGGGTGTTGCTTCTGACTTTTGTGGTGAAGAAAGAGTTGAGTCATAAGTAAAAACTTTATTTACTGGTGCATCTACATTGAAACCCTCACCGATGACCATGAGGTATGGAAAATGACTAATAGAATGAGATACTGGATACAAGCACTGGACATGAGCTTCTTCTATGTTTGGGCTCACCTTTAGAGATAAGGGGAGGAGCACCATCATCTAGAGTGAGTTCAGAGTAAAGCTGCTGCTCCTCTGCATCGAATAAAGTCAGCTGATGTGGTTCAAGAATCTGATTAGGATGTCTCTTGGGCTTCTCCCTCTGGAAGTTTGCTGGGCATGTTTCACTCGTAGGACACCTCTGGGCAGACTCTTAACTCGCTGGATGGATCGTACCCTCTCTGGCCTGTGAACATGGTGAGATTCCCTAAGAAGAAACTAAGTGTGTTGCTCAGAAGCAGGATGTATGGCTTTCCCTCCTTGATCTGTTGCCTCTGGATGGATGGATGGATCTATGTATGTATCTATGTATGTATCTATGTATGTATCTATGTATGTATGTGTTCCATAAAGTACTATCTGCCTATTCATCAGAATAAATCAGGACATCAGAATAAGTGTATTTGAACACCTCATAAAATCTTGTAAAAAGAAAGTTACCAAAAAAAAAAAACCATATTAAAAGTAAAAATATCAAACAAATTACTGC
Organism: Nematolebias whitei; assembly: GCF_014905685.2. Lineage (NCBI taxonomy): Eukaryota > Metazoa > Chordata > Actinopteri > Cyprinodontiformes > Rivulidae > Nematolebias > Nematolebias whitei. Next base: position 62,832,953 of record NC_056498.1, on the reverse strand, counting down.
AGTTGCTACTTCTTCAAGAGCCAATTCACAGTAGTTCTTTAAGCTTGTATTCATGTAGTACATTCAACTGCACTTAATGAGGAAATAGTTAAATAATACAAGTTAATTGTAAAAGTACAAAGTCGATGTACATAAAATAAATGTTTCACAGTGAAAACAAAGATCGTCATCTATCATTCAGGATCATCTTCACTATTTATAAAGCAAATTTTACTGCAACAATTTTAAAAACAAGAAATTTATGCTGAAACAAAATGAACTCAACACATGGGACATCTATTTAAAAATATCAGCTAACATAAAAACCTTTCAATTTTAGCCAAACGCAGTGAGGAGTCATAAGGCAAAATGAAGGAATGCACATAAAAAGCATTCTGTTAATGGACTCTCATACCCTATGAATGATTGTCTGTTGCTGAAAAATGCCATTACACATGCCCTCTGCTTCCATTCTTCATCACACAGAGCAAGGGAGCAGGGGCACAGCCTGAGAAATAAAAAGGAGGAAAAGTCATTGATTCTTGCTTCAATAGTGATTTTTCCTCCTGCTTTTGAAATTAAGGTTATGCTACACTGAAATGATCCTGCTGTAATGGAATTCATTTTACACTGTTCAGTTCATGTGCAACATCATCTCATTCACAACGCAACATGAATTTTCTCTCGACGGTTACTGCGATAGCTAATGCGAGCAGTGTTTTGCAACACAACAGATAAAGTAAGTTTAAAATAAGTGTTTTTGGATGTTAAAAATGGAACGAACCACAACATTATGCATTTAAAGCTTGTGACTTGTTTATCCTGTGGTCTGTACATTAACCTAATTGTTTCTGTCCACATATCAGTTGGAATAAATCATCAGTATTACAGCCACAAAGTCAAACATTACAAATTCTGCGGAGTCAACAGTCAAGTGCACATTGCTAGATGAGTTTAGATTGTTTGAAATATCTTAAATGCTTCAGTATCACCTTACTAACATGTATTAAAGTCTGCATGTACAAACCGGATTCCAAAAAAGTTGGGACACTAAACAAATTGTGAATAAAAACTGAATGCAATGATGTGCAGGTGCCAACATCTAATATTTTATTCAGAATAGAACACAAATCACAGATCAAAAGTTTAAACTGAGAGAATGTATCATTTTAAGGGAAAAATCTGTTGTTTCCAAATTTCATGGCGTCAACAAATCCCAAAAAAGTTGGGACAAGTCCATTTTTACCACTGTGTGGCATCCCCCCTTCTTCTTACAACACTCAACAGACGTCTGGGGACAGAGGAGACCAGTTTCTCAAGTTTAGAAATAGGAATGCTCTCCCATTCATGCCTAATACAGGCCTCTAACTGTTCAATCGTCTTGGGCCTTCTTTGTCGCACTTTCCTCTTTATGATGCGCCAAATGTTCTCTATAGGTGAAAGATCTGGACTGCAGGCTGGCCATTTCAGTACCCGGTTCCTTCTCCTACGTAGCCATGATGTTGTGATTGCTGCAGAATGTGGTCTGGCATTATCGTGTTGAAAAATGCAGGGTCTTCCCAGAAAGAGATGACGTCTAGATGGGAGCATATGTTGTTCTAGAACGTGAACATAGTTCTCTGCATTAATGGTGCCTTTCCAGACATGCAAGCTGCCCATGCCACAAGCGCTCATGCAACCCCATACCATCAGTGATGCAGGCTTCTGAACGGAATGTTGATAACAACTTGGGCTATCCTTGTCCTCTCTGGTCCGGATGACATGGCGTCCCAGTGTTCCATTAAGAACTTGAAATCGTGACCCATCTGACCACTGAACAGTCTTCCATTTTGCCACACTCCATTTTAAATGACCCCTGGCCCAGTGCAAACGTCTGAGCTTGTGGAGCTTGCTTAGAAATGGCTTCCTCTTTGCACTGTAGAGTTTCAGCTGGCAACGGCGGCTGGCACGGTGGATTGTGTTCACTGACAATGCTTTCTGGAAGTATTCCTGAGCCCATTCTGTTATTTCATTGACAGTGGCATTCCTGTTTGAGGTGCAGTGATGTTTAAGGGCCCGGAGATCACAAGCATCCAGTAGAGTTTTACGGCCTTGACCCTTACGCACAGCGATTGTTCCAGATTCTCTGAATCTTTTGATGATGTTATGCACGGTTGATGATGATAACTTAAAAGTCTTTGCTATTTTACGCTGGGTAACACCATTCTGGTATTGCTGCACTATCTGCGCAACAATGGTGGAATTGGTGATCCTCTTACCATCTTGGCTTCTGAGAGACACTGACACTCTGTGAAGCTCTTTTTTTACCCAATCATGTTGTCAATTGACCTAATTAGTGTTAATTGGTCTTCCAGCTGTTGGTTATATGCCCAGTTTTCTTTTTCCAGCCACTTATTGCTACTTGTCCCAACTTTTTTGGGATTTGTTTGACACTGTGAAATTTTGAATCAACATATTTTTCCTTTAAAATGTTACATTTACTCAGATTAAACTTTTGATCTGTCATCTATGTTATATTACGAATAAAATATTGACATTTGCGATCTCCACATCATTGCATTCAGTTTTTATTCACAATTTGTTTAGTGTCCCAACTTTTTTGGAATCCGGTTTAAAGCTAGTCATATGTATGTATGTATATTGTATTTACTCATGGAAAACAAAGGCATGCAGAAAAATCACTACAACATTCTATATACACAGAGAAACAGAAACGTGTTAAGAGCCAAATTGTAAGAGTTTATGTTGCTGTCTTATTTAAAAAAACAGTTCAGGAAACACTAAATTTCATGCTCATTAATCCAGGTATAAATCCAGCAATGTTCTGTCGGGTCATCTGGACAGTTTCTTTAGTTGCTGAGACGTTTCGTCCTTCATCCGAAGGACTTCTTCAATCTGAGGAGCCCACCAATCTGAATCCCTCAAACAGCTCACTCCCAGAATGGAAAAAAAAAAAAACAGTTTGCTAGTGATAAGATGGCTTCCGGGGCCCACTCTCTCCCCCATCAACTGCTCTAAGGCAGCCATGCCAAAGTGGTTCAAAATACCAAAGTTCATGCTCATTCATCCAAGTATAAATCCAACAATGTTCAGTCAGGTCATCTGGATGGTTTCTTTAGTTGCTGAGATGTCGTCCTTTTTCAATCTGAGGAGCAGGGTGTATGGCTTTCTTTCCTTCTGCAATAGAGGGTGGTTAGGAAACAGTTTTCATTCTTTTTCAACAAAGCCCCTGCCTCCCTCCCATGGTAGAGCATGCATCAGGATATCCATATTTAAAATTCTATATTTTTCTTCATCATTTGATGTATTTGCACTCATTGTGGTTTTGTTTCTTGTTATACAGATTTTTTTTCTTGTATACAGATTATTTTTAGCTTTGAATTAAAGTTTAGCTTTGATTTAAAGCTTTAATTTAAAGTGTAATGCTTGTTTTGTGATTTGTACATCTGTATGTTAGAATAATATTGAACCAAAGGCTGTGTCCCTTCTTTAAACATGTTGGAGGGAAATACTCCTGGGAGATCCAATAATTTAGTCTTTTTATGATTTTTCAGTTGAATAAACTTTTAATTAACAGATTATTTAATAAAGTCAAAGGGAAAACAGGATTTCACGATAAATCCGGCACTGTTTATTTTTTTTAATCTTCACCAATAAAAAAAACAACAACTTGTTTTTATACATAAAATGCTTAAAAAAAAAACGTTTCCACCCTCCGTCTCTTCATCCTGGTCCTCCCGCCTGCCAGGGCTCGAATCCGGCCTTTGTGAGCTTGGGGCTTGGGGTCCGGCCTTGCGGGATTCAACAGCTCGGCAGCTCGTATGAACCTCCGCAGTGACACCGCTCGCTCGAATTTTATAGTTGGTCACCAAACACAAAAAAACGCCTGGACTTCAGCATTAAACACGGCGTTGTCATTATTGTTTTTAAAATCTTAAAAATAGATCCAGCCGCTGCTCCACATTCAGAGAAATTGCAAATGGTGGCTCAGTGAAAAGTTTCTGTGATCCAGTGACTCCTCCCATTGACCAATCAGAGTCCTGCATTAACGTTTTGGTCCAGACTCAGCTCGACTGAGCTCGCTCACTCACTTATAACATTCTCACGACACACACATATAGGGTCTGAGATGGGCACTTGATGGCATACAGGTGGTGTGATGTGTAATCAATCTCACCTCCGGTACCTGTGCACACTCCCAAATGTAGGGCTTTAGGGCTCTGGGCAAGGGTTGGGGGCAGTGGGGGACGGGCATGGGCACTGCCTGCTCTCTGGTGAGAGGGGTAGGTCTGTGCTGGTTGTCATCTCATCCCCTCCCGTTTTAAACGCACTATAGGACAACATGCATCAACACCTTATTTGAGTGGGCGGAGGGAGGAGTGTTTTTTTTTTGTTATCACATCCCCGCTCTCTGTTTGACATTTGGGGTTGGGGGCAGGGAGGAGGGGTGGGTCGCCTGGCTGGGGTCTGTGCTATGGGTGGGCTTTGGGCTTTGGGGGGTGTTTGTGGGAAGGGCTGGTGCTCCGGTTCTCCCTGGGTCGTTCAAATTTTTGTACTTTTTGGATCTAGGCTCCTAGTTGCTATGACTGGCCCTTCGGCCAGGGTGGCTGCCGGGTTCCGACGGGGGGTCGGCTGTAATTGAGTATGTGTGTGACTGTTGGTGGTGTATAGCGGTGATCGAGGGTGTGGCTTTGCTTTGGCAGGGCGCTGGCTGGTCAGCCTGGTGTGGCATTCGCGGTGGGGGGGTGCGCTGGCGGTATGCCTGGGCATCTCCAGGTCTGTGGTGTGGGGTTGGTGGGGTGCCTGGTCCTTGGTGCGCTGGGACTATCTTCCTCAGCAGCTTCTCCGTACTGCATTGGCCCCCGGCCTGAGGCCAGCCTGCGGTTGCTATCGGGTGGGTGGGGTGCATGGACAACCTGAGAGAGGCTCTGTCGGATTGTTTGTGTGTGCCTGTTTATATGTCAGGTTGGGTTTTGGGCGGTCTGCTCTCCTGGATCATTTTGGACCCCTCATTTAATGTGGGACCTACTTCCCCGTGTCACACTCCCCTCCAGTGACTGGTTCCCCTGCCGCCGGTGCATTGGTGGCTCTCAGTATCTGGAGCTGGCTGCTTGGGTGTGTGCCGACCCGCCCTAGTGGCTGCTTGCTGGGGACCAGGTACCCTGGCTCTGTCGAGCCTCTGTTGGGGGGGTGGGTGGGGGTGGGGGGGATATGACCTGGGGGCTTGGATCTCTGTGTCCATGGCTGGATCTGCACCAGTGTAGCGGGTTGCCGGCAGGGCCTGTGGACAGCCTCCTGGGGCTTCTGCATTGTGGCTATTGGGGGTTGCCCGGGGCTCTCCTCTGCTTCTCTCTGGGGGTGGGGGGTGCGGTTGTCCCTGTTGGGGGACTCCTGGGGCTCCGGGCTTGGGGGCCACTATGTGTCTGTGGCTCTGGTCTTACCTGTGTCATCATCACATCCTGGGGGGACGGATCAGTGGGTCTCCACACCCACTATTGAACATTCTTATGGAGAAACCTTATAGTGACAAGCATGCTCACACAGGTGTTTAGATTCAGGTGTTTATCAGATACACACTCAGTTGAATTTTGGTGGCCACTGAATACATCTTGCATTACCATGTACTGTATACAATACTTTCCAATTATGTTATTACTATCATTGTATATACGCATATGTTGTTTTGTTGTTGTGTTTTTGTATTTTTTCTTTCCGCAGGTCTAGAGGCAGACTTCATTGGTGTTGATTTGTATTTTCTCTATACCTCTCTCTCTCCTCTACCCCATCTCCTTCTATCCCTTTCAACACTTCTCCCACTTTTCTGCCTCTCTTTTTTTCTTTGTTTTTCGTCCATTAAAAATAAAAAGATTTTTCTTCAATGGCCATTTGGAAAGTTGCAGAAATATTATTCTCCATTAGAAAGTCTTTTCAAGTTTTGAAACTTCAAACATATATCTTCCAATTTTTTGAACCAGTAGGAGGGCTTTCCTGTTTGCAAAATTCCATAAAAAATCCTATTCGACATCTTGAGATAACATTTTCTTGCCTTCTAAAACTCCTTTATCATAAACATTACAACGAATGTTTGACTTTTAGCTTTAAGATAATTATTTATTATAAAAATTAATCAACATAACTAAATACTCAAGGTAAAGATGCATTAAATAATCAGTTTGAAGAATAAAACATGCTCTTCTTGTGTAATCAATTTAAATAGTAAAGGTAACAGGTAATGGAAACAAAATGGCTAAAAACATTTGCATGGAAATTGTTGAACATAACAGCAGAGAAGCACCTTTATCGCTAAGATTTGAATTACAGAACAATTTGATCCTCTACTGAAGAACTGTGCAGACCTGGATTATGATCCTCTGCAACATCTTTTGGAAAATGTGCGACATTTATAATATGCATTGCTGGAGGTCATGGGGAGGTGCACAACGATGGATGGCAGATTTCAGAAGAGTCTTTTCACACATTTACTGCAGCCCTGAACTTTAAAGACATAACACAGAGAAGCTGTATGTGAGAATGCAAATGCTGACATCAGTCATAGTGAGTGTTAAACGGCTGACTCCTTGGTGCAAAATCCTTGTTATATCAGACTCAGCCCATAGGCGAATAGAGCAGGTAACTGACAAAAAAGTCCAATAAGAACTGATGAACTCTCTGCTGCCTCAAAAGTTGAAGAGAACAAAACAATTGTCATAATTTTTTTTTATTATTATTTTGGATTGTAGAAGCTGAGAACAGAAAACATGCAGTTATTCATCTTTATTCCATTATGTTACATTCTTTGTTGAAATCAGGTCTCTTTTGTAAATGAGTCCTCGAGGCTCAATGGGATTTACTTGTCTAAATAAAGGTTGAATGAATGAATGAATGTTGATTAAAGTTTTGTCTTGGGCTACACAAAAGGTATTCCTATAGTAATGGATTCATCTGATCTCAAGACATTATTACTTTCTTTAAGATAAATCCTAACATGATAGTCTAATCTAATCACATTCTTATCTGATATTATGTAATAACTTATTTTTTGGCAGCTGGTTAATTCTGAGTTAAATTTTTGGCAGTAATATTTGTAACTCAGGGAAAAGATTCAACAGTAGACAGGGCAAAAGGTTCAAGGTTCAAGGATCTTTGTCATTCACACCACATGTGGTACATGAGGTGGAACAAAATTGTGCACTTGTGTGTGTATTGTGTAAAAGGGTAAGTGATTTTATTGTGAGTCCCTTACAATGGCTTAGTTAGTAGCATTGTTGACTTGCAGCAAGAAAGTTCTGGGTTCAGTCGCATTTGCTGGTTGAACCTGTCTTTCTGTGTGGAGTCTGCATGTTCTCCTCATGGTTGCGTCGTTTTTTTTTTTTTTTTTTCCGGGTTCTCCAGTTTTCCCCCAGAGTCCAAAACATGCATATTAGGTCACTTCGCCCTTGATACGTGGGGCTCTCATCTTACGGATTATTCTCGCAATTTGCCACTGTGACTTGTTTCCCCATTCTGTGAGCAGGATTGTTGATGCAAAGTAGTCAGTATCGTAGCAGGTCATTGTGTTCAAGCCACTCTGCCCGTTATGGTCCTTAATCTCCCCATAATCATACTTCACTTTCTTTAGCTAATCCCAGAACTGCTTATAAATCTGAGTGTAGCCATTATCTCCCAACATCTCTCTGTAAATGTTCTTACTTCTTGTGGTACCGTCCATCAACATGATGAGGAAGTGGAGGTTCAGATGTAGTTTTCAGTTTTGCTGGGCGGGTCATCCAGTGACGTAGCACTGCAAACCAATCAATGGCTGCTGTCTGATTACATAAAAATTGGCACACCAGAGCAGTCCACTTGAAACCTCAAACAAAGTGGTCACATAAACTGGGCTGAGGGGTGGTGGATGCCAGCAGTGGGCAGGCCTGTAACTGATGAGGTGTTGTGCAGAACCAATGAGGGTTGAGACAGTGACAAAGCATCATTGGACTGACTAATGTTTATGTGGTCAGATTGAAAATGCAACAGGTCCAGCAGGGAAACCCAGACATTCTTCTACCCAGTGACACTTTCACCTGCAGGATTTCAAGGCATTCCCAGGGCAGAAAAAAAAGTAAATTGAGAGCTTTTCCAATTGTTTAATCTCCGACCAAAGGAGGACACTTATTACTTAGGACAAAACCTCAGTTCATTGAGTCGTCTCCTGCTCTTTCAGATTATCACTCATGAACAAAACATTCAGACAAACTCCTCTGCTTGGGACAGTGACTCCATAAAAGATTTCCCAAGCATTCCAACATTTTGTTAGGATTCAGTGTTTCTGGTTCCATGGCAGCTGATTACTTCTCTTCATAAGGCTGAGTCATACCAGGAATCATCATTGGACCATTGGCCACCTCACAGTGATTAGCAGCCAACTTCTGTTTTTGTGACTCTTGACTCTTGAAACTAACTGGAAGCTTTTGTGAATCTTGACTATTTTCTGTAGAATCTTCATGGGTTACAGTACTTGGATTACCCGTTTCCTCATCCTCTTCCGAGAATCACCTCCTGTGGGAAAATCATCTACATCTCCAAGAGACAAACATAACATATCAGGTTACCTCGGCTCAGTCTTTCACTGCCAGCTCGTTTCCAACACCCAGCCTTGCAACTGGAGACCATCCCCTTAGTCCAGTACTTGGAGACCTGGCAGATACCTTTCAAGCATGAAAACAAATACCAAACATCACCACTTTTATTGTCTATCCAAACAGGTCTCACTTGTAAAAGAGTCTTCAAAGCTCAGTGTGGTTTACCTGTATAAATAAAGGTTGAATGAAAAAGAAGAGGTTCATGATCATCCATCCTTCTGTCTATTTATCCATTATCTTTACCCACTTCTTTCTTTTCGGGTTATGGGGGGTTCACTGATGCCCATATCCAGCCCTCACTGTGAAAGAGGCAGGGTACACCTGGACAGGTTACAAGTCCATCACAGGGACACCTAAAGACAAATGAGACAAATGACTATTTACACTCACTCAACCGATGGACAATTTAGAGTTACCAATTCTCCTAACATGCATGTTTTTCGTATATGGAAGGAAACCAAAGTACCCAGAGAAAACCCACACATGCATGACAAAAACATGCAAACTCCACCCAGAAAGGTCCTCGGCCAGGATTTGATCTGGCAACCTTTTTGCTAAAAGGGCACAGTTCTACCAACTGTGCCACCCAAGTAAGAGATACAATATTGAAACATACAAAACCTACTGTATCATCTGAACTCGCATCTTATTGTACTAGATCCTTTGGTCCCAGTCCTTCCCTCACCCCTTTAAATAAATTGACTTACCTTTTACTGTACATCATCCATCTCAGCTTGGTTCTTTTCTGTTTCAGTATTCTGGTGTTCAGGTTTAAAAATACTTTTGCCAAAAATGACACTATCTAGTAGAAAACCATGCCCTCAGACTTAAAGGAGCTAATCCTATCACCTTAGGAGCTTTACCTTTGGCTACCAACCTCCCCAGTTCAAGTTGAGGGTCATGGCCTGAATACACTAAGAAAACTACATCTTTTGAAAAAAAAAAAAAAAAAAAAGACACAAAGTTAAGTGCCCCAAACCAGACAATCTCTTCTCTATAACTGCCTTAAAATTTTGTCCAAATACACCACAATTACAATCAGAGAGAAAGGGCAGTCCTGATGTTGTCCATCCCACAGCAGGATTGAGCTACACATTGCATTGATGATGCAAAGCTCTAGCCAAAGGTACACAGACAGAATCACCCTTAAAAGCAACCCTGACACCCCAAACTCTTGCAGAAACCCCCACAGATTGCCTCAAGAACACCATCAGATAATGTAGATAAAATAAATAAAATTCCACATTTTGGCAAATATGATTGACCATTCTAAAAAAGTTAAATCTGGTCCTCTGGACATTCAAAAAACAAAACAAAGCAAAACAACAAAAAAATGTAGAAACGTTTCGTCTCTCATCCGAGAGACTTCCTCAGTCTGAGGTGCTGTTTTCAGCTCAGTCTCTTAAATAGCACCTTCTCAGAGTGGATCGAATGTCCAGAGGACCAGATTTAACTATTGTCCTTGTTTCCCAAGCCTACCAAATATATATATATATTGGACTTAAGGAAGTTCAACCCAGAAATCTCTATCTCCATATCAAATTACATTCAAATAACTTTCATATTAAATTCACTGCAGTCTCTAAAGGCTTGAGTGGTGTTTGTCATGTGTCAGCTATCCAAATGGCCCCTTTGTAACAGTTCCTTTGTTAGCTTGAACACAGATGAGTCACTAGAGCTTACAAGAACTACTAAAATCCGTGAATATACGTGCAGTTCACACACTTAGTTACTTGAGCAACTATTTTTGGACATGTGAAATTGCATTAATTAAACAGCCAGCTGTTTATTTAGGGAACTGACTGCTTTTCTACACTCGGAAAAATAATTTTCTAAACACAGGCTAGGGGAGGGTGAGCAAGAATTCTCAGTTGTATTACAATTCTCATCATGAGTTTCATTATTTGAATGGCTGAAACCGCTTCCAGTGTGAGGATTCAGCAGTCCTATGTTTCAAAGCGATAAGGCTGCTTCAAATAAAGGATAAATAAATAAAATTACTTGTTAAGTGTGGACACGAAGTGACAGCATTTTGGCCGGACTGGCTAAATATGGTTTATTGCTCAGCGAGGGTATTAAAAGATAATAGGTTGTGATTTTCAGCAGAAACCTGCCTGGGCCTGGTTTTTAATAAGAGGCTGACTATGAGCTGCAGAGATCTGTGGCACTGTGCATTTCCACAGGGACTGTGTTGTATTGACCTCAGACAGTCTCTCCGTGCAACCGGAACCACGTCTTGTTTTTCCATTTTATTTCTCCCCCACTCACTGTCCATGGAACAGTTTATGGTTGTTGCATCAGTTTATGAAATTTAGCAATTTAATATCCTAAATTAGAATATGAATATTTGTTTAAAACATACTCTTAAAGAGTTGGTGCTTTATTTGAGTTACACTTTGTTTCATTTGCTACTGTCATCCTGTTATTTTATTCTAGGCCAAGAGTTGTTATGTTGATGAAGTTACATTTAGCCTTTTCAGAGATTACAACTAAATAAGCAGTACACAGTTTTTATATTTTAGTAAAGGTCTAAATGATTTAATTAGTTATTCGGATAGCAGGTTTAATTTTTTGGGAACCCAACTTAATATGCCTTTTGAAGAGATAAAGCATGATTAGGGGTTATTTTTAGAAGTATATAAAGAAAATTCAGTTGAACAGATGACAAATTAGATTGATTGCAGAAATGGATGGGATGATGGAAGCTTTAAGAAAAGTCACAAGATTGCACTTGAAGTAAAATGCTTTCTTGACAGCCACTTATTTATGGCCTTGATAAATCCAAAAATTAAATCCAGAGTTCTCTGTAATACTTAAAAATAAAATACTGACAATTATTTTGTGAGAAATATATTGCAGCTATAGGCAAAATGATGCGAATGGCGTCCATGTGTCTGCGTGTGTGCACGTGGGCTCATTTGTCCATCCATCAATTTTCTTTACCCGTTTATTCCATTTTGGGTCACGGGGGTCGCCGGTGCCCATGTCCAGCAATCACTGTGCGAGGGGCAGGGTACACCCTGGACGGGTCGCAAGTCCATCACAGGGCCACATAGAGACAAACGAGACAAACAACCATTCACTCTCTCACTCACACCTAGGGACAATTTAGAGTTGCCAATCAGCCTAACATGCATGTTTTTGGTCTGTGGGAGGAAACCGGAGTACCCGGAGAAAACCCACGCATGCACGGAGAGAACATGCAAACTCCACCCAGAAAGGCCCCCGGACCGGGATTTGAACCAGGGACCTGCTCGCTGAGAGGCAGCAGCTCTACCAGTTGTGCCACCGTGCTGCAGGCTCATTTGTCTTTTGTGTTAAAAATCTATTTGTTTAACATGAGCATAAATGTTGGTTACGTACTCTAACCCCAGATTCTATGAGTATAGGCATAGCCCTTTAAGACTGTTGCTAGTGGGTTTATCCCTAGGCGCACAGCGCAGCACTGAAAACTTTAGTCCACGCCCACCTGCTGTGTGTGGGCCTCAACCCCGGTCCGTATAAATTACGGTGAGACCAGGTAATCGGCTCCCAAATAGCTTTTTTCTTCAGCCATTAGGAACCAGTGAGGCCCAGAGCTTAAAGGGCTACGCCTATACTCATAGAATCTGGGTTTGCAGTACGTAACCAACGTTCTATTTCGTATAGGCTTTGCCCTTTAAGACTGTCGTAGTGGGTTAAAGGCGAAGCAGGATGTAGTCTATGCCTCACTGGGCCCATTCAGACACACCACGAAGCACCTGCTTGCACAAAAGAAACATTTCATCACTCAGCCTTCTGTGTGCGTAATTGATGTGCTCCATGCTCGGGAGCGCACCGGAGAAGATCTCTGGTCAGGAAAAAAAGGCTGAGATTTCAGACCTGCTGCTGTGAATAGGAACATCGGAGGATACTAATTGTAACAGTGTAACGATAAACGGAGCAGACCAACAGCTCCTCGGGATGAACTGGTTAAAAACAATAAAATCAGCAGTCATGAACTTGTGACTGATAAAAATATCTCACACTGCGACTGCATGCAGGCAGGTGTGAGCTCAAAAGTGAGGCTCCATGAAACAAACAATCATTCTGTCAGAACCCTGAGAACAGAATGGGTCATGGAGAAAGTAGAAATATCACATAGATAAAAAAGAGTCATTGATCATGGCAATGACCAGGCAGCCGCCATACAAATAGCCTCCACTGTCATCCCTCCATGCAGAGCCATAGAGGATGAAATCCCTCTGGTGGAATGCGCTGAGATTCTCTGGAGGATCCAGTCCAGATGAACTGTAAGCTTCAGAAATAGCCCCACACAACCAGTGTGAGAGGCGCTGGGTGGATAGAGGACGTCCTGAAGAGCTGTCCCAGTAATGCATGAACATACGCTGAAAACGGCACAGTGTGGCCGTGTGCGCCACGTAACATGAAAAATGCGCGCATGGGACAGAAGGAGGTGAGATGTTGCTTCCTCCTCAGAATTATGAGGAAGAGGATAAAACCCATCTTAGGTTATCACTCTCGATCTGAATGAGTTTGTGATGTTTTTTAGAGCAGGGTTAAAACGCAGTACAGCTGAACTGCTGTCAGCTTGAATTCTGAGACATGAGGGAGTAACAGAGAGAGCAAACAAACACTCACTCTCTCTGCCGACATCGGAACTAACAGCAGGGCTGTTTTAATGACAGAATTTAAGTGAAACCTGAGCTAAAATCTCAGAATAAGCTTTGATCAGAGCGTGCAGGACTATCATTAGGTCTCACTGTGAAGCTAGTGGACGTGACACCGGTCTGTGTCTCCGTACACCTTTCAGGAAACGCTTCATCAACGGGTGATTAAGAACTGTTCTGTCACTGAAGCCCTTGTGACAGGAAGAAATAGCTGCTGCATAAGTTTTAATTGTGCTGAACGCTAGATTTCTGTCCATCAGCTGCTACAGAAAAGACAGCATGCCACCTAGTGGACATGAGATGGCCTCCACTTCTTTCTCTGCGCACCAGCGCCGAAAAACTGTCCACTTGATGTGTACAGCGTTGTGGTAGAAGCAGCTCGTGCACCCTGACGTTCGCACCACATCCTGTGGGATGCCCATCTTTTCTAAACGGATCTGTTCAGCGGACAGACCCAAAGATGCTGACCTATTGCTGGGTAACTCCTGATTGCTCTTCCTGTCTGGAGGGGAGGTCTGGAGGGGAGCCCCCCCCCCAGCAGTTCCCACGGCCGAGCCAATATCACTCGCTGCAGATTCGGGAACCACGGAGCGCATATGCGTTGGGGAGCTACGAGGATGACTGACGGTTCTTCCTCCCGGTCCAGGGTCCGTGATATCGGCAGGACTGGAGGGAACGCATAAAGGGCATTTTTGGCCACGGGCTGTGAGCGAAGGCGTCCACTACTAACTGTGGGTCATCTCGTGGGCTCAGTGAGAACACTAATTGACACTGGGCGTTCTCCCGTGTGGCGCACAGATCCACTGCTGCTCGGCCAAACCTGCTCCAAAATCCTAGAAATCAGATTGGGATGGAGGCTCCAGTCTCTGTGGCGGGGACTGCCCCTTGAAATGATATCCGCTCGCTTGTTCAGGACGCTGGGAATGTACACTGCCCTGATGGAGAGCAGGTTTTTGTGTGTGCCCAACACAACAGCTGTTTCACGATGCATAACAGTTGGGCTGAGCTCATGTCTCCCTGACGGTAACTGTCGTCACTTGTTGTCTGTGCGGACCAGAACATGCTGATCCCGCAGCAGGGGGCAAATGCTGAGTCACGTTTCAGACCGTGAAACATTCTAGCACATTATTTTAAAGCGACATGTGGTCCAGCCACTGTGCTCCCACTGCTTGGGACAGACACATTCCTCCCAGCTTGACAGGAACATGTCTGTGAAAACAAACGTGTGATGTAGGCCTGCTGACAGGAACTCCCTCTGACTGAATGAGAGGGTTTCCCCAGTGATTCAGATCGGTTCTCACGGAGGGGGGCACAAAGATAATCCACCTCTTCTGGCACACAGGATCTTTGTGCAGGTGGGCGAACCATCTCTAAAGGTGTCTCATGTGAAATAGGCCCAGCGGAACCACGACGTGGGCCGCTGACATCGTCCCAAGAGTCGCATGACAGGCAGAACTGTCACTATGCTGCAGGGTTTGACACAGCGGAGCTGGGTTTGACACGGAGAAACTGAACTGATAGAGCTTCGGCTCTCGGCTGTGATAAATGGGCTCTCATTTAAGTTGAGTTAGCTCCACTTTCAGATAAACAATCATCTGGGACGGACAAACAG
>NC_056498.1:62814396-62817995 GCF_014905685.2 Nematolebias whitei | reverse complement strand
TATATATATATATATATACACATACATACATACATACATACATACATGTATATGTGTGTGTGTGTAGCAGAGAGTGGTGAAGGCTGCACAGAAGTCTGTTGGAGTCAGTCTCCCCACCATCACAGACATCTATACCTCCAGATGCAGGAAGAGGGCCACCTGCATCATGAAGGACCACACTCACCCAGCACACACACTTTTTGCCCCGCTCCCCTCAGGAAGGAGGTTGAGGAGCATTAAGTGTAGAACCACTAGACTGAGGAACAGCTTCTACCCTGAGGCTGTTAGACTCATGAATCTCTAACCAGGATAATCACTGTGAAAAATCACATCTCATCTCATGTTGCTGCTGATCTGTTTCATGTTGCTGCTGATCTGTTTCATATTGCTGTGTTCATTCGAACTCATCTGCTCACACAGACTCTCGTTTGTGCTGCTGTTCGGTGTATTGATTTATGCTACTAGTGCTTAGTGTATTTTTAGTTGAGGTTTTTCTTAGTTCATATCTTAGATCTTATTAATGTTTTGTTTTTTTACTTTTTATTGTTGGATGTAACTGGGACCCTGTGCACACAATTTTGTTCCACCACATGTACCACATGTGTTAGGAATGACAAATAAAGAAACTCTGACTCTCTCTGATATATATATCTTCTTCTTTCAGCTGTACCCTCTTCAGGGGTTGCCATAGCGAGTTATCCTCCTCCATCTCATTCAGAGTGAGGACAGAGAATGCAGAGAGATGACAACCTCCATGTCCTCTCTAACTGCATCCATATATCTCCTCTTTGGCCTTTTTCTTCATCTTTTTACTGGCAGTTGCATTTCCAACATTCTGCTACCAATATACCCACTCTCCCTCCTCTGGACATGTCCAAACCATCTCAGTCTGTCCTCTCTAACTTTACCTCCCAGTGGTTCAACCTGTGCTGCACCTCTGATGATCTCATTCCTAATCTTATCCATTCTTATCACTCCTAAGTAGAAACTCAACATCTTCGTTTCTGCTTGTTGTAGTTGTTTACTTCAAAATCTTGGAAGCACAGAGGTTCATAAAGATCAGAGACACCCCTTACTGGTACTAAGAATAAACAGAGTCAGAGTCAGTGAGGTTTTATTGTCATTTCAGCTATGTACAAGTACATACTGAAATGCAACAGTGTTCCCCAGGATCACAGTGAAACATAGAACATAATGTACAAAACAGATACGCAACAGCACAATAAATACAAACAGACCTATAGTAAATGCAAAATGACATACTACTATAAAACAAAACAAAAAACATTTATACAAATAACAACATCTCAGAGCATTTTTACAGAATGCATCTTCTTTTCTTGCATGAGGAGTCCTTGTATTTTTCACCTCAAAAACACATTTACTTCCATATTTTTAAATTCAAAGGAACAACTTGTTGCACACTTGTCTCTGAAGTGTTTGTCTTCACTGATTATGTGTTGGCATTACGGTCCTCCTCCCTCAGTGGGCACCTCTCACAATCTGCCTTGTCGCTTTAGCATTTTTACATAACTTGGATTGGCAGCCTGGCTTGTGAGACACTGTATTGGCTTGGTAGCATGGGCCATATTCACTCTTGTGATGTTTACACAGTCTGATTGTGGTTAACTCCACTGCCTGTAAGCAATTTTTGAATAGCAGCAAGCCATATGACTGAAGGTTTTCATGCAACATTTTGGAAGGAGATGTTCTGTGAAAAGTGGCTTGGCCTAGAAAATGGAGTTAAATTAAAGTTAAAAAAGTGTGAACATGAATAAAGAATTTATAGTTTGGAGTCTGTACTTATCGCAGTTATGCTTAACGGATCATGACATGCCACCTGACCACTGGCTTGTCAAAACAGGATGGGTTCTAAAGTAAGACAAGAAGAAGTGTAATTCTCTGTGAACTGATAACTTGTGATGTCTTATGTCTTACGGTCATAATAAATCTTCATGTCATGCAGGGTGTACATGCCACTGAGTGAGTGCAGCTACAGTGTGTGCTCTAAGGACATTATTACTTGCAGTGTTCCCTCACTGAGGACTGAACTAGGCCAAAGGGCCTTCTACTCCGCTCCTGTTTCCTGGAATATCTTGCAAAAAAATCTGAATTTCTCGACCTTGACCTCTCTGTCTTTACACATTTGCTAGGTTCCTGAGAAAAAACAATGCAGACATTGTTCTTGTTTTTAATTTTCTACACCGCCTGTTTTATTTGGTTAACTTTTCTTTTAAATGCCATTTTATTTTCACTTGTTAAAAAAATAAATCTCAATTTGTACGCATCCTTTATGATTGTCTATTGTTGTCTTTGTTGTCTACTGTTGTCATCATTCT
This sequence comes from Nematolebias whitei, assembly GCF_014905685.2. NCBI lineage: Eukaryota > Metazoa > Chordata > Actinopteri > Cyprinodontiformes > Rivulidae > Nematolebias > Nematolebias whitei. The sequence continues at coordinate 62,815,656 of NC_056498.1, read as the reverse complement.
TAGTTTAAAACAGGTCTCTCTTGTAAATGAGCCCCAGAGGCTCAGTGGGATTAACCTGTCTAAATAAAGGTTGAATGAATGAAAAGTGTACTGAGGATAGGTACCAAATTAGTTTGCTTTGGCAAAATATTTATTCTAAAATACAAAAAGCAAAATCTTTGCAGAAATTTTGAAAAGGTATCTTAAAAATTGTTTCAGTGTCAGCATCTTTCAGAAAGTTATCTGCTGTTATTCACAAACAGCTCTCATGAAAGTAGTACCTTTTTACAGGAAGTTATTATCTTTACAGTGTTGCTTTAAGATAAGACAGAAATTTAGTGATCCCGCAGGGAATTGTTGTGCCAGAGATTGTGTGGACGTTTTCTAGTTTTAAGTTTCTGTTTTGTTTGGTTTGTGGTTTCATTTCCTTGTTATTCACTTCTCTTATAGATCAATTAAAAAATTGCATCTCCTTCAGAAAGTATATATTTATGTAACATCAAAGTTCAAGTCAAGTCCCATGGACGGTTTCTTTTTGTTGAAACATTTCGTCTTTCATGCAAAAGACTTCATCAGTCGGATGATCCACAACAAACTCAGTCCCATAAGAAGCACACTCACATAGTGGGCAAACCAGTTTGATGGTGGTTGCCCTTTTCAACAAAAATAACCCGTCCAGAGGACCTGACGTAACTTTATTGGATTTTTTACCTGAATTATTGAGCATGAACTTTGATGTTTTGAACCACTTTGGCCATGGCTGCCACAGACGAGTCGACGGGGGAGAGGGCAGACTCCAGAAACTACCTTATCACCATCTAACTGGTTGGTCCACTATGTGAGTGCGCTGCTTGTGGGACTGAGTTTGTTGTGGCTCCTCAAACTGATGAAGTCTTTTGCATGAAAGAGGAAACGTTTCACCACAAAGAAACCATCCAGAAGGTATTTATGTAAACTGTTTCGATCTTTTGTTTTACATTTCTTTCGATCCATCCATCCATTTTCTTTACCCGCTTTTTCCATTTTGGGTCACGGGGGTCGCTGGTGCCCATGTCCAGCAATCACTGTGCGAAGGGCGGGGTACACCCTGGACGGGTCGCAAGTCCATCACAGGGCGGTTCCAGAACATTTCGTATTTATTTATTCAAAATCTGGGTTTACGTTTTTCTTTAGCTCCGTCTCATATATTTTTGATAATGCTGTTTTTGTTTTGCCTCACCACATATATTTTTAATTTTCTTTAGTTTCATAGTTTTGCAATTTTTTTTTTGTATTTTATAA
>NC_056498.1:62813511-62814296 GCF_014905685.2 Nematolebias whitei | reverse complement strand
AAAAAAAAACTTTAAGCGTTTAGTGTCAAGTTGTTGAAAGTTTTGTTTTTGCAACTATAAGGCTTTCATGATCCCATCATTCAAAAAAGAAATTCAATCCAAAACTGTTTTTTTCTTCTTCCAGAAACCAACTATGAAAAATGGATTGCAACAAAAATCTCAACCAGTATTTATTCACATAAAGGAAACATGCATATGTTGCAGCAGTTCTATGATATATATAAAGAGTGTATTCAAAATCAATTATACCTAATATTATACATCAGTCATACAATTATTTTGTTTATAAGTAATATTTAATGCCCACTGACTGAAATGCAAAAGGCCATGATCATGATTTTGTCTGTGTCTGTGCAAAATATCTCAGAAACCAATGGATGGACTTTAATAAAATGTTGAGAAGGGTTACACAAGATGTATGTACACTGTTTAAGGGAAAAAAAACACATAAGATTGTATAAAATGACTAAAACTTTGTCATATCAACATGTGAGATCCTTCAAGAAATGGGGCTTCTTTGGCATGTGGAGCAGCGGTAGGGCAGCTGACTTGGGGACCAGAAAGTCACAGGGTTGATTCCCCATGATGTTCATGAGCAATACGTCCATTCCCCAATTGCTCTGCAGGTACTTAAAAAGCTGTCCGCTGCTCTACTTGAGTGTATCTCATATGTGTAACTGGTTAAAACCAGAGGACACATTTTGTCACTATCTATCTATCTATCTATCTATCTATCTATCTATCTATCTATCTATCTATCTATCTATCTATCTATCTATCTATCT
>NC_056498.1:62811081-62813411 GCF_014905685.2 Nematolebias whitei | reverse complement strand
TCTATCTATCTATCTATCTATCTATCTATCTATCTATCTATCTGTCTGTCTGTCTGTCTGTCTGTCTGTCTGTCTGTCTGTCTGTCTGTCTGTCTGTCTGTCTGTCTGTCTGTCTGTCTGTCTGTCTGTCTGTCTGTCTATCTGTCTGTCTGTCTGTCTGTCTGTCTATCTGTCTGTCTGTCTGTCTGTCTGTCTGTGTGTGTATGTGTGTATGTATGTATGTGTGTATGTATGTGTGTATGTATGTGTATATGTATATGTATATATATATAGTTGACAAATGCATTGCACTTTCCTTTTCATTGCCAGGCTTTTAATCTTACTTGTGTATGTACCAATGTTATCTTGCATAGCTACTTCTGCCTTTCAGGGGCATGAAAAATATTAGTTTTGACTCAAGAGTCTGAAAAAAATGTGCTTTTGGGCTTTTATTATATTACACTTTGCTCACATGTCATCACTGAAACCCCCCGCAGGACATCCTGCCTACAGAGCTGTAAACCACCCACTACAGGAAGAAGAAGAGCCAGTACAGCCCTCCAAGTGGTTTTAAGCCACAGGTTAATCTCATCTTTGAGATAATTAATGAGCTTCATTAATATTTTCTGGTGTAAGATCTACTGAGATGATTGCTTCTTTGTGATAGCATTCATCGTCTCAGAGGTCTTTAATGCTCATTATGATGTCTGTACGGATTGCATTATAAAGTGTTTTGAAGGCTGCACAGTCCCCAATGTCAGGCAAGGTAAAACCTGAGTCAAGCTCATAACAATAATGTCCTATTACAATTCACTTGTCAAAAGCAGCCTTTGCACAATCGTTTGATGAGGTCTAGCAAAGCTCATTTGGGGGATGTAGTTGTTTGAAGCAACAACACCAGAAGGGAAGAATTGTTTCTACCTTTGCGCTTTGCGAACTATCTGTTTGTTTGCTGCACATTTTGGCACCACATTTCGTTTCTGTGACAGCTCCAACAATTGTGGTTGCTATAATAAATTTCTCTCTAAACATACTTCACAAGAAAATAAACTGGACTCGGGTCCTGTTAGACCAGCGCTGAAAGGCCATAAGAGGTCCCATTTTAGGACTTACTTACACTTGATGTATGTTTTCTCTGTTCATTTTTATACATCACTGTTGTATGTAGCACATTTGTTTCACCTCAGTTGCTTGCCCACTGGGTGGGGTTCCTTGTTTTTTTTTTTGCAGACATTCCCCAGTTGTGGATCATATGATGCTCTTGTGTTGCTTCGTAATGTTTTACACATGGCTGCTGGGCGTGGATCCAAACTTGGAGTAGAATGGTGTTTTTGTTCAACATGGATCATCCCAGAAGAGAGCAAAAGAGTACACATGGCCGTCTCAGACAGGCCTGTCAAGATGTCCACGAAGGGCCCACGTCAGTGCACCCCACTGGGCAGCTGCAGCCTGCCAGGAGCCCATTCACAATCTACTATGGGAGGAGACGTCAGTCCTTTCTCTCAGGGTTTACGTTCTACATAGAATCTTGACTGGAAGGTCGAAAGATATCACAAAAACAGTAAGGTAATAAGAGTCTAATAAAACAAAACTGGAGGTTGAAAATTTAATCAGTTTGAGACAATTTTGTTAAATACTTTTGTCATGGATTTAATAAGGTTACAATTTTTATTTATTTATTTTTTACGTCAAGACTATAAGGAGCACGATGCAATTAAATGTTAAAAAAAGAGCTTTTTCAGAAAAAATAGTTCAAAACTAATACAATGTGATCCCAGCTCATCCAATAGAGAATCAAGCATCAGTTATTAAGAATTAAGTCAATTCAATAAAACCATCCATCCATTATCTATACCCACTTATTCCTCTTCTGGTTGCAAGGGTCACCGATGACACAAAGAGACAAACGAGACAAACAATCATTCACTCTCTCACTCACTCCTACAGACAATTTAGAGTCACCAGTCAGCCTAACATGCATGTTTTTGATCTGTGGGGAAAAAAAACGGAGTACCCGAAGAAAATTGGAGCATGCACAGAGAGAACATGCAAACTCCACCCAGAAAGGCCCCCGGACCGGGATTTGAACCGGAGTAACCTGCTCGCTGAGAGGCAGCAGCTCTACCAACCGCGCCACCGTGCAGCCCATGAAAAACACACACATAAAAAATAACATTATAAGCTGGCCCAGAACTGACAAACTGACTCAAGATAACTAAAAAGAAATGCAACATTTTTACAAAGAGAAAATCAATTTTGAAGAGCTTTAAAAAGTCTTCCAAATCCAAATTAACAAAATGAAAAACAACTTTAAAGACAAAAAACATCCATCATGCAACTTCAGTTTATAT
>NC_056498.1:62806246-62810981 GCF_014905685.2 Nematolebias whitei | reverse complement strand
AAGAGGTTTTCTTCACCTGTGTGCGAACCACTCGGGTCCTATGTGTCATTTTTCTGACGACCTGTGAGGGGCAAGGAGGAGACCTGCCTTGTTAAAAATGAATGCGTCAAGAGAAGGAAAATCAATGGCTACAACAATGGAATCTATTTAGTGTGAACTCACCAATGACATCAGCGACACCTGCAGTCACCGGTGATATGTTGAACTCATTAAAATGATTTAGGTTGTTCTTCAAAGAACTACGGTTCAAATCCCTGGACAGAAGTCTGGCAAGAATCAGAGCAGCGACACTGGAGTTGTGACCTTAATTCTTTTATTTAACGATGCTCTGCTTTAATAATGACAATGATGAGTATAACACCTGTAACAGGATCTGGAGCAAAACTGCAGTGTTTGAAAAGAAAAAAGGCTTGCATTTACATTTATTACATAAAATAACATGAACAATATGGGTAAAAGCTTTATTTTATTTCTTATTAGCCGTTTGTATGTGTTACCTAAATGTAATGTGGAATGTCAATGGCTGTATGAAGTTGCTGGATATTGTCAGGATCTGGAACATGCTGTCTTATATGAAGATCCAAAGCAGCCCAAACATGCTCAATTGGTGCCATGTTCATTTAGTATGCTGGCCATGCAAGAACTGGGATGTTTTCAGCTTCCAGGAATTGTGTACAGATCCTTGCAACATGGGCCCATGCATGATGCTCATGGATGAATGGTGCAACAATAACCCTCAGTATCTCGTCACGGTATCTCTGTATATTCACAATGCACACGATGCCATACATAAAGTTTGCCATCTGCCCTGTACAGTGAAAACCCAAATTGATCTGTGAAGAGAACGCCTCTCCAATGTGCCATACGCCATTGAATGTGAGCATTTACCCACTCAAGTTGGTTACAAAGACGAGCTGTAGTCAAGTGGAGACTCCAATGAGGAAAAGTGCTATGTGTTGTCATCATTGTGTGTTCCATATGACAAAATTAGCTCTCTGCATTTAACTCATCACACCTGAGATACACAGGTGGAGCAGTGGGCAGCTATGTATGCTCCCGGGGAGAATTGAAATTTGGGTGTCTTGCTCAGGGACTCCACGACATGTGGGCATGGCAGGGAGTCAAGCCGTGACTTTCTGATCAATGGATGATGGAGGATGATGAGTTTCCTTGAGACAGTTTCTGACAGTGTGCAGAAATTATTTTGTTATGCAAACCAGTTGTTGCAGTATCTGTAAGGGTGGCTGGTCTCGGGGGATCTTGAGGATGAAGATCTTGGATGTGGAGGTCCTGGACTGGACTGGTTACACATGGTCGAATGTTGTGAGGCCTGTTGAATGTATTGCCAACTTCTTTGAAACACCTTTTGAGACCGCTCATGGTAGAGAAATGAACATTTAATTCACGGGCAACAGCTCTGGTGGACATTCCTGCAGTCAGCATGCCCATTACTGTGATAAAACTGTACATTTTAGAGAAGCCTTTTATTGTGGTCAGCCTAAGGCACATCTGTATAATGATCATGCTGTCTAATCAGCATCCTGATACGCCACACCTGTGAGTTGGATGGATTATCTCAGCAAAGGAGAAGCGCTCACCGACACAGATTTATACAAATTTATGAACAATATCTGAGAGAAAAGGCCTACGTGCATAGAAAAAGTCTTAGACCTTTGAGTTCGGCTCATGAAGAGTGAGTGCAAACATTTTTTGTTCAGTATAAAAGAGCGAACCAGACTTTGAGATTCATTCATTTCTAAACACCTTTTTAAGGTTCGTCTTATGAAGGACACACTGTATGCAGCGATAGACACAAAAAAAGCCATAAAACCAGGTTTGAAATGTCGATTAAGACAATTTGCAATGCTGATGGATCCAAGATCAATACAGGTCTCATCACTGGCCATACAATTCAAATTTCTTGAACTTCACCCTTGACCGACTGTAATTTTGCAAAAGCTCACAAGAGTGTAATAGATTATGACAACCTAAATCAAACTTTGGCTCTGTGACAGAAAGACAGTCTGCTTTCAGAATAAATTCATGAATGTTCTTGCAAATCTCAGATATCTGTGTAAGAGCTTTCTAAAAAATGATTATTATTGACGCTTAAGACAGAGTTAAAATAAATTTAAAAAACAGGTTTAGGGCGGGGCAGAAAAAAACAAAGTTACACAGACAGATTTGCTGCGTTTTACTGTTCTGTAATAATTACAAACTGGCAACAGGTGAAAGGCAAGCGATAACATTCACGCGTTAATTTTGGGACTCATCGTTGTTTGTCTGTTAGCAAAATATCTTGTGAACCACTGACTGGATTTTAATGAAACTTTCACAAAATTGGATGTGCATCTACAGCTTGTAAACTTGTTCCAAAATGTACACCGCAACCAAGTGATCTTGAAAATCATAAAATGGCTATGCCTTAGTCTATTTTATAGACACTGAGCTACAATTTGACGTGGCAATTGCTGAGAGTTAATTACTTTTAAAGCTGGACCAAAAATGGCTTCAACTCAATCGTTTCTCAACATTAAATGATTTTAGTGTCAAGCTCTGCCCAGAAAGGCAGCCGTTCCATCAAGGAATGCTAGGCCTTTAATTGTGTAGATGAACATATGCATGAGATATATTCATAAATTAAACAGATTCTTTCATTTTTCTGGACCGTATATAATGTGCATTGAATTTAGAAATGTAACGTGAGACGTTAATTATCTTTGACTCACCAAACGACAGTGGGTCATTTATTAACAGAATGTCATAGCTCTGCTCTCTGTCAGCTCCTCTGTCATGCTGCACACTCAGTAATCACTCAACTCATGTCACCTGTCACCGCTCATTATCCCACAGCTCCACCACCTGGTCCAGTCAGTACTTAAGCTCACTCATTCCTCTCAGTCTGGGCCAGATTCTCTATCCTGTCTCATCAGCAGTAGATTTTCCAGCATTCCATTGATTGACTCATCACGTTCATGACCCTTGCCTTGACCACGACCACGCTTTTGCCTCAGCCCTCGTCTGCTTTTGCTCATCTGATCAGGTACCGACTCATGCTCTTGTTTTTTGACTCTCTTTTTGGATCACGTACTGGATACTTCTGCTGAACAACTGACTTCACGGTATGAACTCTGCCTTTCCCTTCTGACTGTTTTTTGGATCACGGATTAAAGGTCAAGCTCATTCTGTATCACGGACTTATCCTTACCCCTGAATCTGATTCCCACAGATTCATTTCCCCAATTAGTCTCTTTCCCCCTGCATCTACTAACCTTTATCTTTTAGTTGCAAGCCTGTTGGACTCCGTTCCAGTGGACCTTAACATCAGTTCTACTTCTACTGGCAGCCCGCCACTACAACACTACCCAATCACGAACTACCAATCAGAAGATCGGAACCAGCCCAGAACCGGACCTACTCCAGAGTTTTACTTTATTTCACAATAAATCTTTTAACCCTCTCAGTGGTTGTTGTTGTTGTTTGCGATCCGGCCTCTGGTTCATGACACAGAATCAAAGTTTAACACATCACACATTTACATTAATTGGCAAAATATGGAAAATAACAACATGGCTAATTTTAGCAAGCTGTACAATTTTGATTGACCACACGGCGGTGGATGAGAACTTTACACAGACATTTCTAAAATATCTGGAATGATTTCTACCTGATAGAAGAATTTTAAAGATGGAAAGAGGAAGTTTAGAGGGAGAAAAGATGGATGAGGGGGTTTGTTTGTGTCAGCATTCCGAACGGCACTCTCCGGGTTTTTCTCAGCTTCTTCCCCAGTACACTTAGGTGGTATAATCAACTTTTTACCTGGAGATGTCTCCACTTGTACGAAAGTCAAATCAACGCACCCTTTCAGCGTCTCCGTAGGAACAGCTGTGAATCGTCCGAAGTAGTGACGGTATTCCGTCCGACACAGGTTCACCTCACGAGTGGACTTCACATGAGTGGAGTCCGTCAGAGTTCCACCCAGAGGTGGAAGATGTTATAATCCCATAAGACTCGGAAGAGCTCTGTGGTCATGTCAGGATCTTCCTGTTTCCCAGCACGGGAGCTGCAACGACTCCAAACTCGACTCTCGACCCGACTGGAAACTCCACACGACCCTCGACACTGGTTTGAACTAGGAAGTACCGACATTTTAAAGAGCTCTATTTCCGGTTCATTTGGGAGTTTCTGATTGGTCAATATCGACCAGACAGGGGTGTGTTTTGTGACGTAAGAGGTCACTAGGAGTCAGAAAAACAGCAAGAATGTTATGGAACAGATTGAAAATGTTTTTAGACAGACGAGAGGGATATTTAGACGAGTTGGCGGAAAACAGGTGCCAACAGGTGCCAGCTTCTCTATTTACGTCTGAGAGGATGTAAAAACAAGACAGTTCGTTCCAACACTTGTCTGCGTTTGAGTCCAACCTTGGACCACTTACACTGCTCATTCAAAGACAGAAAATCAGAAAATGCATAATTACTCTGTAACAGACCTTAACATGAATTCTAACTTTGCATGAGGATTAAAAATCATTATTACTGTTTCACAGTTAATAAAAATTGATTAGTTCACTACAACATCTAAAATGGTTTGAACTAAAACACTTTGATTATCAAACATTTGTAAAATAGTAATGATAATAGAAAAGAGAGTGTTCTTTCACTTGAATTTTCAAGAAAGAAAGTCTCAGGATGGGTCAACCTGTATTTCTGGATTCAAATCAATGAAATGACAG
>NC_056498.1:62797707-62806146 GCF_014905685.2 Nematolebias whitei | reverse complement strand
TCTACAACCATCACTGCTCCCAACAAACTCAATAAGGATTAAATACATGCTGACCTCTGCTAAAACACACACTCTGCCTATAATACTGGATTGTAAATAGTCTGTCCTTATCAATGTTCAAACACATATTGAACATTATTATTGATATTGTTTATCTTATTTCTTTATATATTGTATTGTTTATTAACATTTAGGAACTTTTATGTGAAATCTTTTTATCTGTATCTGTTGCTGCTGTTGCACTTGAATTTCCCATCCGTGGGACAATAAAGGCTGCTTCTATTATATATATATATATATATATATATATATATATATAAAACTACTACTTACTACTTGTACTATTATTCCTACTTTGCGGTTTTTCACTTATTGTGGGGCTTCAGGGTACGGATGCCTAGCGATAAACAAAGTACTAATATACGTCGGGCTCTTTAGTGTCTTGCAAAGTATAAGGCAAGCTTTAGGAAAAATGTGTGAAGAGAGGCCGACATCTGTGTTCGGTGGAGACGCTTCTCGGATCGAGTCCAAACAAATATTTACATTCAACACACAGGGTTCAAGCGCCCGCGTGAATGTGCGTTAGGTGAAGGTACAAAATCCAGAGCGCTAGCTAACGACCTGGCATGGCAACTACAGCGGACTCGGGGGATTTCTCCATGTAAACACCGAATGCGGTCCGTGTAAACGAGGACTTTTTCCTCAAATCAACATCTGAAAAACACCACGTTTCTAGCGGCTGTGTCCGTGTAAACGGGGGTCCTACAGGATGCCTTCTTGGTGTCTCCTGCTAGAGGTTTTCCAGGTGCATACCACTTAAAGGAGATCCGTGGGCAGACCTGGAACTTTAGGGATATATTCTATCTGCCTATAGGGAACGCCTTGTGATCCTTCAGGAGCAGCTAGATAAGTGTTGCTGGGAATGAAACATCTTCTTGAACCTGTTGTTTATGTAACGCCACCACAGAGAAGCAGCAGAACATGGATGGATGAATGTTTTGAACATGATGCAAGGATTGTTCTTTCCACAACCATAGTAGGTGCATGTGAACATATCTCACAGAGCAAACAGCACTCTTTCATACATATAAATATTTACTAGTTTAGGTTCAAAAACTCCAGTTGGAGGGAGAATACGAGAAAAAAACGCTGTTCCTCTACTTCTACTCAAAGCATGATGGTCCGTTGTGAACAGATGCAAGGTTTGTAAATGAGCTCGCACCTTTTTCGTGCTGCTGCGTAATCTGGATGTGGGGGGTGGATGAGAGGGGGAGAAATGGGTGGAGGGGATACAGTCGGGCCTGGGTGAAGTTGTTTTACTCCAGCAAAACAAAAGCAACAGCAGCCGGTTATCTCCACCAGCTGTAAGGCACCGCACAACAACTTTTACAGCAATAAAGTAACGCAAAACTCGACACTAAAAAGTAAATGAGAACAAAACTCTCACGTAAACTGTTAAAGAAAGTTCAAATTTACCTTCCAAAAAGCACAGTCAGCTGCGTAACGTCGGCAGAGATGTGGATAAAGGAGGTGCGCGCGGATGTTATGCCCAGCTCGGATGCATTGCGGTGAAGGAACAAAGCTCGCGAGGCGCAACAGTCTCCAGACGGAGCGGACTGGCCGCTGCGGGAAGAAGGTCTGAGCTGCGAGGAGGGAGAGAGAGGCTGCATGGAGGGAGGATGTGGGTGTGTTTGTGTGGGAAAAAGGAAAAGTGGCCATGTGACTTCACTTATCCACCCACCAGGCCTAGTAGCGGGACAAAAGAGCGCAGGACTGTAGGTTTTTTTTTTTTTTTAACCACCATGCTGCCTGCAGCTCTCCTTGTCCCGTGGATCAGAGAAGAAACTTGTGACTATGGGCAAAGTTCGTTGTTTACTTAAAAAAAAAATCACCCCCGCTTTTGTATGTAACTCTATCCTATTTATTTAAAGGCCTAGCATTCCTTGGTGGAATGCATATCGCCCGCGGCCTCTTGTACTGAATAATTGTGAAGGGAGATGTAGAAATGATGCGCGATTTCAGGTTATTGCAAGATCTCGCGTGATCTGCGAGCGGCTTCGAGCACGTGTTGAGGATGACTCTCAGCTACCAACATGCATGATTGTCTGTCTAACAATAAATCGATTAATCGCATGATAAATGAAACTTATCGACCTCATTTTCATTCATCAGCTTTATAGGCTCAACTCCGGTGCTCCCTCCCTTTCTCTTTTCTCTTTAAAATCCATTTTAACATCCAAAATCGCGTTTTTGGATCGTCAAAAGCAGCTAAGCTGAGAAGCTAAGCTACGAGCTAACAGCAGCCGCCATTTTGAGAACTGGAAAAAAAAAGGAAGGAGAGACTGCCCATCCCTTAGCAAAAAGTAGTTTATTTAAGTGTACTGTATATTTATTTTACACTAAAAATGAGGAAGTGTACTTGAAGTTTACTTTTTATAAACTTTATTTGATATACTTAAAAATAGTATAAAAATGTCCCAATTTTTAGTCCAAACAATTATTAAATCAGTATACTTTCTAGTACACTAGAAGTATGGCGTGTAGTATACTTGATATAATTAGTATACTTGCAAAAATGAACTTCCAATTTGCTACTTTTTGTTAAGGGATGTCACGTCAAGGGGTCTCCCATTTTTCTTAAAGACACACGCTGCTCACTCCCTCACTATCCATCCTTCGGTTCAAACAGTCTTATACTGCCATCTGGTGGTCAAAAAGATACTACAACCAAATAAAATTAACCAACATTTCTTCTTAAATTTGACGATAATTACTAATTATCGTCAAATTTCAAACAATATTATTGTTTATCGCAATAATTTCTGAGATAATCACCAAGCAATATTTGTTAGCATGACAGGCCTACACAATTGTAAAACTGTTATAACTTGTGTCGGCTAAGAGTTGATTAGCTGTAGTGGCCATCTTGCATTGACTCCAAACATTACTAAGTTGTAGATCTGTCATTTTTACTTTCTGAGAATTTCATTGCTCTGTTCATTCGTCCTCATCTGCTCACACAGACTCATGTTCGTGCTGCTGATGTTTTGGCACATTATTTTGTACTATTAGTTTAGCGTATTTCTTAGTACATATCTTAGATCTTATTACAGTTTTCCTTTACAATTTGTATTTTTGTTGGATGTAACTGGTACTCTGTGTACATAGTTTCATTCCACCTCATGTACCACATGTGATGTGAATGACAATAAAGACACCTTGACCTTAAATTTCGTCCTACAGGTTTATGGGATTTTTGTTAATACCACAGACCGACCAACACACACAAATTCACAAGCAAAACCTTCAATGGTTCATGGGCAATGATCAGTTTAACTATACTTATGTGTCCCCACCTCAGTAGTTTCCATTAAAATGCAGCTACAGTATAATAAAAACTGAGTTATAATCAATGGTAGCTCCCTTTTTAATATAGGAACTTAAAGATCCTATATTAAAATGGGGAGGATAAAGTACTAAATAAGGATAAATAAAATACCAAATAAGTATAAATAAAGTACCACAAAGTGAAAAAGTAATTATAATAGTTACAAGGTCCTAAAGAGAAGATAGTAAACAACAACATGGTAGAATTTTAACAGTGCAAGCAGAATAAATTTGTATGTATAAGTACTTCAAGGTAGTAATATAAGCTAAAATGCATGTGATATATATTACACATACCTAACATTTCTAAGCACACTACAAAATGTAGAGTACACCACTGTTTCTAAGCACAGTATAACCATAATGAAAATGTAGACTGCACCACTGGGATTTTTGCATATTCATCCATCCATCCATTATATTTACCTGCTTCTTTGTTCATGGGAGGGTCACTGGTGCCCATGTCCAGCAATCACTGTGCGAAGGGCTGGGTACACCCTGGACAGGTCTCAGTCCATCACAGGGACACATAGAGACAAACGAGACAACCAACCATTCACTCTCTCACACACACCTATGGACAATTTAGAGTTACCAATCAGCCTAACATGCATGTTTTTGGTCTGTAGGAGGAAATCGGAGCACCCGGAGAAAACCCACGCATGCACGGAGAGAACATGCAAACTCCACCCAGAAAGGATTCAATCCGGCGACCTTCTCGCTGAGAGGCAGCAGCTCTACCAACTGCGCCACCGTACTGCCCTCCGCCATCTTTGCATATTGAAATTAATTAATAGCAGATTCTTTTGCAAACAAAACTTATTATTTCTAAATCTAAAAGTACAATTCTTTTGGTATGAAGTCATCTTTTTTTTTTATTGATTCCAAGAAGACAGACTTTTTGTATCATTTTTTTTAATGTGGTGTTGATTTTTATTTATTATTAACATTATTATTATATTTATATTTATTATTATATTTAATTATTCAGGTCTTTCTTGTAAATGAGTCCTTGTGTCTCAGTGAGACTAACCTGTTCAAATAAAGATTGAATGAACGAATATTAGAACTACTTTTTTCACTTTTTCTGAAGATCTATCAAAGTTTTAGACTCCGTCTGTTTTATTCCCCACTCATTTACTCTGACTCTCGTTTCTGACAGTTTTTAAATAAAATATTGGTTGTTTCTTTGTTATAATGCTTAATTCTGCCATCATTCTGCATCATTCTGGCACAAAGAGTTTTTAATTGAAAGAGATTAAACAGAGTTGTATCAACACATGACAGACATACAAACAATTTTAAATGAGATTTTTAGTAATTTCATTAATTGCAGCCTGTAAAGATCCATTTTGCCCCTTTTTACAGAAGAATCTTTTGAATTTAGCAAAAAAACTTGACAAACAGCTGATGATCATTTGAAAGACCATGTTTCTCATGTCCTTACGGGTCTTTGTTGAACTTCTCCTAATTCTTACCAAAATACATGTTCTCCATTTGCACACATTACTTATTCTTTTACCCTCACACTGCTCAATATAAAGTAGGGCTGTACAGGAAATATACGACTAAAAGCAGCCAAGCAAAAACAAACTTGAAAGACTTACAGAAACCCTGAAAAACGATCCGTCAAGACCACTTTCAAAGACTGACTCCTTGGGGGAAAAAGTTTTGCATTGTGTTCACGTCACTTGCTTATAGAGGTTTTGTAATAATTGGTTTCTATACCCTAAACAGGAAATAAGACCATGAATAAAGTGAATTTGAATGTTTTGCAGATTTATTTTTGCTGCCTCACTTTTTTCTACTAGTCACCCTCTGGAAAACCATTATGGTGTGTTAAAATGTGCTCCGTGTTAAAAGAATGTGACTCTGGCACGTCTAATTTTGTCAGAACCTTGATCCTGCCATCCTGCAGAGTTATTACTCCGTTAATGAGCCACACTCACACACATATCTAGACGAAGAGGGAGACGCACTGGATCATTGAATGACAAAACAATTTGAGGCAAAATAGTTGAGTGTAGGAGGAGGGGCACATAAGTGGACCTATTCGTTGATGTAATGAAAAGCAGAACTTTCCCACTCCGGATCTGAGTGACCCTTCAAACCCCCCTTTCCAAAAAAATAACCTGCCCCCTTGTTTTTTTGGCAGAGGTCCCAGTGAAACCACATGCAGGCCTGTGCACAACAGCCTCCCATCTTCCAGCTCCCACATTCTTTCTGACTATTTGAACTTTTCAGAGAAGGGAGTGTATCTGACAAAGCACTGACCAAATGTCAGCTCATATAAGCCGACGCTTTGTTCACACAGACGGCTGCTGAGTGTAAGGAGTAAAAGGACACCGTGACAGTAGTTGTTTCGCTTTCACACACACAAATGTTCCCTGGATTAATGATGTGATTTACAGGAACAGGTGACGTTCAAGGAGGTGTTCGAAGCAACACAAAATGCTCATTCATTTCACTCTCCGCAAGTTTTAACAAAATAACATTTATACTAAGAAAAACAGAAACATGAATACGAGCTATATTTGAAGTATTGATTGGATTAGAATCATGCTCTCACTTAAAATAAATATTAAAAATTTAGCATTCCTTGAAAATATGCTGCTTTTCATGCCAGAGTTTTAGACCAAGACTTGTTGCTCCTTTGCTGCTTCGTTCAAACCTTGAAAATAAGATGCAATGTCATTCGATACTACAAGATTTTACTCTCAGATCATGTGTTGTGGATGACTCTCAGCTACTACCCCATCACTTTAGTAGAATAGCTGTAAAAAAAAAAAAAAGAAGAAGACTTAAAAAAGTTATAAGTTACCGTACTTTCCGTCGTACACATCGCACCACCGTATAAATCACATCAGTCCAAATATGTCTAATAAAGTGGGGACAAAAACATAAATATGTTGCTTTGCCATATAAGTTGCATCTATTATGCGTCACCGCTGACAACCCGGAAACGTGGGCCTGTGTTGTGCCAAAAATCCACTGGCTGCCAAATGGTGGCCACAGGAGCGTGAAGGGGAGGAATTTAACAAGAATTTAACAAGATTAACACTTAAAAACAGTAATTTGTTTGCTCAAAATTATAGCAAAGGTGTGCCTGAGTTGAACTTTTCCTTAATAAATGCACTTTGACAGTAAAATCAGCTGCATTTTAAATGCCGATTCACAGCTGCGGGAGCACACAGAGGGAGGACTCACTGTGCGTTTCTTTGAAATTTAACAAGATAACCACATATAAACAATTAGTTGTTTGCTCGACATTATAGAAAAGGTGCGTCTCAGTTGGACTTTTACTTAATAAATGCACTTTAATGGTTATATCAGCTGCATTTCAGCTGATTTGATGTTTGCTCCCGGAGTTCCAGAGCAAGACAAAGGTGGCTTGGTATGGCAAGCCAAGTGTCTCATTAATAGCCACTTTTACCTATTAACAGTGTTGCCAGGTGAGAAATGTAGGATTATTGTACTAGAGACATAAAATTATCGTATTTTGAGGGAAATTATCATACACCCGTCATAACCAAAATAACAAATCTATTAATGCACTATAGTAGTGATGGATCCGCTTCCAGACGGGCTCTGCTTCTTCTTCTTTTCTTTTTTTCTTTTCCTCACTCATGGGGCGGGCGCAGCTGACTATTCAGCCAGTCATGGCCGTTGGTCTGAGGCAAACGCAAATACGTCACTTTTAGGTAACATTTAGAAAAGCACGATTGGCTGGAATCTCTAGCCAATCATACATTTGTTTGTGGACACAGATGCCTTCAGGGTTCACAAAAAAACTCGGACAAATAGTTGCGAGAGGCTGATGACAACCAATTACAACCACACATTCACGGAATGGTCAAATTATCGTATATTTGGCCTTTTTTGGGATTATTGATCGTACATCCTACAGAGGGCAAAATTGTCGTACAAATACGATAATTTTCGTCCACCTGGCAACACTGCCTATTAATAAGACACTTGGCTTGCCACTCGAGTGCCCTCTAGTGGTTGAAAATGGTAGTGTTCAACATTTTCCATGTCAGAATGAATGAAATCGTCAGGTCTCAGCCAAAAATTAGGTTATAAATATGGGGAAAACCTAAATACATCGCTTCGCCGTTATGGCAATCTGTTGTAGTTGTGCATTCAGTGATTAACTCAATAAAATCTGTCCAGTGATTTATAGGACATTTTGCTGACAGGCACACAACTCCCAATTTGTTAATGGCAAAAATTTAAACACACAGAACAATCAGTGCTCCTCAGAATATTTGTTAGGGCTCAGTCTCAGTTACTATTTGAGCTCTGTATTAGATTTGTGTTTTTTGAAGGGCTGTGGCAGCCATCTTGAGTTGTGCTGACTACAACAGGTAATCAGTTGAGGCTCAACATGCAGTGATTCCGCAAGCTTTATTAAAATTTGCTGCGTTTTCTTGTAAATTTTGCCTTTCGGCTGTGGGTGATAACTCTTTCGTAAGTTTTTAAATCCTCTACTATTTGGTTGATGGTTTCTAACTTTCTGTTCATCTTGTAAAGTAAGACAAAATAAATCATCTTTGTCATTAAACAGTAATAGTTTTTAAAAAAAATATTCAGTTTAGTGGATGCCAAAAAAACAAAACAAACAAAAAAAAGGCAAAAAATGAATTCAAACTGCATTTTTCTTCTAAAAATTGAAACTTTAGAAGCTGCAAAAGTATGCCGAGCCAAAAAACGAAACAAAACAAAAAAACTGTATTTGTCTTTATCAGAGTTTAAAGACAAACTATCAGCTTGTCCAGCTGGACGAGGAGCTGCTGTGAGGCAACCAAAGTAAATCCAGAGAGAACCACAAAGAACAACAATGACTGAACTTTAGCTGTAGAAAGATATCTTGCAGACAGAGAGCACTGCAGTCAAAACCTGGAGCGCATGAGACCTTTTGACCTGTGAATTGTCGTTCTCACAGCCGTTTGGTCTTATCTCTGCTGCTGGTCTGTTCCAGGAAGAATCTAGTTTCTTTGAGTAGAAAACCAGATTTAGAGAAAGAGTTTTTTTCCTAAACTGAGGCCCATA
>NC_056498.1:62792760-62797607 GCF_014905685.2 Nematolebias whitei | reverse complement strand
TGTATTTTTTTGACTATAAGGTACACTGGGTTATAAGGCGCATTAAGCAAAACAAAACAGTCATATAAGCCAAACTTTATTCAACTTATTCACAATTTAGTGAAGTAGAATTAGAAGGTAGCTATTTTTTTTACGCCGGATGCCCTTCTTAACACAACCACAGACCACCGAGCTACCACAGCCCTCTGTGTGGAGCAGAGAGCTGCTATCTAGGACACCCGGAGGAGCAGATGGTGAGGGTTAAGGGCCTTGCTCAAGGGCCCAGAGTTGGACGAATGAGGGTGGGGGCAGGTGTGAGTGCTTCACCTACCCCACCCACATTTTTGATGTTGTCAGTACCGGGGCTTGAACCGGCGATCTTCCAATCACAGGCCCACCTTCTCTAACCTCTGCGCCACCACTCCCCTAATTCAACTTATTCACAATAACCACATAAAATCAGTTTGAGGTCAGTAATCACAACAAGAATTAATACAAAAGGCGCACATGATTAATTCAGATATACTTCATTAATCCCAAAGGGAAATGAATTGTTGTTGCAGCTCATCTTGGTTTCATTAGAGTTGTTTTAGGTGCTGATGTCTTTGGGCAGGAAGGGTCTCTTGTAGCAGTCCGTCCCACAGCAGATCCGAAAAAACTGGCTACAGATGTCAATCTGTCCACCCAGACCCAGCAGACCTCTCGGTCCTCTTGGGCAGCAGGACTGTCTGACTGTCGGGAAGAACTTCTCCCTGAGCGATGACCATTTCTCCCAGCAGCTGCCAAGCCCCTTGTTGCCACAGACTTAACTGTAGGATGATCTTGGTCCTCCCGCTGTCACAAGCAGCGTTTCCCGCTACCTCCAAGATCTCTGCAGTCAAGCACTCGAACACTGTCTCCAGGTAGACGGGAATTAATCCACGGCACCTCCTTTTCAACTCATTTGGGATTTGGGGCTGTAGTTGAGATTTGAGCTTTTAAGATGTTAATCAGCTGCTCCCAGTTGTAGAAAACCACCCTGTTGTTATGGTTACACATCATAACAAATGTCCAAAAGAAATAATGTTTCAGTAAAAATCCTGCCAGCAGCACAGCCTCTGATACCAGAGGAAGGAATCATCCATAAAAAGCTATTTGCATTCAGAAAAGAGTACGGTAATTCAAGTTTTCAAAAGCAAAATCTCAGAATGAATGTGAGAGCTACTCCAACATGCAGCCACTTTGAGCAGCGCAATTCTGGAATCAAATTAATTATGAATTATGAATATAAGCTGATAAACCTTATGAATTATAAGGCTCACTGTAATTTTTTTGAGAAAATTAAAGGATTTTAAATGTGCCTTATAGTCCAAAAAATTCTGTAACCGAAAAACAGACAAAACTTTGAAATTATGAATTTATTTACAGCAACTGAATTTTTACAGTTAAAATTAAAACAATTCATAAGTTAACTTTATGTCTAATTATAACTTTAATTTATTTGTGTTACGCACATTTGAATAACCTGAAAGAAGCTAAATAAAAATAAAAATTGGATTTATTTCAGGTGCATTGACTGTCAGTTCCAAATAACCTCCAACATGAACATTCATTAGAGCACACGTTTGACTTTAACTTGTTTAATGCAAATGTACAGAATTTGTATTTCGAACTTGAATTAAATGTACCAAAACAAAATCAATAATTAAAATGCTTCTTTAAGTTCCGACATGATTTGATCTTTTTTCTGAAACCTTCAGTTTAATTTCCTGTTTCTTTAAATCCCAATATCCACTGAACTGTCTACATCTTATTGTGTGAATTCTGCTTCAGCATTCACATTCATTTCTTGTTTTGTTGTTGTTTTTAGCTTTCAGTTAGCCTTTTTCTACTTTTAAATATCTTTACTATTTTGCTTTTAGCTGGCCATTTGAAATATTTAACCTTTTTTTTCCATTCAACCTTTATTTATACAAGTTAGTCTCACTGAGCCTCGAGGACTCATTTACAAGAAAAACCTGTAACCTTTAGTTAATGGGTTGCTACTTTTAATTAGCATTTCACTACTTTTAGCTTTTAAATAGCATTTTGCTTCATTTAGCTTTTCAGTTCAATTAAATCCAGTTTATTTATATTGCACCAAGTCACAGCAGAAGTCATGTCAGGGCACTGAACAGAAACATTCATATATAAATATAATAATTTAACATTATTTATCTGAGGAGCAGACCGCTTTGAATTTAACTCCATCACAGAACTCTCATATTGAGCAAGCATGAAGGCGACAGTGGAAAGGAAAAACTCCCCCATGAGGAAGAAACCTTTAGCAGAAGCAGACTCAGGACAAGAGGCCATCTGCTTCAACCGGATGGGTTTGATAGGAACAGATATACAATGGCAGGTCAAGAATCACATGTTAAGATAGAAATAATATCAAATGAAAACTATTCAGTTTTAGAAAATCATTTAAGGAAATTAGATCAATTTGTCCTCTAGTAGTCTAAGCTTAAGGCAACCCTAAATATAGGATTTAAGTCTTTTAAGCTAGTGTTCTGTTTCTTTTAGTTTTAGCAACTCAGTTTCAGCTTCTCCAGCAGATTTCAACAACGTCATTTAGAGTTCACCTTTAACACAGAGTTTTCTGTTTGAGGTTTCCCAACCAACGTACTGGAGTACAAATTATTCTAAGGTGTTACGTAATGATCGGTACAGGGAATGTGGGGAGGAGGACTGAATAAAAGGCTTTGGGAAATGAATAAGTGTGGTGTTGTTGTTGCTCTTTGGTTCATCTGATGCCATCCATTCTTAATCTTATAAAATGAAAAGAAAACAGATGTGTCATCTAAGCTGTGTAAATTATTTTCTAAATTAATTCTTTGTGGGGGAAAAAAAAGTTATTATTCTAACATAGTGGCAGAAATTGCATATCCTTGACAAAGATTTCTCTCAGTCAAAGCTTTAAAGTTTTGTGATGATTTATTTAGAGCTGGGATGGAGGGGTGAAAACTTTGCCTCAGGTCTGTTCCATCACGGTTGCCATGGTAACCCATGCATTTGCTGTCTGTGGCAAAATTAATAGGAAGAGAGAGAACGGGTGTCAGATAGCGTACACGTTTACAGACTCGAGAGTGCTCACTGATAAAAGCTCAAGTCAAAACTCCCACAGTTCATAACACATCAATGGGAACGTTCTCACCTCACATGTACAGCTTGAATACAGATTATCTTGTCTTTCTGATAGATTATTTTTCTCATTAAATTAAAGCAATAGGCAACTGAGTGTCCGTATTTCCTCAATAACTGAAGCCATTGTTGTATTATCTCTGACAGCTCAAATCATAACGGTTTTCTCTCAAATTACAGTTTTGAAACACAGTTCACATGTTTCCTCAGTCAGACACTTCCCTCCCTGATTTCTGCTGGACACTTTAATTATTATTTTTTTTTACCTAATCACTTTTATCCCTGAGGGCAGGCTACATGATGCAGACTGCTTCCAAGTTTTGACAGCAGAGCTATCTGGAAAGCTTCATTCTTTGTCGACAGCCAGATATTTACACATCTCGAGATAAAGACAGCTCGAAAAAAAAAAAAAAACTAAACTTGATGAACTACCAGAAAGTTTTAGACTAAGTTTGACCAAGTCAAATATTCTGTGAGGCCCCCATTAAAACAAAAACTGCTGAATTGCTGATGGAAGAAAAGTTGTACAAGTGAGTAATATTTTTTTTCTTTCCACGATACAATGCCATTGTCTAGCACTACACAAACTCCACCTTTCAGCTAAAAACAGTCCTGCTACACCCTCTCAGCTGGCTGGAAGGAAACACTCTTTGAGTCTGAAATAACTGACATTGTTACAGTTGGAGAGGTGCCTTTGGAGGACTTGGGCGTAGAACTGCGTCAAAACTGCCACATGCTCGTAATCACACAAAAACTCACACGAACACACACTGCAGCTGTGTGGAAAGAGACAGACTTGTTTACAAAAGTGGAGGAGCTGGCTGAAGTCCCCTCTGTGGTTATCTTTGGATGGCCTCCAATAGCCAGTGTGGTTCGCTTTAATTTAGGCCGAGGAGTGTGGTCTGCTTCAGCAAATCTCTGGTGTGCTGTCACATTTAAATCAAAACTATTAAACATTAAGTAGCTTTGACTTTAGCTATATCATAAAGTTCTCTCTTAAACTTCAGCTAAAATTCTAAATACATAAAACTATTTGTAAAATGTAGATGCAATTTATCATAAAAAAACAAAACAAGTGTTAATAACTTAATCTAAGTGGAAAATATATAAAATGGCAATCAGGTAAAGATGTAAACTGTCGCAGGAACACTCGATTGCATGGCTGAAAGGGTTTTAGGTCACGACCTGCCCATTTGCTTATATGGCAGCCTATAACTCAAATCACCAGACGCACATATTGTGAAACCCTGTGCTCCCCGAGCTCCACATCTAAAGTCAACAAATGCTTGTTGGGAGTAATGTTTCGAGATGGTGACTGTAATTGAAAGCAGCTGTTTGAAGCCTCTGCAGCTGGAGTTTACAGCTCAGCTGCAAACAGGCCAGTTAGTGGAGTTTCAGCCGTACTACAGCAAAGATACAGAAAACACTGTCCCTTGCACTTGTAGCTACATGTCTAATTCAGAAAATACTGGTACGTTGTGTAAAATGTACTGTAAATATAGACAGAACGGCTTTCAAAGCTCATCCAGACATATTTTATCCACAATGGAACATAGTAAACATATTTAATGATGAAACTACTGTATCAGCCATCCATTCATCCATCCATGCATCCATCCATCCATCCATGCATCGATCATCCATCCATCCATCCATCCATCCATCCATCCATCCATCCATCCATCCATCCATCCATCCATCCATCC
>NC_056498.1:62788020-62792660 GCF_014905685.2 Nematolebias whitei | reverse complement strand
ATATAAAGGCGTTTTAAACCCTTCCCACACTTGCAATATTCTAAACAATGTTTCTAAACTCTAAACGCTCTAAAAGAGCACAGAATGTCGCCCACTTCTCATCTTCAGAGCGGATATAGGAGGAAGCTTCTCCTGCAGCTGTGGGCTGCACACAGGTGCAACAGGTGTTAAATAATTAAAAATCATTTATTTTAAATAAAAATTTCATGCCGATCGTACGGCTCATCCATCAATCAGTGTGTCATGTCTAATCTTAATTTGAAAAACCGCGATAGAGTTAGTCCACGAAAAACAAACAGTGAAGTAGCGAGGGACTACTATATATATGTATATATATATATCACAAGTATAACTGTGATAATGTTCACATACAAATCCTATTTTTATGAAGCTAAACATCATATAATATATATTTTCCATCCACTCAAATTAGTGTTATTACTAAACATGATTAAAAAAAATCCTAGATCTGGGTATACATTCAACAACTTGTGCAATAATATTAATAATAATAATAAAAATCACAAACATGTATGGTCCAATCTGATGTGTCTGTGTGAAAATGCTGCGCGTTCTCTCGTTAAATCCCATTAAAAAGTTGGGAAAAAACAAAATAAAAACAGAAATGCAGTTGTGCCATTAGTTTTTGATCTATAATGAGCTCCCATTGGTCAATCCCAAATGATCAGAACAAAGCTGCGCACATTACCGCCATCTTCAAAGAACTTGCATTAATAGTTGTAAATAGGGAGATTTGCAGGACTTGTATAAATGCTCTCTAAGCAAACTTTAGAAAGTTTCTTAGTATTTTTATTCCCCACAAAATGCTCCTTGCTTCGACTGAAAATGCACTCAAGCTTCTGTTTTATCCTTCTCCTCCTTCTTTTTCTTGCTCTTCTTTAAGAACGAAGGTGTGCGGAACTTGTTTTTCTTTTTCTTGGGGGACTTGGTTTGGCTCTCCGGGGTCTGAGGCTCCTCCGTCTTCTCCTTTGTTGTTATGGAGAGCTCAGTTTCTGAAGTGCTCACGCTCAGCTTGGATACGTCGATGCTCAGATCTTCCTCCAGCTCTGACAAGTGGTCCTTCCCATTGGGTATCGAGTCTGCTGCTAGATAAAATAATGATAATAATAATAAAAAAAGAAATCCAGAAAAGAGGCAGTCAATAAAATGAAAAGTGAATCTGTGAGGAAAATTTAAACAACTATACAAGGCTAACATTCCTCGAAGGAATGCACATTACTTGCCTCCATTCATGCCAGTTTTAGACAAAGATCATTTCCATTGAGAAATGATGGAATTAGAGCCATTTTGGTTAAACCTTGAAAATAAAATTATGCTCAATCTCATGCAATTTTGCTTAATCTGGCATGATTTGTAAGCACTTGTACCACATGCTGTGAACGACTCTCTGCTTCGACCACACCAAACTTCAGCTCAGTATTTGTAAAACTGACAAGAGTTGTAGATATTTTTGTGTTGGCTAGAGTCAATTAGCGGCGGCAGCCATCTTGATTTGAGTTAACTCCAAACAGGAATCAGCTGTAGATGTAAAACCAAGAAAGTGTCTCTGAAAGTTTCATTAAAATATGTCCACTGGTTCAGGAGAGGTTTTGCTAAACTATGTGTTAGGGACAATGCTCAGCTACCAACACACCAATTTTTAGTCCAATATCAGCAAAGTTGCCAGAATTATAGATACTTTAGTGTTTTCTAAGATCAGCTGACAGCGGCAGCCATCTTGAATCTGTTTGCATCCAAAAGTTATTCAGTTGTAGATGTGCCTCCAATCATTACTTTTTGAGAGTTGCATTAAAATCTTTCTTGTGGTTGATGAGATATTTTGCTAACAGACAAACGGGGTTAAGTCTAACGGTAAATGCAAATGCTTTAAACACGAATATCACACGATAATTGGCGGAGTTGTAATCGTTTTTGTGTTTGTTAAGATTACTTCGCTGTGGCAGGGATACTGAATTGGACGGACTTCAAAAGTTAAACCTACAATTCATAAAATATTTTGCTAACAGCAATGACAAACAAACACACACAGATATGGGCAAAAACGTTTCTGCTCCACCCTCACCTTCAGCAGTCGTCGATAATTACCTTGTTTCACTGGTGTCATGATAGGAGAGAGGGAGAGGGAGATAGTGGAGCCGTCAAATGTGGTCATCTCGTCAGCATCAGTGGCATCATCATCCTCTGTCAAAGATTTAAAGATGACATTCAAGATGTCGTCCCTCAGTCGGAGTTACTCAGACATTTCAATCTCTTTCAAAGTCGTTCTCTCACCCACGCTGTTAGCGTGACAAATCAAACCCCAAAGTAACGGAAAGGGGTGATTTATCGGAGCTCATTCATCTGTTTTAGCTGACATGCTCCAGGACTGACGTGTTATTAAGAATAAAAAGGGAGACACGATAAAAAGGTGAAACGAAGATGCAGTCACAGGTGTTTCGCTACTCAACACACACGTTTCATCCTCGGAAACCGTCATAACCAACACATGAGAAGTTTGACAAGACTGAAGTCTTTGCTGCTCAGCTCTCACATCACGGGAGCTGACTTCACAGCCCAGAGGAAGAGAAACTGAGGACTGACAGCCCAAAGCCAAATAATACTAGAGATTGTATTTCCTGTGAAAATACAGTGTGAAGCTTATTGCTGAAAAACAGCTTAAATGAGCTAAAAACAGGCTAAAATGTAGCTGAAATGGAAGAACCTAAGCATAAGTTAGCAGAAGAAAGCAGAAAGAACACGTTTGTTGAATTAGGTTCATATAGGTGGAAATGAGCCCCCAAAATAGGAAATTAGCTAAAAAGCTGAAATTAGGTAAAAATAATTGACAAATAGCTGAAAAAGCAGAAAGAAGCTTAAACTACCAGAAGGAAGTAGAAGGAGCTGAAATTAGCTAAAAATGTGGAATTAGCCGAAAAAGCTCAATTTAGCACAAAGCAACTAAATAGTAGCTGAAAAAGCAGAAAAAAGCAGAAATCATCTGAAAGGAGCATAACAAGCTGAAATTAGTAGAAAGAAGTTCATTAGGCTGAAAGCAGCAGAAATTATTACAACTTGAATTTATCAGTAAACAGATGAAATTAGCTAAGAAATGCTAAAAAGTTAGCTGAAAAGATAGAACAAGCTTAAATTAGCAGAAGGAAGTGGAGAGAGCAAAACTGTGTCATATTAGGTTGAAGGA
This sequence comes from Nematolebias whitei, assembly GCF_014905685.2. Classification (NCBI taxonomy): domain Eukaryota; kingdom Metazoa; phylum Chordata; class Actinopteri; order Cyprinodontiformes; family Rivulidae; genus Nematolebias; species Nematolebias whitei. The sequence continues at coordinate 62,789,461 of NC_056498.1, read as the reverse complement.
AGCAGAAATTAGCACAAATAAGTGGAAATTATCTGGAAGAATATTAAGGATTATTGAGCATGGACTTTGTTGTCTGGAAGAAGCTTAAATTAGCAGAAAAGTAGCTAAAAAGCAGAAAGAAGCTTAAATTATGAGAAGGAAGTAGAGAGAGCATATTTTTGCTGAATTAGGCTGAAAAAAGTTAAAATGAGTGCAAAAAAAGTGGAGATAGCTGAAAAGGTTAAAATTAGCTTAAAACAGCTAAATAGTAGCTGAAATAGCAGAAAATGCAGAAACTTGCAGAAATAAGCTGAAAGGAGCATAACAAGCTGAAATTAGCAAAAATAAGTCAGAAGAAGCACAAAAATGTTCTAGTTAGCAGAAAGAAACTGAAAGCAGCACCCCCCCCCCTGAAAAAAACAAAACAAACAAACAACACCCCCGCCCCCCCAGCTGAAATTAGCTGAAAGTAGCTGAAAAAAGTTTAAATTTGCACAAGGAAGCTGAAAGAAGCTGAACCAGAACAAAATGTGAAAGGAGCAGTAAAAGGTAGTAAACAGATCTAAAGATTTGAAAGATGTAAAATGAGCTCAATTCATTGTCTATGAGAAAAAAGTGGCAGAAAAGAGTAAATATTGCAAAAAGCCAAAGTTACACCAATGACAAAAGTCAAACCAGGATTGCCCTGAAAGAGCTGAATGTTTTGATTTATGATTTGTGGAAATAGCTTGAAAACTGCTGGACGAGAATGATGCCGAAAAACATACAGAAGAAAAATACATAGATCACAATATTGTGAATGCTTCATAAACATTCACACTATTATTATTTTCTGGAAGCTTCTTCTATTCCTAAATTTTCTTCCCAGCAGAAATGAACAGCTCTAGATGGATGAATAAAATGCACAGACAACAAGCTGATGACCCAGCTGTTTTAGAAACGGTAAATGGAAGAAAGTATCTGACCTTCTTGGCCTTGCTTCTTTTTTTCTATGATGCTCTTGTATTCTTCCAGAACCTTCTCTGTTAGCTCATTGAAGGGGTTGGGAGGAAGTGAGCGGGTCTGCTCCTCGTCTTCATAGATGAAAGCCTGGTAGAAAAGAAGGCACACAATGTTAATATAATCACCACATATAATAGCTCTTTTAAAAAATATCCAGGATTTGGCACGTGTCTGAAGATGTGAACGCTTTCCTGTTTATTATTTTATTTTTGTATGCCTTGTTGCAAACTATTTCTGTATAGTTGGTGTTAATTTAGCCATTCATATAACAAAATATTCAGCTCATTCGACAGACGGTTGATTTGACTTGATTTTGAAAACTTTTTAAACTTTATTTACAAATATTTTCCGAACAGAAATACATGAGCTCTCTTGAATTCCTTCAAAAAGTCATTCCTGCTTTGCTTTTGTCTTCTTGTGCTATCCAAAAAAGTTCAATCTGGTCCTCTGGACATTCAAA
>NC_056498.1:62776215-62787920 GCF_014905685.2 Nematolebias whitei | reverse complement strand
AAGGTGTTTTAAACCCTTCCCACACTCTTGCAATATTCTAAACAATGTTTCTAAACTAAACGCTCTAAAAGAGCACAGCATGTCATGATCTCAGCTTTCTGCCACCTGCCAGCAATCTTGGCCACGCCCACTTATCCGCTGCAGAGCGGAGATCTGACTCTGCACGAAGAAGCTTCCTCCTGCAGCTTGGGCTGCACACTGGTGCTAAACAATTGAAAATAATTTATTTTAAATAAAAATCCCATGCCGTTCGTGCAGCTCATCCATCAATCAGCCAATTGTGTGTCATGTCCGAGCTTACTTTGAAAAACCGCGATAGAGCGAGTCCGCCAAAAACGAACCACCAAGTAGAGAGGGACTACAGTATAATCAATTTGTTTTTTTCTTCGTTAGTGCCATCATGACTGGCTCCTACAACAACTTCTTCCGAATGTTTGACCGCAACACCAGGCGGGATATCACACTGGAGGCGTCCCGGGAGAGCAGCAAACCACGGGCTACGCTCAAACCTCGTAAAGTGTCCACAGGCGGCAAGAGGAAGAAGGACGAGATCAGCGTGGACAGCCTGGACTTCAACAAGAAAATCCTCCACACTGCCTGGCACCCCAAAGAGAACGTGATAGCTGTGGCAGCCACCAACAACTTGTACATTTTCCAGGACAAAATCAACTAAAAGATTTTGGGCTCCAGAGGATAGGGCTTTTACCATACCTGTGTAGTTAAGCCTACTACTTGTCTTATCTGTATAAGAAGAAACAGCCTCGTTGTCCTCCTGGTGAAGAATTCGAAAGCACGTGTCTACTTTTTTTGCCGCGGGAGGTTGATCCATAGGTCTGTTTTATTTTTTGAGTATGAGCTTAGATTGCTTTTTGCCTTTGGCACCAGGGCAGTCAACACGCCCCCTGACCCAGAAAGCCCAATTCGGGTCTAATTGACGGAATGGCACTCCCTAGAGGTCAAACTCTTGAACGTTGGTGTTTGTGTTGACATTTTAAGCCTTCATTTCACGATTTAACAACAGAACTCTTGGAAGTCCGTACAATGACGTCTTGTCAACGTTGTTTCCATCATTCAAAGGTTTTCGGGTCCTGTGAGGCACGGATTAACGGCCAATAAGCCCAGCTGTAACATTCCCCCCATTTGGCCTTTATTTAGGTCAAACTAATGGTGGAGAAGGCAATGAGTTTGGAAAGTGGACTTGTTTCTCTTCCTTCCCTTCTCTTATTTTACCCCATTTAATACAGTGACATCATTTCACTGACTGTATCTACTCAAGTACACCTTGTCATCCACATAATAAAAGAAACTAAAACTTACAGATGTGTTTTTAAATTTAGAAGTATAGTATTAAAACATGTTTATTGCTTTGCATGTTTTTTTATGTTGTAGAGAGGTGAAAAAAAAAAAAAAAGTTCAGTCGCACCACTGTCTTCAGCAGATCTCGAGCTAATTTCTAAGGGAAATACAATTTGGGGTGACAGATTGAGAGCCACCATTAGAAACCATGAAAATAATAAGAGATTATGACGGCCATGTTTTAGAATGAAGGCTGGAAACTGAAAGGCACAAGACGGAGTCCAGGACAAAGGGAATCTGCAGCCTTAATGCCTACTTTTATCAGACAGCTACAGGTTATGTCCCCAAACGTTTTACGAACCTCATGTGCATTATTTGTAAATCCTGTTTTATAGACCTATGTCCTCATACACTGCTGCTATAATGTAGCTGTCTACGGAAACTCATAAATGGGGGAAATTGCACACCACACATAGTTTATGTTATGAGTGCCTCCAGATCTTGTAATAAGTAGGAATTAAAGACAGGCCTCATACATGTGCTCTTTTTGTTTTTTTCCATTTATTAGGGATGCCACCTAAAATTGGAACCGCATATCACAAATGTGGATCTTCGTAGTTGTGAATGCAGACATGGTTAACTACACAAAACATATACTGATGACATTAAAACACAACGCATTGTCTTTGTCCATTGATTCCTAACATGGTGGCAATGTATTCACTTGTTTATTATTTTTGACCAAAGTTCAATAAAATTTTAATTGTGTTCATCCGCAGCTATTCCTTTCCTTTTATTGCAAAGCTCTCATTGGTAAAACTATCAGGCTGTCAGTGATTCTATCTCCTGAACAAATGAGCACTAATCAGGCTAATATTTAACTATACAGTCACGATTTAATGTACAAATTGGAAGTCATTATTGGACGTGATTCCTTGCACACACGCATCTCCTTCTTCCGCAGGTAATCAAAAATATTTGACAGCAAAACAATCAAACCCCATTTTAGTTCAATCACAAAGGTGAATTAAAAGAAGTTCTCCCCAACGTGCAGATTTAAGGTGCAGTAAGCAGCAAAACTGAAATCTCCAGGACAGGAACTACAGCAAGAAGCAGTGGACTGGTCACTGATGTGTTCAGAGGCAACAACACAGCAACGAGAGGTCTTGAACCTCCTTATTGGTGTGGGGCACTCAGTCAAAACTGCACATCATCTCCCCTCAGTCTTCAGGTCCCGTTTTAAGGCATGCCAAGCTGGTTGTGCAGCGGTCCTAACATCTCTTCAGTAGGTGTGATGGGATGTTAGGCGTTTGCCAATATATATCCTGAAAACAAAGTAAAGCAACATACTTTTTAAGCTTGTTTTAAATATAACTTTTTTTTATATATATTTATTGGCAAAGCACATCAGATTCTAGCAAAAGCCTGGGATAAACCAGCTTGAATTAGGACATTAGTATCTGCTCTTAGTTAATTGTGATCCATTTTTCTTCCGAATGTTTTTCGGCATCTTTCTCGTACCGCAGGTTTGAAGCTATTTCAACAAATCATATATTGAAAAATGTTCAGCTCTTTCAGGACAATCCTGCTATGACTTTTGGTGTTGGTGCAACTTTAACTTTTTGAAATATGTAGTCTTTTCTGATATTGTTTTTCCATATAGAAAATGAATTGAGCTCATTTTACATCCTTCAGATCTTTAGATCTGTTTACAAACTTTTACTGCTCCTTTCACATTTTGTTTTGGTTCAGCTTCTTTGTGCATAATTCAAAATTTTTTTTAGCTACTTTCAGCTAATTTTAACTGTTTTTTTCAGCAGTTTTGTGCTCCTTTCAGGTTCTTTCTGTTAACTACAAATTTTTTTGTGCTTCTTGTAACTTATTTCTGCTAATTTCAGCTTGTTATGCTCCTTTCAGCTTATTTCTGCTATTTCAGCTACTATGTAGCTTTTCTGATGTTGTTGCTAATTTTAGCTTTTTCAGCTAATTTCACATTCGACATCATTTCAACTTTTTTCAACCTAATTCAGTAAAAATGTGCTCTCGCCACTTGTAATTTCAGCTTCTTTCTGCATTTTTAGCTTCATTTCAGATGTTTTTTGCTAATTTCACATTTTTTCCTGATAATTTCCACATTTTGTGCTAATTTCTGCGTCTTTCAGCTTAATTGGGCAAATGTGTTATTTCTGCTTTCCTCTGCTAATTTAAGCTTGTTTTAACTTTTCAGCTAGCTTTTTAGCTAATTTCAGCTGTTTTCAAATAAATTCTATTTTTTGTGGTGATTTTTGCTACTTTCAGCCTACTTTACTTATTTATGGTAATTTTAGCTTGTTATGTTCCTTTCAGCTTTTTTTCTATTTCAGCTACTATTTAGCTGTTTTATACAAATTTTAGCCTTTACAGCTAATTCCATATTTTTTTTGCCCATTTCAGCTATTTCTGCTTCTTTCTGGTAGTTTAAGCTTCTTTCTGTCCTTGCAGCTGTTTTTGGTTTTTTTTCTAATTTTTTAAGCTAATTTACTATTTTTTGTGCTCATTTCTGCCTATTTAAACCTAATTCAGTAAATATGTGTTCTTTCTGCTTCTCCTAACTTAGGCTTGTTCCATTTCAGCTACATTTCAGCATGTTTTAGCTCATTTTAGCATGTTTTTCAGCAATAAACATTCACGCTGCATTTTCACAGGAAATGCAATTTCTCTAGTTCATATTGTATTTGTTTGTATCGTTGATGGTGATAAATATCAATATAAAGTCTTATTTTTATATTTTTTTATAAGATCTAAAGAACATTTTTCATCCATGTGGCAAATACCTTCATGTAAAAAACTACATTAGCTGCAGCCAAAAATACAGTATTTTTTCGTTTGTGAGGCTCCCCAATATTCCCAGCATTAGGAATGAAATCCAGTAACTTACCCGATGCCAACTGCAAGTATGTGAGAAATGATTAATGAGGGAAGGAAAAGCTTCAGAAAATCAGCAGAGAGAACGCCTCCCTTCTTCATGACGCTGGTGTTTCTTATGCTGAGAGAGGTTGAGCGCTTGGGGTACCTCAGCAGGAACTCCCTGCAGAGGAGCACATTAATAATTCACTCTTTTTGAATAGATTAAAGATCAATGAGCTCCAGTTTAATGTCATGCTAACACTTCTGCTCACACAGAGGCCAGTCTAAAGTCTACAAATCACAAATAAACATCATATATGAAGAAAAACAAGCAGTCTGTTTCAACTTTATGTCTTGCTGGCAGGTTGCCTTCACACTATTGACTCAGACTCTGACCTAAATATTTCAACAACAGTGTTAACAAAAACAACTCTTTACTTTGGTGGACTGTTCTCAGGTCGACTGGACCAGTCCCAGATCCAGTCAGCGTTTTTCTTCATGATGTTTTCTACTTCCCGTCTTCTCTCTTGGAAGTCTTCATCAGACTGAAAAGAGAGGGTTTAAAAAAATATATAATTTAACTTAGTCAAAACTAGGGGTTGAACGAGTACATAATTTTTAAACTCGACATTAACATAATAAAACCCGAGTAGAACTCGAGTATTTGATGACGTCATAGATCTCAAGATACAAAAATAAATAAATTAATATAACCGCAAAAAAAGGTAATTATTTACAAAAAAAAAAAGACCAACAAAACATTGGGAGCGGATATTATGCGCCTACCATTTATCATACTGCAAATAAGTCACAGGAAAAACTAAACTATTAGTTATTATTATTAAACTGCAAACATGAAGAAACATGCAGCACGTCAAAAACGAAACTTAAACCGAAACTGGTTCTGTGGATTGGACCCGATGTTACACCATACTCTGTGACCTGCAACAGTGCAACACCGCCCCCTACGGTCATACGGTGGTCACATCATATGACGTCACTACGGATACTCGACCTTACATTTTTAACCTCGATAGAGGTCCTAGCAATCGATGTGTAGATTACTCGAGTATTCTGTTAATGCCCTAGTCAAAACACACTGATGTCAAAGACTTGCCTTCAAAAATACTTTAAACAACATTATGCTGTAAAACTCCATATAAAGAATTTTATAGAGCTATATGTTCATAAATCACAGTAGGAGAAAAGAGTATTAAAATTAAACACTTCTAAAAGAAATGTGTATCGCCCACAACCTTTTATGCCAGAGATTTAATCTAAGAACAACCTATGAAGAGAAATGACAGAGATGTAGCTATTTTAGCTAAAGATAAGAACTTTATTGATCCATCCATCCATTATCTTTTACCCGCTTCTTCCATTTTGGGTCATGGGGGTCGCCGGTGCCCATGTCTACAAATCACTTTCTTTCCAGCTTTCTTCACCCTGCTGCCCCAGCACACCACAGCGTAGAAGACGATGCTAGAGACCAGCGAGTGGTAAAACATCTGCAGCATGGTCCTGCAGACGTTAAAGGACTTGAGTCTCCTCAGAAGAAAAAGGCGACTGTCCTTTCTTGTAGAGACCGTTGGTGTTGGCTGTCCAGTACAGTTTATTGTCTAGGTGGACCCCCAGGTACTTGTAGCAGTCCACAGTGTCCACCTTAGTACCCTTGATGTTGATGGGGTTGGGGGGCCAATCTTCTTCCTGTAGTCCACCTGCAGCTCTTTAGTTTTTCCAACGTTGAGTTGCAGGTGGTTCTGTCCACCACACCTCTGTATTCAGCTTCCTGGTCACCAGTGATGCAGCCCACAATGGCAGAGTCATCCGAGAACTTCTGCAGATGGAAGGATTCTGAGATATACCTTGAAGTCCAAGGTGTAGAGGGTGAACAGAAACGGTGAGAGGACCGTCCCCTGAGGAACCCCTGTGCTGCTCAGTATGGTGTCCGAGGTGGTGTTCTGCAGCCTCACATACTGTGGTCGACCTGTGAGGTAGTCTCTGATCCAGGTGACCAGCGAGTCATTCACCTGCATGTCCAGGAGCTTACTGCAGAGTAGAGCAGGACTCATGGTGTTAAAAGCACTGGAAAAGTCAAAGAGCATGACTCTTACAGTGCTGCCTGCTCTGTGCAGCAAGTAGAGGATGGTGTCATCATATCCAATGCGTGGCTGGTATGCGAACTGGAGCAGGTCCAGGTATGTTTCCACCACTGGTCTAACATGCTTAAGGACCAGCCTCCAGTGACTTCATGGCATGTGATGTCAAGGCCACAGGTCTGTAGTCATTGTGTGAGTTTGGTTGGTTGTTTCTCTGCACCGGGACCAGGCATGTTGTTTTCCACAGAGCAGGCACCACCCTCGTGCTCAGGCAAAAAAAAATGTGCCTGAAAACATCAAACAGCTGAGCCGCACATCCTTTCAGGAGTTTGGGGCTCAATCTATCCGGACTTGTAGACTTGTCTGGATGTAGACGGCTGAGCTCCCTCCCTCACGTCCTCCCTGCTGATGGTGCTCTGATGTGTTATGGAAAGACAATGATGGTAGAGGGGGAGGGGTGTTATGTGAAGGGGGTTGCAGCTGGGGTCCATTATGTTGATGAGGAGGAGGAGGGGTGGAGTTGTCTAGGAGGCATGATAACCCTCAGGAAGGTGTTGGAGGTGTGGGGAGAAACACTTCAAAGATTGTACAGTCTCGTGTGACGTTGCAAGATGTCATGATCAGTGCTTGTGTTGGGACTAAAGCCCCCAGTATACTGCCGCGTACATCCATACGCAGAGGTACGCACGTACTTACGCAGAGGTACGTGTGTACCCTCCAGCGTACCCTCCGTGAAAAGCTCAAATTTTTACGACCGCGTACGCGGTGTCGCACAATAAACTGCCCAGCGACGGACTGTTTTGTATGCGACACCAATGTATTAAATTCCCCTTCTTCATCTCTGATCTGGCCTTTTCTTTAGTTTTTTTGCCAAGAGGCAGTGATCTCTTCCTCCTCCGTTGATGCCATGACTGAAATGGTGAGAAATGAAGGAATTTGTCACGAGCAAATTAAACTCAGGTCCAGCGTGGCTGCTGGAGGGTCTGGAGATTTCCTGGTGGGCTGCTCTGATGTGTGGGCTGTAGAGCCAGCACTCCCTGTTTTTTTTTTTTTTTAAGATCTTTTTATTAACAACATATAAACACAGAACACCACTGTGGCTGAGGCTGCCAGCGCTCGCTTTTTTTCTTTTTTCCGACCTGTCAATCAATCCAGTAGGCGTGTCAGCAAATGACCAATCGGCGACCTTAATTTTTCCCGAAGGTAAACGCCCCTTGTCTGTGAAGCTGCTCTGCAGCTGCTCGGGGTGTACGCTGGAGTATCATGTCTGAACCCTCTGCATACCGTACACGACGCGTACGTACACATGAACGGACGTACGCGGCAGTATACTGGAGCCTTAAGTCTCCACTACTATCAAAGTTTAGCTCAATATCTGAAATATTGACTGTTATATCTGTTGTGTTAGCTGATGTCATTTAACTGAGGCAGCCATCATGAATTAGGTTGACTCAAAGGTTGATCAGTTGTAGATCTACATCCAGTGATTAGTTCTGAGTTTTATTAAAATCCATCCAGTGGTTTACACAGTATTTTGCTATCAGACAGACTGGGTTGACTCCATCAGCCATTGCTATCGTTGTAAGCAAAGATCTCAAGCACCTGAAGCATGTGTCAACTACAAACACATCTAATTTTGCACAAATATTTATATAACTGTGAGAATTATAGAGATGTTTTTAGATCAGTTGGTTGTATTGTCCATTTCTAACTGGATTGGATTCAGAAGTTAATCAGTTGTGGACTTACATGTAATTGTAGTGAGACACGTGAGGTACGTGTCACTTGTTGTATGACAAATATATGTGTATATATTTATGCATACTTTTCACGAGTTCTTCATTTTTCTGACTGTAAATGCCGTGCATTGAATTTAACAGAAATGTGAACGAGAGACGTTATTTATCTTTGACCCATCAAATGAATGGAATCATTTATTTTCAAAATCAAAGTTTAACATCAAACATTTACATTAATTTGGCAAAATATGAAAATAATAACAGACAGTTTCACAGAAAATGAACTTCAAATCACTCGGCGGTGATTTGAGGACTTTGCTTCAGACATTTCTAAAAATATCTGTACTGATTTATGAGAGAGAGGTGGGTTTTAGAGTGAAAGGAGATTATCTTACAGAGAACTGTGTGAGGGAAGTTTAATCTGTTTAACCAGAAATTGCACGCTTCGTCAGATCCTCAGCTTCTCACGGTACACTTGGTCAAAATAGAACCATCTACCTGTTGACGATGAATCAGCGCTGGATGTAGTTCCTTTCTGACTCGTTTCAGCGTCTCCGTCGAGAGCTACCAAACCTTCAGAAAGTCGTGCGTTGATTAGCTCAAAACAGAATTATAATCCCAAACGTTCCTGGTTCTTCATAACTCCAAACTCTTCATAACCGGCTGCACTCTCAATCTGCTCATTCTGTTGGACTATCGGACCTGTTGTCAGCTCTCATTCCAACATCTCTCAGAACTCTCATTCTCTTGGAATTCTGGAATCCATAATTCTCTATTCCTTCTCTTCTCTATTGGAATCTAACATGAACTGGGCAGTTGTCACATTTTAAATGGGTCGACTTCCTGTTCAATTTAGAGCTTTCTGATTCGTGGAAGGACCAGAAAGAGGAGTGGATTTGTGACGTAAGATGTTATCATAAGTCAAGGATTGTTTACAACATACAGAAAAGATTATTGCAGCAACAGCAGACTTCGTGGAGTCTCACACTTTGTAATCTTTTCAAATAGTAAAACATGACATTTTTCTCGGTAAACATTTTAGTTGACCGAAAACCAACCTTTAACATACTTACGACAGCTTGCTCATTTCAGATTTAAAATCAAGAAAGGCATATTCAGGTGATTTCTTCTCTGAATGAGGAACAAAAATCATTACTTACTGTTTATGTAAAATAAAAATTAGTAGTTCTTTTCAACCTGTAAAGCATTGAGTGAACTAACACAATTTGATTATCAAAACATTTGTAAGACAGTAATGATTATAAAGAATTGTCTTTTCTGCTTGATTAATTCAAGAAAGAAAGTTCATCAGATGGTTCAGACTTATTCAGATCAATGAAAATAACAGTCTCTGTCCATCTGGTAGATTTGAGGTTATCTGGTTCACTACATAATGATTATCAGAACATTTCATTAAAATCCACCCAGAGGTTCATGAGGTACTTTGCTCACAGACAAACAGGGTTGACACTAACACTTTTCACAGACGCCCATAGTGAGCCACTTGCGCAACTGTTCTTTTAAAAAGACAAAACAACGTTGGAAAATTGATCATTGTCCATTCTATCACCAGTTCATGACAACATTTTAAACATTTTCTGCAATCTGTTCACGATCAGAATATCAACATTCTCTGCTACTACCACACTGCACGTTAGGTCTAGATTTGAAAAACTGACCGAGTTTATAAGTTCAGTTGGCTGTGGCAACTATCTTGAACTTGACTTCAAAAATAAACCAACTGTTTATCTGGATCCACTGAATAATTTCTGCACGTTCCGATGGAATTTGTCCAGTTGTTCATGAGATATATTTTGGTAACAGAAAGACACACACTCACAAACGTGGGTAACAACATCACTGTCTGCCTTCGCCTTTTGGCTGCGGGCGAATTATATCAATGACGGTTGCATAATGTGAGATTGGGGGCACGGCGCTGAGCTTTTCCTGCTGGTACATGTCGGTCAAAAGGTTGACAGCGAGCCAACTATTTTTGAAAACTACACCTTAATAATTAAACCCCAATTTAAATGCATGACAATACATCATGTACCTGTGAGCTGTTTCCCTCTGAGCCTTTCCACAGAAAAAGGGGGGTCTGTGATCTCAGTGGGCTGTTGATGATATAACATAAAGACTTTAACCCATACATTTCCTTGGATAACACTATTACACAACAAATGCTGACACAAGCACAGTTGCATCCCCTCTCACACGAACCTGTTGCACTGAGAGCTTCCCTTGGAGCTGTTTCTGCCTGACTCGTGCTGTGCGTCCAGCAGCATTTTCTCCACGTCGCCCTCCTGGCCGGACGTGGAGATCTGCTCCTGGCTGCCTCGATGACTTGGACCTTGAGAGCCGTTCCCGCTGAAGTGCAGCTCCACCCAGGAGCCTTAAAATAAACAGAGTCGAGTGTGTGTGTTGCCTTCCAGTGGCGTAATGAGCTAATAGAACAATAACAAGACGGCTTCGCTAGCCTGTCCACCTTTGGATTCAGCTATTGTGGGAAAATAAATCAGTATACATAGCTTAAGCAATGTTCCATTTTACAAGTGAGGCATTGGTATATTTTATACATGTATCGTTAATTAGCCTCCACTCTTCTCCTTTTGACGGAGTACTGTTAGCTTATTTAACGTAGCTTTCCTACTATTTCCGTCTCAACTTTACCTTGCAAACTCCCGTCAGACGAAACGTCCCTCTGAAGCGACATTACTCTACAAGGTTTTCGGGTTCGCACTTTTATTTTATTTTTTTTAAAGAGACGGTGAAATGATGGCGAAAAGTCCGCGAGCTGTCGTAGCTTCCACAGCCACAATAACAATGACGCAACGTTGTGTTTATCGCGAGCAGGATTGGCTCAGAAAGGAGGGCATGCACAGCGAGCATGCGTATGACGTCAGAGAGAACGCGCATGCTCAGACGCATGGTCCCACTTTCCTGTCATCCTTAAGCAACATATTATTAATAATATATTACTGGGTTAAACTATTTTGAAGAGCTAACACGATAACAGCTTATTATTTTTAGATTCGGCTTTAACGATTGTAGCAGTTTCACACTTTTGTCTGCAGATGGCGGCAACAGCTCATCAGTCTTTTTATCTCTGTTTTGCATTGCTTTGTACTCATTTTCCATCCTATGGTGTTCCATTATGATTTGTACTAGATGTACTTTACTGTATATTTATGCACGGTATTTTGCTTGTTTTGTGTCTTTTTTTCTTTTTTTTTTGTCAAATATTCAATAAACCAAGCAGACCCTGACTGTGAAGTTCAAGATGTTCAAGTTGTGTTTATTTGTCGTATGCGAGGTTAACACAGGGTCACAGTACAATGAAATGCTTAGGATGAGAAGAACTAATTTGACTCACTAAAATAAATCAAAGAACAAACCAACAAGAAATACTAAAAGCATGCAATAAGGGTTATGAGGCACCCCCCCCCACACACACACACAAAAAAAGTACCAAAAAGTGAAAAAGTAATTATAATATTTACAATTTCCTAAAAAGAGGTATTGAACAACAACATGGTAGAATATAATAGTGCAGTAGGATGAATTTGAATTAAATAAGTACAGAATTTCAAGGTAGTAATACAGTATAAGCTAAAATGCACGATGTATACATACATGCGTACACACACATACATACATACATACATACATACATACATATATATAT
>NC_056498.1:62775573-62776115 GCF_014905685.2 Nematolebias whitei | reverse complement strand
ATATAGGGCAGCACGGTGGTGCAACTGGTAGAGTTGCTGCCTCTCCCACAGACCAAAAACATGCATGTTCGGCTGATTGGTAACTCTAAATTGTCTCTAGGTTTGAGTGAGAGAGTGAATGGTTCTTTGTCTCGTTTGTCTCTGTGTAGCCCTGTGATGGATTTGCGACCTGTCCAGGGTGTACCCCGCCCCTCGCACAGTGATTGCTGGACATGGGAGCCGGCAACCCGCGTGACCCAAAATGGAAGAAGCAGGTAAAAGATACACACACACACACACACACATATATATATATCCATCCATCCATCCATCCATTATCTTTACCTGCTTATTCCATTTTGGGTCACGGGGGTCGCTGGTGCCCATGTCCAGCAATCACTGTGCGAGGGGCAGGGTACACCCTGGACGGGTCACAAGTCCATCACAGGGCCACACAGAGACAAACGAGACAAACAACCATTCACTCTCCCACTCACACCTAGGGACAATTTAGAGTTACCAATCAGCCTAACATGCATGTTTTTGGTCTGTGGGAGGAAACC
>NC_056498.1:62768550-62775473 GCF_014905685.2 Nematolebias whitei | reverse complement strand
ATATATATATATATATATACAGTAAAAAGTAAGTTTAATAACATTATTTATCTACAAGCACATAGATGTTTAACAGCCCATTAAATTACACCAAAATGCAGAAAATCACATCTACTTTATTCAAAATTTTCTGGGTTGTTTTACATTTTAAGCCTTGTTACTTGGTATGACTACTGCTGTTAGGATTCTGTTCAGTTTTATGTAAAGAAGTGTCTGTAATAATTTGAAGAAGTGGTGATACATTTATTGTGTTCATTATATGAATACCGGTAGGTAAAGTTTTAAAGTGGTTTTTGATGCTGTTAATTTTCTCAAAACAGTAATTTTTCGGAGTTTAAATTTAAATTTTTGTTAATAGTGTCTTGAATGAAAAATACCTCATGTTTAAAAGCATAAAAAATGTATTCACACTATTAAATAACAGGTTTTAAGTATTTATGTTACACAAATATTTCCATTGCATTAAAGAAACTAATTGAAGAAATTTGTTCAATAAAAATGAGGCTTATGAGGTGATCCCTGAAACTTTTCCTCCCCTCTAAGGGGTCCCTGAACCCAAAAAGTTTGAGAACCTATGCTATAGGTGATGCTAATAGCAGTTAGTGCCTGCTATTCAACGGCAAACCATGACTTAAAGAGCGAGGCCTTCAGTTAGGATAAAATATTGTAGCAACCTAATACAAGCTAACATTGAAGGCATTTAGGAGGTGCAGTACAATTACATTACTATACTTTTAGTAATTCAGATTCTCACTGGACAGGAAGTGTTTTCATTCTTTTTTTCCCATCAGTAAAAGTCCATCTATTTCTGTCCCAACACTACCCAGCATGCCACATGGCGCAGCCAGTCTTACATTCAAGTACAACATGTAATTTTAATAATTCAGACTGACATTTTACAGTAACCCACATAACTTACTGTTTCTTTAAACTTTCATTATGTAATAAGCTAAAATACAACAGTATTATTGAAAACTATTGATTCAAACATTGTTTTAGACCATCTACAATTTCCTTGTGGATTTTTGAGTTTACATGTTGCTGTTGTATGCATTGTAGATTTTCACATGGTCAAAAAAACGGAAAAGGCAAAAACAAACAAACAAACAAACAAACAAACAAACAAACAAACAAACAAACAAACAAACAAACAAACAAACAAACAAACAAACATAAATGCCTGCAGGGTTAGAGTCCAGTGTGTTGGCCCCACCCACTGCACAGTAATGTTTTGACTGGTTAATCTTCCTGTCAGTTATTAAACAAACTCATCCTGCAGTGACTTTGACTGAGCTCCCAAGTTTCTTGCTCAACTGCAAAATAGTTCACAGAAAATGACATAATACAAAGAAAAACTATATTGAAAATATCTGTTTTATATAAAATACATTTTCATATGTGCTTCTTAGGCCATTTCTGAAAGCCCTGAGGGTTCCCAACTGCAGCTAGCTAGCCTGAGATAAAATGATCTAATAGCCCAGATTTTGAATTGTTCTTTTTTTGTCAAGTGTTTAGTAGCTCTAATCAAAAAATGTTCAATACAAAAACAACGACTTTATTTGTAACAGAAGACGTTTCGCTCCTCATCCGAGGAGCTTTCTCAATCAAAGAGCAGTGAGTGAGGGGTTCAGGTTATAAGGCTGAGTGAGATAAGACACACACACATATGTAGATTGACAATTCACACCTCAACACCTTAACAGTAAGAGTCTTTTGTTCATCTAATTCACAGACGAGGCCCCTCTGTTCCCATGAGGTGTGAAAACTGGCTGGAAATCAGTCTTAAAGTTGCATTATAGGTTTTTGAAAGTGGAAATCTGAGGCCTCCTCTGTTAAGAGATGTTTTTTTTTTCTCTTTTTACATAAATTGCTTCCTTCATCCCCCTCTCAAACCATCTGTGTTCTCGGTCCAAAATGTGCACATTTTGGTCCTCAAAAGAGTGTCCCTTATCTGTGAGGTGAAGGTGAACAGCTGAATCGTGTCCTGAGGAGCTGGATCTCCTGTGTTGAGCCATGCGTTTGTGAAGAGGCTGTTTAGTTTCTCCAATGTAGAGGTCAGGACAGTCCTCGCTGCACTGGACCGCATACACTACACCACTCTGGTTGTGTATGGGTGTTTTGTCCTTAGGGTGGACCAGCCTCTGTCTGAGAGTCCTGCTGGGTTTGAAATGTACTGGGATCTTGTGTTTGTTGAAGATCCTTCTGAATTTCTCTGATGCTCCAGCAACATAAGGGATGACAATGTTTTTACGTCTGTTGTTCTCCTTTTTCTGTTTATTAGTGTGTTTTGTAGATTTCCTGACTGACTTGACAAAAGCCCAGTTAGGATATCCACATGTTTGGAGAGCTTCTTGAATGTGTTTCTGTTCCTTTTCCTTCCCTTCTGTCTTCATGGGGACGCATTCGGCCCGATGCTGTAAAGTTCTGATGACAGAGAGTTTGTGTTCCAGTGGATGGTGGGAGTCAAACAGAAGATACTGGTCTGTGTGGGTTGGTTTTCTGTAAACTTCAATGTTGAGGCTGTCCTCTCATTCCATCTGAATCAAACAGTCCAAAAAAGGCAGTTTGTTGTCGTTTGCATCCTCTCTGGTGAACTTGATGTTGTTATCGACCGAGTTGATGTGTCTGGTGAACGCTTCTATTTCCTTAGCTTGGATTTTGACCCAGGTGTCATCCACATATCGGAATCAATGGCTTGGCGTTGTTCCCTCATATGAGTTTAGGGCTCTCTGTTCCACTTCCTCCATGTAGAGATTGGCAACAATGGGTGACACTGGAGATCCCATAGCACAGCCGTGCTTCTGTCTGTAAAAACTGTCACTGAACTTGAAATAAGTGGTGGAGAGGCAGAGATCCAACAGGGTGTAGTTATACATATGTACTTTGTATGTGTGTCTTATCTCACTCAGCCTTATAACCTGAACCCCTCACTCTCTGCTCTTTGAATTGAGAAAGCTCCTTGGATGGGGAGCAAAACATCTTCTGTTACAAATAAAGTCCAGTTGTTTTTGTATTGAACGTTTTTTGGTTTTATCATGTCCTGGATGACTGAGAATCTTCACCAGCATTTAGTAGCTCTAATTCAACCAGTTAGTCATTTAGATCTAAGTTTTGGGTAGAAAAAGTAATCCAGTAAAATGATAACCCAGCCCTGTAGAGGTAAATCTACCCAGTGTTGGCTCAGTCCAAATTTTTCCTGGTGCTTTTTACAGTCTGGGTTGTTTTTAACTCAGCAGTTTTTAGTGTGCACTTCTTTAATTATTAAATTTTTTTCCCAAATGGGATATTTCCCTCAATAGTTTATTTATGTATTCAGGACTTGCAGATAATCAGCACCGATGATAACCAGGTGGTGACAGCGATTCAGAACTGGCACCAGAACGATTCATACAACCTGTACATGTCGGAACACAGAGGGCTGTTCTTCACACTGATGCTGGAGGACGTTGTGAGCAGTGGAGGTCCGGACGACAACATCATGATAGACCTGTATGAGGTAGGCAGCAGCAGTGCTGTGTGGTGGCTGCTGTCATCCAATTACTGTACATGACTTTATTTTTTCCAAACGGTTCTTTATCTGATCCAATTAAAACATAGGAAGTCCAAAACTTAAGCAATAGTTCATTTCTGTTCTGTTTTTCTTTGCTCTGTAGTTGATTCATATGGCTTCCTTATAATAGAACATCTGCTGACAGATGACATTCATGCAGCAATTTAGTGTCTTTTCTCATTAGGACTGATTTCACACTTTTTTTTTTTTTTTTCATGTAATGATATTGCTAGGTGATGTTTTGTATACATACCTCATAGTTTCAGTGGAGGTTTAATAACAGCTTTAAGTTGTGCACTGAACATAAATCAGTGTTGACAGATCCACTGTGAGGTTGCAGAGACCACACACGTACGCATCACTGTGCATTATCCTCATCTTCAGCCAGCAGTGAAAGTATCATGTTGTTACAGTCACACACCTCTTGTAGCCACCAGCGGTGGCAGAGATGACCTCTGCTCTCATCCATGGTTATGAAACGGTCTTTTCTGACACCAATTTGTAAAAATAATAATAATAATAAAAAAAAAAAAACGAGGAGAGATGTGAACTGTAGTGATTGCTATGTGTAAAACTGCATTAGTGCACATAAATGCTAAAAAAAAGACATGATATCTCAGGGCTGTGCCATATGTTGTTTTGATGCCACACAGTCCTACAAAATAGTGCTCTGTGTCAGAAAAGCTCTCACTCTCAGATATGTCCTCTCAAAACTAAACCCAGCTCACTTGTAAGAATATAAATATATTTTTGTTATTTTTTTTTTCCTCCTTTTCTTGTTATGCTTCTCCATTCCGCTCCCCACCTCTCATATGTGCAGGTTGCAGGGATTAAAGGCGTGTTCCTGTCAAATAAAGTTGTTGAAAACCAAGTAAAAACTTATATCACATACAACAAGGGCAAAGACTGGCGTCTTCTTTCGGCTCCAACAACCGATCTCCAGGGAAACAGGGTCTATTGTGAACAAGTAAGTGGGCCACTGACAAGAGATAGATATAGTTATTTGGATTTCCATTATCTGCTCTCAAAAGTCCTCTGCTGAAATACTGCATACTGTAGCACTGTTAAAGACAGTGAATATATGTTTCAAGGCAACACAGTGTTCTGAAGTGGAGCAGGCTTTGATATTTCTTCTGAAAGCTCATTATTATTATTAGTGATGTTAAAAAGACTCAGATATGTTCAACATGGCTGCTACTGAATACCTGTAAATGCAAAAATAAGTTATTTAGCAAACATGCTATTTTTGGTAAAACAAAACAATACCTGAATTGATCCATGCATTTATATGTAGATCAATATGTTTTTTTTTTTTTAATTATTATTATAGATGATGTGGTGTAAAATAAAATTAATTAGGTTAGCGAGTTGAAAACGCTGCCTCTAAAGTAAAATCATATATGGCATATCTTTACAGTAGTAACAAATAAATAAATCCCCTTATAAAGGTATTTATAAATTTTGTCAGTGCATTCATCTACATCATCATCTGCAGGCAAACAACATTTAAATGGACTGAACCCCCCCCCCCCCCCAAAAAAAAAACACACACACACTAGCTATGTTTAACTACCTCAAATGATTTCTTACATCTGTAGTAAAACTACCCGCATAACCTGAAAAGCACGGTTTAAATGTACTTTATATTTTAATGAAAATTACTTTGCATCATTTCAAATATAAATTCCCCAGTACTAACAATGTTTTAGCAAAATATATATTTTTAAAAGTGTTGATTTTTTTTTTTTCACTATTCATTTTTTAGTAGTTTGCTACCGAGGACTTTTTGTATTGAACTGATGCAACACCTGCTATTGTTGAATATAATACTATTGCAACAGCTTCGCTATGAATTATATTTTTATGAAACTTGCCCAAGTTTTTATTTATTTATTTGTTGTGGAGAAATAGCAGGTTACTTAACTTTGTGCTCATGATTGAGACCTTCTGAGATATTCTTGACTGTGGATAAAATACATATTTGGAATATTTTGTCCTGCTCTTGATGGAGAACAAAATAATAAATAAATAAATAAATAAAGCAAAGGCCATGTTGGCAAACATTAATCATCCACTCAGAGTTTTGCCTTTTGCCATTAGGGAGGAGGTACACTTTTCCTAACCAGGCCAAGTCTACAGAATACTTTAGATCATTTTTCCCATCAGCTGTCGGATGCCTTAACAAGCTATAGGTCATCTTACTACATATATGAATTCTCATAGGAACATACATCTATTTTTTATTCACATATATCGCTGTGTGTCTGTGTATTTATGTCCTTGTTTTATTGTGTCACACAGTTGAATGTGCATCTGTACTGACAACTTTTGTAATACCTAACTCCAGAATTATGTGTTTTTAGTTTATAATAGGTGACTGACTTATTTAAGTTTTCTAGCATTAAACTATTTTCTAAGTACCATAAATGTTCAGTTACTTTCCTATTTTCTTGTGCAAATATCTTTTCTTGTGCATTGTTGGTATTCATCCCTGATGAAGACATGACTCAGGTCTGTAAATCCAACTTTTCTATTTTCCATTTTGACCCCCTCAAATGAATCTTCTCATTGTATGACAGCCGTACTGCTCGTTGCACCTGCACCTTCACGTCTCGGAGAACCCTTACGCCTCGGGAAACATTGTCAGCAAAGACACTGCTCCGGGAATTATAATAGCATCAGGTGAGATTTGACTTGCACTGGAAACCTGCACAATCACATTTTTTGTTTACTTTTTTACCACTAATGCTGTTCTTTCATCACTTCCCTCAGCTCGCTCAGTCAGTTTTTATTTTATATTGTTGTTTAGCTCTTTTTCTAGCACCGTCCTTCACAGCTGACAACAATTTACAATGCGAGATCTTATCTGTCTTTCCTGCACATCTGCTCCATGCTACTCCAGCGGGACGAATAACAACACTGTTTGTAATACTTGTTGGAATAATCAGTGTCTTTTTTATTATTATTGATTTGTATTTAGGTGTGGTTGGGCCTGAGCTGACAAATGCAAATGTCAGCATCTTCGTCACGTCTGATGCTGGAAACACATGGAGAGAGGTAAAACATACTGTGAGGCTTTATGTGTGACGCTCCCTGCATGTGGGTGTGCAAGCACATTTTTAAATGTTTTAATCTGCTGAGTGAGTAGGTCCATGCCATATCTTTTTATTTGTACATCAATAAAAAAAAAATGCTTCCATTGTACATACTGTTATATACAGTAGTCCCTCGCTACTTCACAGTTCGTTTAGCGTGGATTCACTCTATCGCGGTTTTTCAAAATAAGAGTTGACATGACACACAATTGGCCGATTGTTTAGAAACACTGTTTAGAATAATGCAAGAGTATGGGAAAGCTTTAAAAAGCCTTTAT
>NC_056498.1:62765167-62768450 GCF_014905685.2 Nematolebias whitei | reverse complement strand
TCTATCTATCTATCTATCTATCTATCTATCTATCTATCTATCTATCTTATATCACCATGCTTTTCACTAGAATTCTTTTCCTCTCCACAAAAAAGAGGACAAGCACTGAAATCAGTGTAATTTCAGTCCTAGAAATAAGAAATAAGAAAACATAATGGTCTCTAATTAAAAAAAATAAAATAAATAAATAAAGCAGCTGTGCAGTTCTTTCTTTACCATTTTTTTGGACTATAAGGCACACTGGATTATAAGGCGCATTAAGTAAAACAAAACAGTCAGATAAGTCAAACTTTATTCAGCTCATTCACAATAACTCTGAACATTGTTCAGTTGTAACCACATACAATCTGTTCGAGGTCAGTAAGCACAAACAGAATTAATACATAATGTGCACTGGATTATAAGGCTCACTGTTGATTTTTTTAGAACATTAAAGGATTTAAGTGCATCTTTATAGTACAAAATATACTGTAAATAATGTTGTTTCTGTTAAGTGAGATCACAAAGCTTGTGCATCAAGCTGGTCCCTGGGGGAAGCCTTTCTGGACATCTTGCTCAGCTTTTCGTGCTGCTTTCTAATTAACAATTGTTAGGGAGTGTTCGGGGTGACATTTAGATAAGAGAGTTTCATCATGTTAGCTTTTTTTTTTATTTATTCAATCTCAGCTTGTACTGTAGATACTCAAAAAAGGGAGATTTTCTCAATCAAGCTGAAATCAAACGAGTCAAACTCAGATTGCAGCGGATCTAAAACCCAGTGCTTCAGACAAGACAAAAGTCCAATTTAAACAAATCTGAATTTTTATAGCTGATTTCTCTTGTAACTACCACAACACTTCAAAACACATGATTCTGTTTTATTCTACTGAATGAAAATCCCCTTTAATGTTTTATTAGACAGTTGACTTTCCAGCTTTCTTACTGATCTTACAGTACTCAGGATGCTTATCGGTCCCTGAGCCAAAAACAACACCTCAAAGATACTTAAAGATACATCATACTTATGGATTGTGAATTTAAACATCACATGTTTAAGAATAACTTCAAAATGTACGGCTGAGCTGATTAAGAAACTCCCCTTCTTAATGATCTTATGGTTGATCTCTTTTGGTGCCAATCTGCTCATCTTGTAACAAGCTTGTTAGTGTCCAGTGTGGGCTGCAAGAGATTTATGGTCAACCATTAAAACGGCCTTTTTACTTTCCAAGAGTCATACTTTCACAGACACAGTCATTTACAATAAAACAACTTGCACCAGTGTGAAGATTAGAAAAAATTACCCCTTTACCCACTCATTCTTCTTTGAGGCAATTAGGTTTATGCATTTACTTGGAAAGAATCCAGGAATTACAGATGTAATGTGCCTAAAACCGTCTTGCTGACTGGAAAAGGTCTTTACATCCCTGAGTGCTTCATGGTTGCAGTAACGCACCAATACAGTGATACAATATTCACTTTGTAGCTGTGTCAGGCAGGTGTTTTGAAGCCCGGTGTGTCCTGCAGGCCATAAAAAATTGTTTGAAATCACTGCATGAAGGCTTTTCTTTCACCGATTTAGACAACCGTTCTGATAACAGCAGCGTGCGCTCTTTTTAAATAATAATGCCTCTCGTTTGAGCGCATCTCCGCCTTTAAAATTCAACAAGAGGCGTCGAGATGAGCAGCGCTCATTAGTCTGCAGCAGCGCTAACAGATCTCCAAACTGGATTACCTGACATCCAAGAGCAAGCAAATTGATTTCTCAACTCTTAATCCTTTGTAAATCTGAAATCTTTGGGAGTAAATGGACAGGGATGAATTTGATCACTTTGTCCCAACAAATGGATGCCTAATGGTTACTTTAGGAGCTTAGGCTGAAGGAATTACTGTTGTGAAATGAAGGTGTTAAGTGGAATAAAAGTATAAAGGCAGCGTGTTCAGCTACAATTGACACAGGAGTTTACATTACAACTCGTTCTTGCTCTCGGCAGCACATTGATCCAGGCCTATCAGCTGCTGGAATTAAGCTCCAACATCAATAAAACTGTCATCACATTTTGCAACAGCAATTAAACAGATGGATGATATAATAGCAAAAGTTATGGGAGTCGCTGACTGGAATATTAATCTTGATAAACAGGGATATAATACAAAGCTGGTCACAGGTTTGAGTTTTATATCCTGTCTTCTGTTAAAAAAAAAATAAAAAAAAGTTCATTTGACAAGTATAAATAATACGATTTAAACACCGCAGGGCTGACGTAAGTGAGGCAACAGATGGCTTCCTTCGTATTAAAAACGCAGCTAATCAAGCAAATCCTTGTTCCCTAAAGGGCGGAATAGTTCTTGAAACTTGGGTTGATGACATCACAATAAACAGCATCATTTGACGTCTTCAATCACAACAAAACTGTCTAATTCTCTTTGTGTTTATCACCCTCAGCAGCAATGGCTGCCTCCAGAAAAAAAACACACCTGTGGGGCCTTCAGCACCTGAGCAAGACCCAAAGTGTGCAGAGGCTTTTTGTCTGCCACATCAATTTATATCCTTTCATTAACAAAGGGAACATTTCCTCATGGACCAGATGTTGTGCTGCAGACAGGTTTGTTTGAAGTCAGAGCTGTTGGCTCTCCTGTGGATAGCAGGTCACTGCAACCATGAATTATGGACGAGCATCAAAATATCACTTTGCCCAACGTAAACTATCTGTGCCCTCGTAAACTCAAATATGCATGCACAGAAGGGTTAATCAGCAGGGGCTGAATGTGCTCAAGCTTTGTGAATAAAACAATAAAAAGTTTGAACGTGATCATTCTTTTACCTCCTCTCACTATATTACCAGTCTGAACAAGTGAGGTGTACTTTAAATTCTTAGCTGTGCCTTTCAGGCAGAACAGCGAGCGTCTGACATTACTGGACGCCTCACGCAGAGACGAGGGCACTGTGTCGAAGTAGAAGCTCGGATCATATGCCATCTGAAACAACTTCCATCTTGTTTGGGCTCATACGTCGTTTGCTTCTTCACCGTAATTGAAAGCTAAGGCGAGTTCAGCAGCGTGGCCACGGCGGCCCGCAGAGCTCGGAAACCTCAGAGAAAACGAGGAGGGGCTCTGATCAATGCACACAATTAATAGACGGCAAGAGGGCTGGCTTTGCTCAACAACCAAAAAGCTGTGCCTGCTGGGTGTAGGGGGTCTCTTTTTTTTTTCTAAAATTTCTTTGAAATCATTAGCGCTCTGTTTGCTGAGGAATCTTGCACAAGATTAGCTGCATGTTGACAAACTAAAAGCTTTTGGACTGTTT
>NC_056498.1:62756396-62765067 GCF_014905685.2 Nematolebias whitei | reverse complement strand
TATATATATATATATATATATATGTATACGTGTATGTATATATGTATGTATAGATATGTATGTATATATGTATGTATATGTATTTGTAAAGTGAGGACCCACATGAGATGTGGTATTTCAGTTTGTCATGCAAACTAAAATGATCAAATAATTAAATTAAAGCAAATTTCTGCAGTCTAACCTGAGCTTCACCTTGCTTGAAACCTGCCTATTAAACTAAAAGTACAAAGCTTAAATGAGCCAAAGCTGATATTAAGTCACTGCGTGCATACCAGCACACGATTATGAGTCCCTTAATAACCTTCAGGCTAATGAACTGTTGTGCACTTACTCTGAAAATATAGTTTCAGAACTTTGCCAGCTACCAACATTATCTCAGTGAGTAAAACTTAAGCAAGGTGGTACAAAGAAACAGATGTAGTTTTTGCATGAACGTTCTTACCTTGCAGTCTTCGCAGCACTGTCCATGAGCGCACACAGCATCCCCTTTCAGGGTGCATGTGGTAGCATTACAGCAGGGGTTCATGCATTCCTGGAATTGTCAGAAAGAAAACAAAGCAGTTAACATCACATGAACCTGATAACCCATCTCTACCAGCTGGTCCCTGTCCAATGACACTTCCTGTCCAGAGATCCCTGCCCTGACCCAAAGACCTTCCTGTGGAGGCAGAAACTGGAGTTCATGTGTTTTAGATTATTTCTCTGTGTTAGAACTTGTAAAGAGGAGTGTGTGGATGCAATGACCCTGACAAAAAGTGCAATGAACCCATAAAAAAAGTTGGGTTGAGGATTTTGCAGTGAACGGTGAATCATCCATCTAGCATTCTTAACACATGAGAAAACATCAGTTTTAGGCAAGCAGCATCACAAATAGCCATGTTGTTTTCTATTAGAAATCAGCAGGGCTGTTTTGTGTATGGAGCTGTAAAAAAATATTATGTGTTGAGGGCTGTAAAAGGAGGCATCTGGATTGTGGACGGCTAACTTTCAGTGCTGTTTTATGAGTTTGGCAGTTTACCTCTTGGCCCTTTTCTGAGCCTATTGTTTTAAGAGGAGAGAGAAGCCTGCTTTGATCTCTAAGTTTAAATGGGCTGTCAGGTCTAACAGGCTGTCTGTGGTGACATCATGGAGGTCATGGTGACCACATTGGTAGGAATAGAGATGAATAATATATAATGCATTGCTGGTTTGCTGAAGGTCAAACCCAATGGGTCCACAAAAATACCACTTCAATCTAGTAGACGTGGTGTCATAGTTCTGCTTACCTGAATAATCACACACTCAGTGTTCAGTCGAACCGTTAAGTCTCTGTAATTTAATTTGAAAGGCAAATAAACATTTCTCCACTACTGCAAGGGAGTATGTAGCTTTTGTAGTTAAACATGAGCAGCAGAGTAAGCCAACTCTCTGGAGAAATTGACCACATCAAATCAATTTGAGAAAATCGTGTTAAACTTTCATGCCTATATTTATGTTTTAAGCTGTTTTCAGCTCAACAGCCAAACATTTGAATCTCCAGAGTACACCGCTTCGAAAAAAATAAGGTGTGAAACTAATTAGTCTACAATTGCTGAGATGCATATTTAATTAGCATTTTATATCTGCTGAAACATTGCATCTACGAGTAGTAAATACAAATTAGACGTCTGCTGAAACCATCAGTCACTGAAAGGCAAACACTGCTCTGAGATAATTCATTTATAACGTTAGCTTTTGCATATGTCAAAGTGTAAATGTAAATCCAGTCTTACATGGGAACATAATAAACGGCAAAAATAAGAATGCTCCTCGAATATTACAAACTTCTCACGGCTGATTGATTGTTCAGGTCTTCACTGTTCATAGAGCATAACTCTTCATAGATTCACCCTCTAAATGACAAAATGTGATACTTTCTTAACTGTATGCAGTATATCTATGTATGCTCAACATTTAGAGGTTTAAATCTTGGTTGTACATTTAAGCATTCTGAAGAGCTGTGGTGAACACTTCTTGTGATCTAACGTTTTTTAGTTGGGTTATGTCTATTTCCTGATTTTCAGAAGTTGGTATTCGTAGAATCTGCTGTTTTGTAAAAAAAAAAACTACCAGCAATGTTCAGTCAGGTCATCTGGACAGTTTATTTTTAAGCTGAGACGTTTTGTCCTTCATCCAAAGGACTTCCTCAATCCGAAAAGCTACCAAACAAAACTGATTCCCACTACCTGACTACTCCATAGTGAAAAAAAAAAACAGTTTGCCTGGTGCTAAGATTGCCTCTTGGGCCCACCCTCTCCCTCGTTAACTCCTCTGAGACTATGTCAAACTGGTTCAAAACATCAAAGTTCATGCTCAATAATCCAGGTATAAAATCCAACAATGTTCAGTCAGGTCATCTGGACGGTTTCTTTTTTTTGTTGAGATGTTTCGTCCTTCATCCAAAGGACTTCCTCAATCTGAGAAGCCACCAAACAAAACTGATTCCCACTAACAGATTCCACTGTTGAACTTTGGTGTTTTGAACCAGTTTGACATGACTTGATGAGGAAGAGGCAGGCCCTGGAGGAGAGGGCGGGCCCCAGAGACCATCTTAGCACCAGCAAACTGTTTTTTTTTCCCACTATGGAGTATGCTGTTTGTAGGAATCAGTTTTGTTTGGTGGCTACTTGGATTGAGGAAGTCCTTTGGATGAAGGACGAAATGTCTCAGCAAAAAAAAAGAACCCGTCCATATGACCTGACTGAACATTGTTGGAGTCTGGATTATTGAGCATGATCTTTGGTAACATGTCTCATGTTTCACCAAAATGCAGGCAGACACGAGGCATAGTTCCAAAATTTTAAACTTGAACTTTAATAATCGAACTGTAGTGTGACAAAAACAAAACAAAAATAAATAAAATTAAAAAACGGGCAACTAGAAACCAACAGAACATTGTAACAAAGAACTCGACAGTCAAAGAGTACGAATATGTATTAAAAAGATGATCATTGAGACAAAACAGTTGTGCTGATTTCTAATGGAGTACAGGTGAGCAGATAATTGAAAATCGCTACATTATTATATTATGTTATTATACTTATACTACTGTTATTATACTCCAAAAACAGCACAGGACCAAAAAAAAAATCTAACATAAATTAAACTTAAAAATAAATAAATAAACAGGAACTAACTGAAAATCATAAATAAAGCAAACCCTCTGAACCAGTGTTTTTTACCCCTCTTTTGTTATTATAGTTTAGTTTTCTGCACACCTTCATTGTCTTTGTCACCATTTACCTTTATAGATACAGTAACTAGTATTTTTTTTATGTTCTTTGTCTTTTGTTGCTTCATGGTTACCTCATGTCTAGACCAGTGCTCAGACAAACACTTTATATTTACAGTAGTCTCTGGCCTCCCTGTATTTGCAGCAACTTTTGTTTTCTTTTTAGTGTAACAGTGTTTTTTCCTTCTTGTTTCTCTGGCTTTGAGATTGCATTTTGGTCTTCCTTTCACCTCCACATTACTATTGTCTAGGCAAATATTCTGAGAGATGTATTCATCTTGTGGTTTTAGGCATTGCGGTGCAGTTCCATCTGAGTGATACCTTTTCCTCATGTTACTCATATGTCACATCTGAGGGGCAAGAAACAAAGTGTATGAAGTGATGCATGAAGAGAGCCCATTTGTTTGGAACGTTGGGCCAAGGAAAGCGTCTTTCAACGCTGACTGCCTTACACAAAAGTTTGTTTTGCTTTGCGCACAGTTGGACACTGGTTTGATTAATGGATTTCCACCAAAGATATGACATCACCATGACAGGCGGTCAAGAGAAGGTGAGCTGTGAATTAAATAAAAAGCTTACATTGAAGACCTCAGCCTGAAATGATTTGCCACTTTTTTTTTTGTTTGTTTTTTGGCACGCCACATGTAAGTGCTTTTAAGTCATGGCAACGTTGGCAATGTCAAGAGAAAGTTGAATTTAAGTAAAGGAGTTTTAAGTGAACTATTGAGACCATGTGTTGTTCCTATGTGATTATTAACACACACATTTTGAGTTAAAATAACTGCAGAAAATCAAAAAAGATTAAATTAACTTTAGGGAACAGGTTAGAGCTTTTATTGGAAATCTGAGATCATAATAGCTTTTTAGTTTAAAAGGAAAATTATTTTGTTCCTTGTTGTGAACTAGATCTTATTACTGTACTTTTTGGCCTATAAGTCACGTTTTTTTGCATAATGTACATCCCCTGTGACTTATAGGCCGAAGCAACGTATTTATGGATTTTTCCCCATATTTATAAACCAATTTTTGGCTAAGATATGACCGTTTTCACTCATACTGACTGAAAAAATATTGAACAGTACCATTTTCAGCCACTAGATGGCAGCAGAGTAGTAGAAGTAGTAGAATGGCATGCCTTTGTATCGTGTAATAAGTAAACGTGGCTATAATGACAAATTCAAACAAGTACAAGACAAAAATGACTGGACTTTATTTATTATACTTTATACTTTACTGTTTTTGTCTTGAACTCTTTTGAATTTACCATGTCCTGGATGACTGAGAATTTTCACCAGCTATTAATGATACAACTGACTTGCCATAGTAGCCCCACCTTCGTTCTGCTTGCTGCTTGAAGCAAGTCAAACCAGCTGCACCGCCCCAACGAAATGCAGTAAAATTGACCATTAAAGTGCATTTACTAAGTAAAAGTTCAACTGAGCCACACCTTTGCTATAATTTCGAGCAAACAAATAATTGTTTTTAGGTGTTAATCTTGTTAAATTTTGAAGAAATGAGCAGCGTTCTTCCTTTTTTTTTTTTTTCCTCCCTTTGCGCGCTTTGGGAGCACGGAGGCAGCAAATACAGCTGAATTGACCATTAAAGTCCTTTTATTAAGAAAACGTTAGACTGAGAAACACCTTGACTATTATTTTGAGCAAACAAGTAAGTGTTTTTAGGTGTTTAACTTGTTAAATTTCAAAGAAATGTGGAGGCTCTTACCTTGCGCGTGCCCGCCGTTTCCGAAAATCGGGTTTTGAAATACAAATGATTTGACCATCAAAGTGCATTTATTAAGTAAAAGGTAGACTGAGATACACCTTTACTATAATTTTGAGCAAACAAATAATTGTTTTTAAGTGCTAATCTTGTTAAATTCATGTTAAAGTCCTTCTGTGCACGCTCCCGCGGCCGCCATTTGGCAGCCAATCGATTTTTGCCACAACACCGGCCCACATTTTTGGGTTGTCAGCGGTGACGCGTAACAAACGCGATGCGTCAGCGGTGACGCATAATAGATGCGACGTATACGACGAAGCAACATATTTATGGATTTTTCCATTTTATTACACAAATATGGACTGATGAGACTTATAGGGCGGAGCGATGGGTACGGCGGAAAATACGGTAGTAGGAATATTTGACAGCAAACATCTGCTTTGTTGCTGCCACGTCTGACCACACAGGGACTCTAATACACTCGACTAGAAAAAGTGACAGTTATTTTACCTCTGGCTCGCCGCAGTCACACTCTTCTCCCTCCTCCACATAGCCATTGCCGCACTTCTGTCCTCCATAGAGCACCTTGACCTCTGGCATGTTGTACAAACACATGCCCACGCCTTTCTCCAAACTGGCTGCAAGGTCCTTCTTACTGCATGTGCTAAACACCGTTGGGAATGGATACCTATAAAGACAGAGGTGGAGGAGGAAGAAGAAAACAGAGATAATATTTACTGAGAAAATATTGCTTTTACTATAAAGAAATTATCTCAAAAAAGGTCAACAGGATTTTCTTGCAGAACATAGACTACAACACTGGTTCTATTTTCTCATTCAAGAGGCTGTTTCACACTGATTTAATAGACTAATTGCATTGTGTGAGCTCCATTTCAAAAGATTTTCTGTCTTTCACGTTACATTAATGGCCCTTCAAATGTCCGTGGAAACATTTTCTCTGACAGCTACCTTTTCAAGAGTCACATCCTGGCTGGAGAGGAACAATTGAAGCAACTGTCTGAAGGCTGTTATTTTGACTGACGGTGATTTGTGAGAGTGAATGAGTGTTGATGAAATCTTTATTTAAAAAAAAATGGCAAGCTTAAAATCATGTCATTTCAACTGGATTGCTTTCATTTCCAGTTGTCTTTTTCTTGACGTGCTGACTTACCTTAAGTTTAGAAAAAAAAAATCTGAGGAGAAAGATGTGAAAGATTAAGCTGCGATGCATTAAATGTGTGAAACAATGAAGCTTGAAGGAGTCTCTGTTTGATAAGAGCAAAAATACAGAATTACAGAAAAGGAAGAGAATGAATAGAATTTTTTTGTGGGTAAAGGAAAAAAGAGGAAAGTGTATGAACTGGGATTTGGTACAAGACCTGAATAAAATGTCTGCTAACAACCATACCATTATGAATTTGTAAGACCCAGAGAAAGGGTCACTAGCAACATACTGTATATATATATATATATATATATATAAGTTCCTAACCTAGATTTTTTTTGTTTTACATTCAAGCTCAGTTGAAAATATAAAACAGACAATAATGACAGGTATACACACTTGAGACTGCTGAGACAATTTATGGTCTCCCAGGAATTATTAACCTTTTCATCCTGGAGCCACTGGAAGCTTAAAGTATCTCTGTGAAGTTTAGTAACACGTGTGCAGACATAAAAACGCCTTAAAGAAAAGAGTGCCTACTGAGTGGACCACCAGAAAAGCTCTTCCATCCCTGCATGACTACAGTACTCACAAAACAAATACAAAAAACAAACAATAATACCAAATTTATTTTGACAAAAGTTCTAATTATATTAGTGTAATCTTAAATTATTTTTTTTATTATGAGCGTTTGGCCATTTTTTAATATGAACTTTCCTTTTTGTTCTCAAGACACTTTACTTTATTTCACCTTCTGTCTCTATTAAAACAATGGGAATAAACAGGCAACATGTCATGTGACAACCCAGGGTGAGATAAGGACAAAAAACTGTTTTAGTGTAGTTAACAGCATTAAAAGGACACATAAAACTGAGGAGGGTTTGGGGTGTAAAACATTTTCTCGAAAAAAAAAAAATTCTTGCCTTAAAAAAATACGATGACAAGGATGTGGCGTGGCAGGGACTGAAGACTAGCAGAAAGGATTGGTAGGCAAAGCGGAGGGAAAGGGAATATGGGACGCTTGAAGAGCTCGAGTTCAGACAGAAACATGTCATGCACGTACTTATGCGGTGATAGACTGAGGTCTTCGAATGCATCAGGGCGTGGAGACTGTAAAGCCCAAGGCTTGACAGGGCAGATTTGTGAAATTTCAAAATGACACAAAATATGTTTGTGGAGCCTGTGGATGGACACATGTGGGGGGAGGGATGGGCGATGCTTTGCCTCAGGGGGATTTGGTTGAAGCAACTGCACGGATATTTCACTGCTGTTAGCCGACTATAGACGGCTCATCTTGAGGGTGTTGGAGATAACGACGGTGGCATTCAGTGGAATAAGAAATCCTTTTTTCCAAAGGAAAACAGATTTATAAAGCACACAGAATGTACATAGACAAAAAAAAACATTTCTCTCTAACAGCCACCCTTGGGTTAAAGCAGAGCCTCCACTTCAGTCAGACCCTCCACCTTTGAATGTCCGCTGCTTTCATCTTTCACCGGCCAGCAGCCAAGCTACCTGTCTCCATCCACACACTTAATCCACTCATAAACCATCGCAACACGCTCACACAAAGAGTTCTGAGGTCCTGTGCATGGAGACCCACGCATGAAATCAAGGACAGACCATGCAGATTATCTAGCTGCAGAGGACAGAACAAGGCCCCAGCAGATAACACGGCCTGCTGCTGATAAGAGAACACGGCCACGCTTCAGGAAAAGGAGGTGGAATGTCCATAAAAGGTAAACACAGTCTGTTCTCAATAAACATCTTTTCAAGTTAAAAGCTGTGACAGCTGCAGTTCCACATGAAAAAAAAAGTACATTTCTTTATAAAACCCACATAGGAAAAGTTAAAAAGATCAAGTACATTAGCGTGTGTTAAAAAAACAACCTGAATTTGATGCGAGTACTATAAGAGAGTACCATAAAACTACACTTTGATTGAGACAAAAACAGAAGACGGTATACGTCTTGAGGGAAAACTCACTTTAGTGGAATATTCAATTGTTTTCAGCATGAATCAGGAACACATTTTTATCATTTCTCTTCTGTATGAGCTCAGTAATAAAACACACCATTCAGCCGGGTTCCAACTAACTAAACTAACTGGTTATATCTGGTTCCATAGTAAATAAAATTAAATATGGTTATTTAAATGTAAGCACAAAAAAAAAAAATAGCCTAGTGCAGGGCTATTCAACAAAACTGCTCAGGGGGCAATTGTTTCTGAAAGCCAACAGCTCGGGGGCCGGACATCCAGCGATTAAAGTCATTATGTAAACAAGTTTTACAATGATCTCTATTACTTTTTAAATTAGTCTATTTTATTGCATTGAATCATAAATGCATTAAACAGAACCCAAGACCAGACCCCCCCCCCCCCCAAAAAAAAGTTAATTATTATTATTATTATTATTATATATATTTTTTTTTTTTGAAGTGGGCCAAATTTAAGTGGGCCGCCAGTTGAATAGCCCTGACCTAGTTTGTGTGTGTGTGTATGTATAGAAAAAAAAAAAAAAAAAAAAAAAAAAAAAA
>NC_056498.1:62748520-62756296 GCF_014905685.2 Nematolebias whitei | reverse complement strand
ATATCTAATGCTGCTGTCATTTATTCACATTTAAAAGATATTAAACATTCAACTTGCTAATTGTCTCTAAGAGAAACATAGCTTGCTGTAAAAAATATTAAATTAGGATTGATTCAGTTACAGAATTCTTTATTACTTTTATATAGTCCTAGACTTCTTAAACAGACCACAGGCTGTGAGGATCCACAACTCCTCCTCCACCATAACTCTCAGCTCTGGCTCCCCTCAGGGATGTGTGCTGAGCCCTCTCCTGTTCACTCTGCTCACGTATGATTGTACAGCTACCCATCCAGGCTGTCATATTGTAAAGTTTGCAGATAATACAGCGGTGGTGGGATGCATCACAAACAACGATGAGTCCAGCTGCAAGAAGGAGGTGGAACATCTGGAGAGCTGGTGCAAGAAGAACAACCTTCACATCAATGTGAAGAAGATGAAGGAGACAGTCGTGGAATTCAGATGGAACAAACGTGCCTACCCCCCCCCCCCCCCACACACACACACCATTAAGCACTAAGTGTAGAACCACTAGACTGAGGAACAGCTTCTACCCTGAACCTGTTAGACTCACAAATCTCTAATCAGGATTATCACTGTGAAAAAAAAAAATCACTGTAATGCCACTTGATTGTTGATATGTGCTGCTGATCTCATGCTGCTGATTTATTTCATGTTGCTGTGTTCATTCGCACTCATCTACTCACACAGACTCATGTTCGTGCTGCTGTTGTTCAGCGTTTTTGTTCTACTAGTGCTTAGTGTATTCTTAGTTTAGCACATTTCTTAGTTCATATATTAGAACTTATTACTGTTTTTATTTACAATTTATACTTTTATTGGATGTAACTGGGACCCTGTGTACACAATTTTGTTCCACCACGTGTACCACATATGGTGCGAATGACAAATAAAGAAACTTTGACTTTGATATATGTATGAGAACAAATCTATACATAATCTACAGCCAAAGTTTTCAGCTTTTTTTGCTTCACCTTTATTTAGTCTCATACTGTTTGGATAATTTAAAGACAGACTAATTCCATGAGCAGTCAGTCATTCAGTCTGAAAGTTAAAATTTTCATCTTGAACCACAGGAGAAAAAAACATTTTTAAGTGTGACACTTTATGTCTCAATAATCCAGGTAGATAAATCTAACAAGGTTGAGTTAGGTCCTCTGGACAGATTCTTCTTTGTTGAAATACTTCGTCTTTTATCCAAACGACTTCTTCAGTCTGAGGAATTCTTTTAAATAAAAGATGAAATGCTTCAACAAAGCAGAGTCCGTCCAGAGGACCTGACTCATCCTTGTTAGATGTGACACTTTATATTTCTATAAAGTTGAAAGATTCAACTATTTTAATACTCTACAATTAATAACCGGTTCCCTGTGAAACAATAAACTATTGTTAAAATCACATGAGCCCAAGCTGCCTTTAAAAATGATCAATGACGGAAAAGATTACATGCCTCTAACATTTTCCTAATGATTAAATGTTTGAATTGTAATCCCAGTGCAAGAATGTTAACTTGTAAACTCCCCTAAATGCAAAATGGTTTTAATTCCCGTTTGACACAAACAATTAAGCTTGTTTGGTTGAATTATACACTGCAGCAAATTGATATGATGACTGCCTTTTTGTGAGAGAACATTAAGAATTGTGATTTAATCAAAAG
This sequence comes from Nematolebias whitei, assembly GCF_014905685.2. Taxonomy (NCBI): domain Eukaryota; kingdom Metazoa; phylum Chordata; class Actinopteri; order Cyprinodontiformes; family Rivulidae; genus Nematolebias; species Nematolebias whitei. The sequence continues at coordinate 62,754,621 of NC_056498.1, read as the reverse complement.
CAGCGCTCACAGATTACCCATTCGGCATATAAATACATCACTGTTTGATTTTTTTTTAAAAAAGGAAAGAAAAATCAGCATATTTTCAAGTGAACACGCTGCTGTGATCGTACCATATCTTGACTTCAGCTATTAGTTTGTGGCTGCTGCAGCAGACATTCTTTGTCCATCCTTTCTGGCTGTGAACCAACTTTAAAACACAAGAAGTTAACGTTGTGATGTCAAAATGGTTAAATGAAATCGAACTTGATGAGAATATCTTTTTTGCGACTTAGAAAAAAACAAACTTAAACGCACAGATGAAGAAGCTTTGCATGGATTTACTGTCTTTATAGTCTACCATTTCAGCATTTCAGAGTGGTGGATTGAAAAGATGAGAAAATCTCTGTTTGGATAGAAAGTGAACAACAGAGGCACTGAGTACACACAAGAGAGCTCTGCTATTTGCAGTCCCTCAAACTGACATCAGACAGTCTCTTTTGCTCTCTAAGATGCACTACAGGCTGACATGCATTTAGTCCACAATAAGCAGGGGAGACACGTTTGACCTTTCAGCAAATGCCAGCCTGCAACAAAGGCGATGCCTTTAGTGATTAAACAAAACTCAAGTTAACCAGTTCCTCTTCTCTCTACAGCAGAGCATAAATAAATAGACATTTTGCACATTTCCACCTCAATTACACTCTGTCATTTACCAACAAATTACCCAGAATTACAAGGCCAGTCATGTTGTCATGAGGAAGTATTTACATCTTGGGTTTCCAAGTCCCTGCTGCGCTACATCATTCCACCCATTACAGAAACAGACAGAAAAAGTACTTCAGTGCTCCCTCTCCCTGTTCATCTGATGCAACTTTTACTTGAACTTGTAAAATAAACTCACACTTCATAAAATAAATCCACATAAACTCTTCCTTCCTGATGTTGCTTAAGTTTTCACCTGTCGATGAATCACAATTCTCTCATGGCCAGTCTTTGTGGCTCATGACGCCTGTCACGCTTTTCCACGTGTACCAAAAATAATTCCCACACAGTTGTCTTTCTACTCCCACGCCCACTGCCATCTCCCTTTGTGTTTTCCTCCCTGCGTTACCACTGGGGAAGATAAAAGACAAACGAAACCACAGCTTCCATGCACCGCCTGTCTATCGAGGCATAAAGCACCTCTCTGCGGATCATTCTCAGTGTGCTCTGGCCCTGATTGCAGCTGGCAGCGTCACTGATAATCACGTCATTTAGATGCAGCCCGTCTTCTACTCCATTAGCAAGTCTAAGCTCAGTGTCCAAAACACACAGCGAAATGAGCTGTGTTGCTTTACAACGATGTGTTTAACATTCTGAAGACATGTGGACTGTGTGTCAAAGGAGGATGCCTTATCAAAAAAAAAAAAAAAATTGGAACGAGGATAAAAGACAATAATGGGTAATGGAGGAAATGAGCTTGAGATGGATTTGTAAAATTACTGGAATTTGCCAACAGGAAACTATGAGGGGTTGCCGTAGTTCGGTGGTCAGAGCTGCAGTCTTGTTCAAGCCTAGGTTGCATTAGTAAGGACATCCAGTGTAAAACACGTGACAAATATTCTGCATAAGTTTACTTGCTGTGGTGACCCATTCAGAAGGAAGCATCCAAAAGAAAAGGAAGAATGGCAACGTCAACAGGAAAATTATAATTTAAGGTTGATGGTGCAGAAAGTTCAATTTGGAGATAACTGAAAAAGTCAATATTCTACTTGGGTAAGTTTACAGTTTTTGTTTTTAAGGCTGCTTTAAGTAAAAAAAAAAAAAAGTCCAGACAATGAACTTTATGACTCAGGCTTTCCTCAGACTGAGGAAGTCTCTCGGATGAGAAACAAAACGTTTCTACATTTTTTTTTTTTGCTTTTTTTGTTTTTTGTTGTTTTTGAATGTCCAGAGGACCAGATTGAACCTTTTTGGATTTTTCTACCTGGATTATTGAGCATGCATCAGGATATTTTATGACTCAGAGTCTGAAGTTGCAAAACTGACAACAACAAGACAAGACAACAACACCTTCTAGACTCCAGAGCTGGTCTCTCATCTCAGCCATATTTACTTAGCTCAGTGTAAGACATGCAAGAACACACTTTTGAGATGAGCAGTAATTAAAGTTTTAAAGGACAGACATCTGTAATAAACAGTAAACACAGCACTGATAGTCTGAAATATTTCTGAAATATTTCCTTTATGCACATTCAAGTGGCAAAGAGAGACATTACATTTCATTTGGATTTGGGTTCAATTTGGCTGGGTTCACAATCAGTGAGCAATTGATCCGTGAGAGACAATGGGAACAGAACTACAAGTTCCAGTACCATCATAGTTCAGATTTCTGATAAGTTCCAGTTCGTTCCACCTAGAATCCACCCAAACTTTCTGTACCAGAGCCTGAACCAATGCAGGTCAGATGCACACTTCTTACCCTCTAAAAGAGACAGCAATGCATGGAAGTGAAGGAACGCATCTGTTGCGATAAGACCGGACATTTAGTTTTTCATTCTTTTCATTCAACCTTGATATATACAGGTTGATCCCATTGAGCCTCGGGGATTAAATTACAAGAGACCTAGTTTTAACAAAGAGTAATGACAACAACAATGATAACAGTAGACAATCATAAAAACATACAAATTGAGAAAAACAAATGAAAGAAAATGGTATTAAAAAAACAAAACAAAAACAGATACGTTGTAAAGCAAAGGTTGTTACTGCAAACTTCCTGGCTTGTTTAAAAGGTTACTCCCACCAGTAGGTCAGGAGATAGTGGTGGGCAGCTCTGCAGTCTCTCCTGGTTCCAGGCTTGAAATACCTGCTTTCATTTGTTTCAACCAAATGAACTTACATGTGTTCCTTGTTTTTGATTCTTCTACCCCTCAGTTTATTTTGAGTTACTCTTGGTTCAGAAGACATAATCCCACAATTAATTGAGTGAATAGACATATTGATGGATGGAGAAGCTCTTGCTCAGAGAGATGTTTACATTCAACTATAACCCCTTCTAGTAAAAATATTACAGTAAGACCCCAGATAAAATTCATCTCTCCAAGATACCTACCAATTATCAAGATTTATCTCCAGTCTTCAGCAAACAGCAGGCCCCTTTTCTACCTCCTCATAGACCTTATTGTTGCACTATTGACCTCCTTCCAGGTGCCCCCCTAGCAGGTTGTATAACCTCTCCTGCTTGAGAACAAGACTATGCAGAATTATATAAAATAATCTCTTGCCACTGGTTTAATCAGTCCCTCCAAATCTCCAGTGGTGGCCAGGTTTTCTTTGTAGCCAATAAGGACAAGACATTAAGACCTTGTATATGTTATTAGAATCTTAACCTGATAACTGTAAAAAATAAGAATCCATTACCTCTTATCAATTCAGTTCATGAGCAGCCCCATTCAGCCACCGTTTTTACTAAGATTGATCTAGATAATGCCTATCATGTAGTCAGAATTTGAAAAGGTGATGAATGGAAGACTGCTTTTAGGACACCCCTTGGACACTTTGAATACCTGCTCATGCCTTTTGGGCACTGTTTCATTAATAATGTTCTCCATTACTTTCTGTTTGTCTTCACAATCATCTACCTAGATTATATACTTGTTATTTTAAGGATCCATAGCAAACTATTATTCATACCCAGGCAGTTCTTCAGTGCCTCCTGGAAAATCAGCTTTTTGTCAAAGCGAAGAAGTGCAAATTCCATATTATGTGACCTTTCTGGTTTTATCTTTGAGAATGGGCAGGTATGGACACACCCTGACAAGGTCAAGCCTGTGGGAGATTGGCTAGTGTCAGAAGACGGGAAACAGCTTCCATGGTTCCCGGGGTTTGTTATTTCTACAGACGGTTCATAAGAGACTACATTTGTGTTGTAGAATCTTTCACTTAACTCACATCTACCCTGAGATCATTCACCTGGACTCCCAAAGCCAATACAGCATTTTGTGAGTTAAATATATTATTTACTACTGCTCCTATATTAGCTCACACAGACACTAAGGGACTGTTTATCCTAGATCACAGGAGTGAAACTCCAGGCCTCGAGGGCCGGAGTCCTGCAACTTTTAGACGTGTCTCCGATACTACACAGCTGAATCAAATAAGGTCATTAGCAGGACTTTGGAAAACTTGACTGCTCTGAAAAGTTAATTCAGTCATATGATTCAGCTGTGCGGCATCAGAGACACATCTAAAAGTTGCAGGACTCAGGCCCTCGAGGCCTGGAATTTAACACCCCTGTCCTAGATGCTTCATATTTTGGACTGGGAACTGTCTTATTGCAGAAGTCAAAGGACAACAGCCAGCTCCACCTCGTGCCTTCTCTCGCTGACTGACCCCTGCTGAACAGAATTATGACATTGGTAATGGAGAACTTTTCGCCATTAAACTTGCACTTGAGGAGTGAATACACTGGTTAGAAGGATCTGAGTTACAATTCATCATTTGGACTGATCATAAAATCTGGCTTAAATTCAGAGTGCAAAGAGGCTTATCTCCAGACAAGCACATTGGTCAATGTGTTTTGCCTGGTTTAATTTTATCGTAACATGCAGACCTGTTTCTAGAAATGTAAAGCCCAATGCTCAGTCTAAACAGGTTAGCTCCTCAGGTTGTCCCAGAAATGAGGAGAGTATGCTGCCTCCTACCTGCACAGTGGGAGTGATGGCATGGCCCATTGAAAAGGATGTCCATCCCTTCAAGATGAACATGACCCTGGTCTACATGTAAGGAGGTTTGTTCAAGTCTTGGGATGGATCCACACTTCTAAGTTTACATGTCATCTAGGTACTCACCATGTGTTACTTATTTCCAAATGACACTTTTGGTGGCCATCTATGACTCAAGACATTAAAATCTTTGAGTCAGCATGTCCCACCTGCGCTTGGAACAAGTGTAATAACCATTCCCCAGCTGGACTCTTGCAGCCTTTATGAACTCCTAGCCATCCTTGGTCCCATACCACCTCAGATTTCATTATTGGTTTATCTGTGACTAAAGATAACTCCATCATTCTCTTTATCATAGATTGTTTTTACACATCTGCACATTTTGTTCCACTCCCTAAGCTTCCCTCTGCATTGCCAGACTCCTGGTACAGCACATGTTTCAACTTTTTGGGATTTTTATTGACATAGTTTCTGACCGAGGACCACAGTTCATTTCACAAGTGTAGAAGATGTTCTGTCAAGCCTTGGAAGCTTTTTCCAATTTAGCATCCAAATACCAGCCACAGTCTAATGGGCAGAATAAGAATTGTAATCAAGAATTGGAAGCAGCCTTAAGGTGTGTTAATAACAACAGTCTTGGTGTCGACATCTGCGTTGAGTTGAATATGCCCACAATTCACTCACCTCCTCTTCAACTGATTTATGTCTTTTTGAGGCATCTTTAGGTTACTTGCCTCCTCTGTTCCCAAGCCAGGAGTTAGATGACAGTCCCCATCACCACAGCATTATCTCTGCAGATGTCGGCAAATTTAGCATCGACCAAGGAGGCATTTCTGCACACTGCAGATCAGAACAAGACGTTCACTGATAGCCACACGTCCACAGCTCCCAACTACCAAGTGGATCAAAGGGTTTGGCTCTCTACTAAAGAGATTATTTTAAAGAATACAGTAGTTCCTTGCTACTTCGAAGTTCGTTTATCGTGGATTCGCTCTATCACGGTTTTTCAAAATAAGATTAGACATGATACACAATTAGTTGATTGATGAATGAGCCGCACGGTCAGCATGGAATTTTTATTTAAAATAAACTATTTTAAACTGTTTAGCACCTGCTGCTCCTTTGTGTAGCCCAGAGCTGCAGAAAAAGCATCCTCTTGCACCTCTGTGCAGCCCTTACTGCAGGATAAACTTCCTCCTGCAGCTGAACAGCAGAGATCAGCTGATCTGTGTGCGTAGCAGAGAAGTGGGAGTGGCCAAGAGTGCTTGCATGTGGCTGAGCGTGGCGGAGACACAGAGGGGGGAAATCATGACATTCTGTGCTGTTAGAGTGTTTAGAGTTTAGAAACATTGTTTAGAATATTGCAAAAGTGTGGGAAGGGTTCAAAACGCCTTAATATCTATCTACCTATAT
>NC_056498.1:62740127-62748420 GCF_014905685.2 Nematolebias whitei | reverse complement strand
AATGTGTACTTTTAAAACTTCATATGTTTGACTGTAATTAGTTGTTGCCATCAGGATTGTGTGCAGGAGACTTAAAGGCCCACATCTCTAGTGCACAGACTCTGGTTCCAAAAATGCATCATGGCAGCTCGTGCTGTCTTCACTTATCAACAATGAGAGAAGGTGGGGACATTTGGTCTAGTCCAATTTTGTCCTGTATTGTATTTTTGGTCCCATGATCCTAACATCTTGTGGTTGTTATTTTAATTTGAAATTCCTTGTGTTATTTGTTTTCTGTCAGTGTCTTTGTGCCATTGGCCATTTATCTCTCAGTCACTCTCACCTTCAGTTAATCAGTCACACCTGCTCCACATTCGTTCATTAGTCTCAGCTGTTCCACCTCAAAAATCACCCTTTCCAGGATAATTATCCTTCTTATTTAGTTACTGTGCCATCATCCTGCTTGCTATTCCTTTCTCCTCATCAAATTCTGGTTTGTTGCTTCTTGTCTCATCAGCAGTTTTCAGTAATTAAAGTTCAATGTCTCCTTAGCCTAACTGCCTCATGATTTTCTTCAACATGACAGATGGTAAGGACACAATGTTGTACAAAGCAACTATGTGAACAGCAAAATTTGACTTTATAAAAACATTATTATGTTTTATGAAATTGCAGGTTGCACTGAGATGTAGTTAGCACTGTCACACCACAGAAAGGAAATCTAAATAGCGAACCTTGATTTGTGCAGATATTTTTAAGTGCAGTTTGCATATTCTCACATTTGTTGGCTTTCTAACCACAATCCAGAAACATGCCTGCTAGCCTTATTTGTGATTTAATTTGTTCAAAGGTTTGAATGTTGAACTGTTGGATCTGTAATGAACTCACTAACTGTCCAGAGTATCTGGCGTTCACAGCGACATCAGTGTTTATCTGATGCAAATAATTTATTCCCCAACTTGTCAATTAAATAACTTAATCAGGGTTAACTTTTCATTATGTCAATGATTTCTTTTAAAGTCCATCTGCCTATTGTAAAATATTTACAATAGGCATATTCACCATTTTTCTCACAAAACCCCCATAGACTTAATGTGTTTCCATAAAAATATGTGTCTTGTAGGCTATCTCATGATATATCGAGTATACAAATTAGATTAGGTCTTAGATTATGTGTCATCGTTTCAGGTGCATCTTTCTGCAGATGTTGTCACAACGAGTGAACGTGCATAAAAAATTTGGTGACTTACTGACAAAACGTGGGCTTGAACCTGCAGCCTCAGGATTACAAGAATGACCACAGAGCTAGTGCAGCTTATATTATATCTATAATATACAGTATACACCGTATTGTTTCAAGTATAAAGACAGATTACACAAACCCCCACTGTCCCACGCTGCTATATGCAGCTTTCCACTCTATGAAAGATCATGCATTTGTTCTAAAAATGTCCTCAAGAAAATACCATTTGAATTTGTTGTGCAGTCTTTTATTCATATGAATAATAGTGAGATACATTTAATCAAATCTACTGTTTGGCAGTTTTTCAATCTGTTTTTAATAGTAGACATTCATTCTAGTTTTTACTTCCTTAACTTCCTTTTTCTTTGCTTAATTTAAACGTTTACTTCTATTTGCTTAAAACTCGCAATGTGTACACTACACAGCTAAATGATGGAACTTGATTTAATGGGCAAAATATTAATATTTATATTTAAATAAATGTTAAAAAATAAATATTTAAATAGACATTATGTTGGATTTCTTAATCTAGGCTATCATCTTGGCTTCCTAAAATGTATTTGAACCCTAACCTAAACATAAACAACCTATAAATAACCTGTATAAAGAAAGACTGAATGAACCCTGACAGCACTTGGGTACATTTATGGAAGGATTCCAAGATGATCCATGCATTCAGGATTTTTAGATGGTTTCAACACCAGTGGCAAACTTTTTGTTTTTTAGACATTTGATAGTTCTTTTCTCAGGGGGACATAGGGAAGTAAAGAAAAAACAAAAAAGATACATTTCAAATGCAAGTTCTGAAGACTGCCATTGACAGAATACAGCTTATATGGAGAAAACACTCAGAAAAACAAGGAAACACTTTGTACAGCACAATCCCACACGGAGATGCAGCCCAGGCTAATGCTGTTAAAACTCAGGTTATTGTCCCTCTGCTTGGTGAGATTTGAAACAAAAAACAGAATAAAATATCTACTGATCGTACCAAACTTGACTGAAAAAATAAATATTAAGAATCCCATCAACACTGCCAGACATAAACGCTAACTGAGTTTCAAGTGAAAACTCAAAATGTATGAAATTTACATTTGGGGTTGCTGTAGCTAATTTAATGTGGAGTGCTGATGCAACTGAACGGTCAACTCAGGCTGTCATGCAGACACTTCTGAAAAATACATTTGGAACAAAACAATTACATAACCTAATTTTTGTGTGTGTGTTGGGGGTGGGGGGTGGGGGGGATCTGCCAATCATTATGTATCCCAGACAATTAGATGAGTAGAGTGGAGACTTTTGGTTATTGTGTTAGACGAGTGAAAACATCTCATGGATTGGAAAAAAGTCAACAGCGTTGCTGTTTGTTCTGCTTTTATAAGACTAAAATTACCAATTCTATTTTTTATTTTTTTATTTTGATAACTGTGATGCAATAATAAAATATTTGTATCACTTTGCTTGAAGGCAAGGAGATGTTCAAAAAACAATTACGTCCAGAATACATCAGCGTCAAAACCAATCACAAACCAACCATCCATCCATCCATCCATCCATCCATCCATCCATCCATCCATCCATCCATCATCTTCTGCTTGTTCTCAAGTCGAGTCATGGGGTAACATGCATCCAGGCCAGCGGTCACTCTTTCAGGGATGAAGATGTTCACATCTTTGATAGAGAGGAACGCTGGTTTGAGAGAGGAGTAAAGGAAGCCATCTTTGTGAAAAGAACTCCTCCATCATTAAGCAGGAGTGGAGGCCTTCGTGTCCAATTGTCTCCGTCTTACAATGCTGCTGTTGCTAGTTTTTCCAATTCGTTCCAATTCAGTTTATTTATATAACACCAAGTCAAAATAGAAGTCGTCTCAGGGCACTGTAAAAACATTCACTTACATATCCTGATGCATGCTCAATAATCCAGGTAGAAAAATCCAAAAAAGTTCAATCTGGTCCTCTGGACATTCAAAAAAACAAAAACAAAACAAAGCAAAAAAAATCTAGAAACGTTTTGTCTCTCATCCAAGAGACTTCCTCAGTCTGAGGTGCTGTTTTCAGCTCAGTCTCTTAAATAGCACCTTCTCAGGGTGGATCAACCAGTTTGCTGCTGACAACCAAAACCAGCTGCTCACATGCTCAAGAAGGACCATCAGCATAACAATGGATCATTAGCACACTGATGGCTGTTTACTGTTCACAGAGGGCTGAGTGATACTAGCAATCACAGCATTGTAAGAGGGGGACAGTTGAACACAGACGCCTCCACTCATTTAATGATGGACGATTTCTTTTCACAAAGATGGCCTTTACTCCTCTCTCAAACCATCGTTCCTCTCTGTCCAGGATGTGAACATCTTCATCCCTGAAAGAGTGACCGCTGGCCTGGAGATGAGTGTAGACCGCAGAGTCCTGGCCTGATGATATTGATGTTCTGTGCTGGGCCATCCTTTTGGCCAGTGGCTGTTTAGTTTCCCCGATGTAAGACTGATCACAGCCCTCCTGACACTGAACAGCATACACAGTATTACTCTGTTTGTGCCGGGGGACTGGATCTTTGGGATGGACCAGTCTTTGCCGTAATGTATTTTGGGGTTTAAAAGCCACTGTGACGTTATGTTTAGAAAATAAACGTCTCAGTTTCTCTGATACTCCCTCAACATATGGAATGACCACTGGTCTGGGTCTGGGTTCCTCCTTTTCACCTGTTGGCTGACTGGAGTCCTGTTTGGGTTTTTTCTCTGCTTTCAGGAAGGCCCAGTTAGGATATCCACATTGCTCTAGAGCCTGTCTTGTGTGGGATTTCTCCTTCTGCCTGGCTCCCGAGCTAGTGGGGACGCTGTCTGCTCTGTGATACAGAGTCCTGATGACTCCTAACTTGTGCTCCAAAGGGTGATGGGAGTCAAACTGCAAATACTGGTCTGTGTGTGTGGGTTTGCGGTACACCTCGGTTTGCAAATGTCCTCCACCCTGAGCAGGTGCTATTTAAGAGACTGAGCTGAAAACAGCACCTCAGACTGAGGAAGTCTCTTGGATGAGAGACGAAACGTTTCTAGATTTTTTTTGCTTTGTTTTGTTTTTGTTTTTTTGAATGTCCAGAGGACCAGATTGAACTTTTTTGGATTCACTTACGTAAAAAAGTAAGTTAATAACATTATTTATCTGAGGAGCAGACTGCTTTGAGTTTAACTTTATTGCAGACTCTCATCTTGAGCAAGCATAAATAAAGGCAACAGTGAAAAATAAAACTCCCTCATGAGGAAGGAACCTCCGGCAGAGCAGGCTCAGGACAAGCGACCATCTGCTTCGTATGTATCACTCAGTGCTCTGTGAATAGCAAGCGACCATCAGAGCACGATCGACCAATTGCTAAACTGATGGTCCTCCTTTATCACGTGAACGGTTAGTTTTGGCTATCACCAGCAAACTGGATGATCCACTATAAGGGACTATTTATAAGACTTGAGTTTAGTGCAGATCCTCAGACTGACAAAGGCTTTTGAATAAAAGATGAAACATTTCAAATTTATTTTTTTTTTTATCCGTCCAGAGGATCTGACTTAACTTTGTTAGATGTATCAAATATTCACTTATTAAACTGACTATTCAGCAGTAGGATACCAAAATAGTCAGTATATTATTGGACTTTTCATCATGAAACTTGCCAAAAGAATATGATTTATGTATATATTGTTATATTATATTATTTAACTCATTATTGTGTATTTAACTATAACCATCACACAAAAAAATGAAATCAGGAAATGACTAAAAGTCATAAAGGTGATTAAAAAAAATACCAAAATGGTTTAGGTTAAATATGTAGCCAACACCTGCACCTTAATGGGACAAAATAATGAAATAACAACGTTGCCAGATAGATACCAGTAAAATCATTTTACAGCAAACACTCTGGTTGTTTGTAATATTCTGCTATGACTTTTGGTGATGGTGCAACTTTAGCTTTTTGAAATATTTAGCCTGTTTCTGCTATTTTATTGCTGTAGAAAATAAAATATGAATACATGTGAATATGAATAAAAAATGAATTTACTGTTCTGAGGGGTTTTCAATAAAACATCCGAATCAAGTCCACTTCATTTACAACATTGATCATGTGACGGATCAAATGTTGAACTCTAAATCAAATAATTATAAATTCACCCTAAAAAAAACAAAACATAATGTTTGTCCACATAAGGCACAAATTAATTGAAAGAGGGGCAGGACACCTGACATCTGGGAGCCCCTAACAAGCTCCAGTAGAACTTTGGGTGGCGCCAGAGCGCAAGAAATGAACCAGGAGACGGACCCGACACAAGCCATCGATTTATCCACCCGGAGAACCGTTTAAAGCGTCTCCTCATCGCGCTGGATGTTGATGTGAGGCTCTTTCCAGCGGCTGATTGCTCTTCCTCATCAGGAAACAGTGAACCCCCTGAAGGACCACACCTATCTTACTCTCTCTGTGTCTCTGACTTTTGTTTTTCCTCTGGGAAACGTTCACGTTTTGCGCGCGGAGTGACATAAACATGGATAACTTAGTCATCTGCGCAGGGGAAAGTGAGCCGCGCGCGTGAGTGGGGAGATTAAGAGCTCCGACCCCACTCTGCTTTGAAGATTAGAGGGTTGACGACATCTGAAGGACACTAAGACCGGGATTAGGTTATTGTGCGCTCCAGCACACTTGTCATCACTCCCAGCATCTTTTGCGCAATGACCTTTGCTGCACTTGGAATACACCGGCTGCGCCCGTGAGGTAAGGGAAATCATTTTGGTCCCTGATGAGTTCTCTGCCCACATTCACAGACAGCTCAGACGGGTAGAAAATGCAGTTGCCTTTTTTTTTTTTTTTTTTTGAACGATCCCATGGGAATCAACACGCAAAGTGTTAGTGAAGGGCTATTACTCATGTAAGCAACTTTATCCATGGAGCCTGAACGTGTCAGGTGTTCAGAAAAATGCCAGTAAGCATGAAGGTTTATGGAAATTGCAGATTGTGCACTACTTCTCAGACGACCAACAGTTAAGTCAGTGATGCTCTGTCACAAATGAGTGTTTTAGAGCCCTAAAACTGCTATAAAATGTGTCAACACTATAGCATGACATACTGCTATTTTATTTCACATGTAAACTAACATCAAGGTTCTGAATTGTACTGAAATGCATTTGGATTGCCTCAAACAGTGAGAGCACCGATGCCTGACACTGGAGCATGCACGTCTGTACCATTTCATGGAAGCTGCTGGAACTGATCTATTCTGGACCTTAATTGCATGGATGCAAAACCTCCACATCCTCAGGGACACCGATAAGATCAGTTTAGTTTTTTTCTTTAGAGCTCCCAGAAGCAGACATCTATAGCCTCAGTGTGGCACACATCTTAATTTGACTTTATTTGTGTCGGAGTAAGCTGCTGAAGATTGGCAGACATTCATCTGGCAGGATACAGTCATACTGTCTCCTGGAGTGTAAGCATAGGGCTGCTTATAGTGAGCATCAAGAAAAGCCACATGATCCAATTAGCCATTGTTTGAGGGATGGGTTTCAGATTCTCTCATTTCAGTTCATTTTGTGTGTGTGTGTGTGTGTGTAACAGCTGTGGGTCTGGATGTAGAAATGTGCAGGGAATACTTAAAAAAAAAAAGAACTGCTGCCAGTTGTCTTCCCCCATGGTTGGCCTCCTATCCAGAGGCACACATTTGGGAAATGAGCGATGAAGAGTAGCGAGGCTCAGGCCAGCCTGGGTCCATTGGTATTCTGCCTGTATCCTGCTCCAAAGGCAATCCATTGTCATGGCTCACTCAGTGGGATAGCGGATCATGACTCAAGTGTTCAGAAGAGGGTCAAAAGCCAATCTTGGAAAAAAAAAAAAATCCTAACAACTAAAATCTAAAAGTACATTTTTACACGAGTTTATTTTAATAAAACGGAGTAGTCTTGTTCATACTTTTGCTATTGTATTGTAAGGCCAAGGGGTAATAACTGTTTTGCTTGTGGCTGCATGTTCAGTAATCTTTTGTGTTAGTTGAAACTCTCCACACAACAGATGGATTTTAACAAAACTCTCGACAAATAACCTTTAAATGCACATCTATAACTAAATAATGTGTGGCGTTAATTCATTTTAACATGCAATTATCACTCAGCTACATTAAAATCCATAAATGTCTAAGAGAATTTTAGAGATACTGAGCTAAGGTTTGACATGGGAGTAGCTGAAAGTTATCCACAACTTATACTCTGATGGGTAACTAGTCGCACATGATCGTTTTGTAACTGTATTTAACAGATGAAGTCAACTTTGACTATTTGCAAAATCTCTCATGAACCACTGAACAAATTTTAATAACACTTTAATTAATATTTTTGATAATGTATTCAAGATATTGACAATCTGATTTAAGATGGCTGCCACGGCCAAATGACATTAGCAAAAACTGAACTGGCTATAACTCAGACAGTTTTATAGATACTGAGCTATAAGTTGGTGGTGCTGGAGCTGAGCATTACCTCCTACTGTAACACTTATTCAGAGAGCTGCACATGATCTGAGATCTTTGCTGCAAATGTTAGCATTAACTGTTGAAGTCCATATGTTTGTTTGTTATGGAAACTTCTCAAGTAACACCAAACTAGTATAAAAAATTAATAAAAATGTAATGAAATTATAATTCAAGTTAATCAACAACCACTTTTGGAGCCACCTCAATACAAATTGGCCACCCAAACTAATCCAAAAGTAGCTCTAACCCAGTCAGTACAGAAATGGAGCCCAACATATTCTTCAAGCACTTAAAATGGTGGAATTAACTGTTAGTCAACACTGTCTATCTGTTAGCAAAATATTTCATGAATCACACTGAAGCCTTTCACTAAAATCCAGAACGTTATCACTAGATTTATATCAACAAATGATTAACTTCTGGAGTTGACTCAATTCAAAATGTCTGCCACAGCCCAGTGTTTTTCAAAGTGGGGGCCACAGCCCCCTGGGGGGCCTCCAATTGGGGCACTAGGGGGGCCACAGAAAACTGAAGAGAAGAAGATAAAAAAAAGCAACAAAAATTTATAT
>NC_056498.1:62736649-62740027 GCF_014905685.2 Nematolebias whitei | reverse complement strand
TATATATATATATATATATATATATATATATATATATATATATTAGGGGTGTAACAGTACACGTGGGTGTATTGAACCATTTCGGTATAGCATGTTCGGTTCCGTCCACATATGTACGGTTTAGGTTATATTTTCACTCATTAAATTTTATTAACGAGAGATTATGCGCCATGGAACTAAAGTTCCTAAGCGTGTTTCAGCATGTTGCTATGGTCGTGCAGCACGCGTAGCATTAACATTCTACCATCCCATTGTGGTCTCCTGTTTGGGAACATTATGGCTTTCTTGTTAAAAGATAAGCGAAAATCCAAAGCTGTGTGTCGATGTTGTTTCACGGAGATTGGATCTGCAGCAGGCAATTCATCTAATGCCCCCAGTATACTGCCGCGTACATCCATACACAACGGTACGCACGTACGTACGCAGAGGTACGAGCGTAATCCCCAGAGCATGTCCATGCAAATCTCAAATTTTTACGACCGCATATGCATACGCGGTGTCGCACAATAAACTGCCCAGCGACGGACTGTTTTGTATGCGACATTTATTTATTAAATTCCCCTTCTTCATCCCTGATCTGGTCTTTTCTTTTTGTTTTTTTTTGCCAAGAGGCAAGTGATCTCTTCCTCCTCCATTGATGCAATGACTGAAATGGTGACAAATGAAGGAATTTGTCACGAGCGAATTAAACTCAGGTCCAGCATGGCTGCGGGAGGGTCTGGAGATTTCCAGGTGTGCTGGTCTGATGTGTGGGCTGTAGAGCCAGCGCTTCCTGTTTTTTTTTAGATCTTTTTATTAACAACATATAAACACAGAACACTGCTATGGCTGAAGCTGCCAGCGCTCGCTTTTTTATTTTATTTTTTCAGACCTGTCAATCAATCTAGTAGGCGTGTCAGCAAATGACCAATCAACGACCTCAACTTGTCCCAAAGTTAAACGCCCCTTGTCTGTGAAGCTGCTTTACAGCTGCTCAGGGTGTACGCTGGAGTATAAAGTCTGAACCCTCTGCGTACAGTACACGCGTACGTACGCATGAACGGACGTACGTGGCAGTATACTGGGGGCTTAACTTGTTAATGCACTTGAAACAACATCACTTCACCACTTGCTCTCGCCGAGATCGGATGCTTCTCCCCTCCCTCTCTGCTTTGCGCTCTGTCTGTCTGTGAAACTGCTTGTGATCTCTATTGCATATCCTCCGAACCATAATTATGGACTTGTTTTGATCAGTTGGTCCCTCAACTCAATTTACAACATTACTTCAAAGAGAAGACAGGCTTTAGGCAAGTCGATTTGCCCTGTTGGCACGCACGCAGCTGGATATCTCATCGAATGAAAGACTTGATGATGTTTCTATCTCTGCTGCCATCTGTGGATTTTAAGGACGAATATTTAATTGGATTTACGATAACTGGTTCCTGCTATTTGGATTCGGCTGGTGGCTGGTTTTATTTACAATCAAGGAAGTCGTCGGCAGCAAATTTGGACCCAGTCACGCTGCTTGTCTTTATGATGGCTTGGTTCGTGTCTCGAGTACCCGGACTCAAATGCTTTGGGCTGAATGGATCAGATCTTGGAGATTTTACTCAGTCACGTTCCATTGGTGTGGCCATGTATTTTGGACATTTCGGAACTGAGTCAACCGACACTGACTAAAGATAGATGTCATTAAGTTCTGTCTGTCCCCAAAACAAACTGTGTGTTTATCTGAATTTGGCTCCCTTGGCTGGCCTTGAAGGCCATCTTATCTGAATTTCCCTGGAGAACATGTGATCTGACGCTCACCACCCCCTCCCTGAGGAATTTCCAACTGATAACCAGATGGAATCAGCTGAATAAACATTGTGTCATCATTTCAGGACTCTTGGATTCTCATAGGTGTTATTCTTGGCAATTCCTCGACATCCCTCGAGAATGTTTATGGATCTCACCAGAGGACATTGACTGATTTTCCATCCTTATCAGAACTCTTACAGTGACCTCAAGAGCATCTATGAACATTGCTGACCTATCTCGTCTCCTCCATCTGCAGAATGTCTACGTTACTATGTGCTTGTTTGTGCGAGGTGTTTATTTTAATATTAGAGGGGTTTTTTTTCTCAGGCAGGAAAAAAAAATTCTGATACTATTTTTTTTCGCCTCCAACTCCTACACGTGTCCAGTTAACCACTGTTTTTGTCTGTCCAAACAGGTCTCACTTGTAAATGAGTCTTTGAGGCTCAATGTGATTTATCTGTTTAAATAAAGGTTGAATGAATGAATCATCCGAATGTGAGCGCCCCTTCTACAGAATAGCAGCTTGGTGCAAAGACAGAAAACACCAGCATTTAATTCAGATCAGTCCAAAGCATTAACACAAGCTGTAGGAGTTTTTAAAACTCTGGATCTATGTCCAAATTCTGTTGTTGATGCGCCGGCTTTAAAGTTCTTGAGCCCCGCTATGACATCCCATCACGTCAACACTTCAGCCAAAAAGTTGTAGCAGCACTTTATGAAAAAGCTCAAACTGATATTGTCAACAAGCCCTGGGCCAGATTAAAGCCCTGCCCTGATGATAATGAACGAGAGATTCAACAACCTCATAACAAATGATGACCGTTCAAGAAGAGGTATTGCTATTATTATTATCTACTTAACTTTTTTATTTAAAATTATAATCTTATTAACTCTGTTTTATTTTTTATTTTTTTTTATTTTTTTTTGCCTCTTTGAGTTTTATTTCCAGTCTGGGACAGAGATAGCAGCTGAGTCTTCCCCCTCTTCAGGGAAATCCACCAGAGATCACCTCCAGCTAAGAAGTCTGTGGTGACTGAACCCTGAACTTTTCCAGGGACAGGTGGGAGCAGGTTCAAGAAGAGGTTGTGAGTAATGAGGCCAAATACAGCCACACTGCAAAATTAGCAAAGCTCTACCTCTTTATCCCTGCTACTGTTGTTAGTGAGCAGTTTTCTCCACCGCTGG
The DNA here is from genome assembly GCF_014905685.2 of Nematolebias whitei. NCBI lineage: Eukaryota > Metazoa > Chordata > Actinopteri > Cyprinodontiformes > Rivulidae > Nematolebias > Nematolebias whitei. The sequence goes on along the minus strand of NC_056498.1, from coordinate 62,737,063 downwards.
AGATAATGTCACTGCAACTAGATCTGTGCTTTTGGCAGCAAATGTGGACAAGTTGGTCTTTTTGGTCAAAAACTTAGAACTTGATTAGTTAGATTGTGAAGTCTGTTGCTGCCTATTGTTCTGGTTCTGACTGTTATTGTATTTATTAAGATTTGTATTATTGTTAGTATAGTTTATTTATTGTAAAGAGTGCTGTTTATTTAGAATATCATCCAAATGGGTTGCTTTTATTAATTTGTATACAAATGTATTGTTTACTTGGCATATTTTCAAAATAAATAATTTGTAAGTTTTTATTTTGGCCTTTTTTGAACAAAAAAATAACCGAACTGAGACCTCCTTGAAACTGAACCGAACCAAAATGTGATTATATATATATATATATATATATATATATATATATATATATATATA
>NC_056498.1:62733392-62736549 GCF_014905685.2 Nematolebias whitei | reverse complement strand
TTTCATGATATATTTCTTAATTTCGGTCGATAAAGATATGATTCCGATATCGATATAAACAAAATAAAAGCCTCAGAAAAAATGTACAAACTACAAATTAATGTTCACCTTTTATTTGTATTTATCCTTCAATGAAATTTGAAATCATTGTCAAATAAACATAATACTCAAAATGTTGTCAATATTCATAGTTTGAACTTTAAAACAAAAAATAACCTTAACCCATGCAGCAATTGTCTGTGTTTCAGGAACACGTTGGCTCATACTTGTGCTTCATCTTCTGACTCAGCATATTGTATCGAGTGGAACAAGTTAGATGTGTTCCCAGCACTAGTTAGAACAACTCTCCGTCACATTTTGCAGCACACTGAAACCTGCAGTTTATTGGATCTTAGATAGCCGAACCACTTCCACACCGCCAAATTAGTCTTTCCTCTCTTACCAATTATGTCATCTGCTTTCTCTTCACTTGTAAAAGATTGTTCAGTCACAGTTTTTGAACTAAATTTGAGTAATGGTTGATCTGCAACACATGTTTTTAATGCTCACATGATCATGTGGTATTTCACTAAGACTCATACAATTGCTCATAATGTCATATTAAAGGTGTGATCAAAATGCATATAGCTCATCATAAGATAATCTCAGGCATGGAAGGTGGTGGGTAGCATGCATTCATTCAAGAAATAGTATGACATTCATTAGGAACCAAAATTGGAGTTATCTATTTTCCTGACACGGTTTTAACTACACAGAGGACGTGCATATGTTCATTCTCACATGCCTGAGCTGCAAATTTACCTTAGAGTTTAAGATACTGACCAATTGGGCTGAAGAGGAAATTCTAAAAATCTTAGACAGTATGAGGAGTGTGTGGGGTGTGTGTGTGGTGTCTGTGGGGGAGTAATTATCCATCCATCCATCCATTTTCTTTACCCGCTTATTCCATTTTGGGTCACGGGGGTCGCTGGTGCCCATGTCCAGCAGTCACTGTGCGAGGGGCGGAGTACACCCTGGACGGGTCGCAGGTCCATCGCAGGGCCACATAGAGACAAACGAGACAAACAATCATTCACTCTCTCACTCACACCTAGGGACAATTTAAAGTTACCAATCAGCCTAACATGCATGTTTTGGACTGTGGGAGGAAACCGGAGTACCCGGAGAAAACCCACGCATGCACGGAGAGAACATGCAAACTCCACCCAGAAAGGCCCCTGGACCGGGGTTTGAACCAGGGACCTGCTTGCTGAGAGGCAGCAGCTCTACCAGTTGTGCCACCGTGCTGCCGGGAGGAATTATATTAAATTAAATTGAATTATCTCCAAAGGGTCTGCAGCAAAAATATGTGAAACAAGTAAGTCAGTGAAGGACTTTTCTCCACCTTCAATTGAATTGATGATTTCTGATACATTTTTTAACTTCAAACATCATCGTCTGCAAGAAACAGCAGTCAGACAGAACAGTTGTCATCTATCTTGCAGTACAATGCACCAAAACTCACCAGAGTTCCCACAAACAAGAGAGGCGGTGTACACCCTGGACAGGTCTCCAGTCCATCACGGGGACAAATAGAGACAAACGAGACGAACAACCATTCACTCTCTCACTCACACCAAGGGACAGTTTAGTTACCAATCAGTCTAACATGAATGTTTTTGGTCTGTGGGAGGGAACTGGAAAACCTGGAAAAACCCACACATATAGGGAGAGAACATACAAACTCCACCCAGAAAAGCCCCCGTACCGGGATTCGATCTAGAGACCATCTCGCTGAGAGGCACCAGCTCTACCAACTGCACCACCGTACTGTCCATTTAGTTTTACGTTGCCTCAAATGTATATTACATTGTAGCTTCTCAGTATATAGAGACATGAAAGGTGTCCTCACTTAATGTTATAGTGCTTTGCAAAGATTTATTAATATTGTACACAATTTTAATGCACTTAAAAATGGTTTCCAGGTTGTACAGATTTGAGGATTTCATTTACGCTGTTAATTAACATTTGCTTTTACATCATATATTGGCAAAACTCGAAAGGACATTAGCTAAAGAGGAAATTAAATACTGAACTGCAAATAACATCTTCTCAGCTGTCAAGTGCTACACTTCAGTTTGTCAAACTCAACACTTTTTTTAACTTATTAATTTTCATTTGCATGTTTTGCTCTTTTCTGTTTATTTGTATTCAGCCTTAATAAGTCCTGTCTGATGAAAAGCACATGTGGTCATTATTTCTTTGCTCCATGATTGAGCAAAGCCTTCTCTGTTGCTACTTCATTTCCCAAAGCAATGGAGGATCTGTCTCTCTTACTGGCCCTGATCAGATTACTGCAGACGATTGTAATTCTTCACAGCACGATATAACTTTCAGTGCTTAGCACGTCATGAATTGTTCACAGGCTGTGGTTTCCCAGTGTGACGTCAAAGAAGCTGAATTATTGTAACTTCGGATGCTTTTTTTCCTACTCAGAAACTTACTTTTTGTACCGTGTAGAATTATGGGGATAAAAAAAGATTGTAGAGGTATTTTATGGCAAAAAATATTACATTAAAGCCAAGTATTATCTAGCATTGCTCACCAGCCACATTTATGATGAGAAGGGAAAGAGTTTTAGCAATTTTGGATAAAAATATTTATATATTCTGTGCAATATCATGCAAAATTGCAAGAGCTTGAACAAGATGTGTTAGTGCTTAGAGCAAGTGCTAGAGATGACTCTCAGCTACTACCACAGAACAATTTAGCTCAGTATATTTAAATTTGACAAAATTAAAGTCATTTTTTGTGTTGGCTAATGCAGGCGTTCTGAAACTTTTCCATGCCATTGCCCCCCAAACAAGCATTAGCTTCTGGCCGAGACCCCCTCACAAACCCATAAACAATGCTACAAAATATGTAAATAAACAAGAATATTTTAACTTTTATTCACTATATTCAATTAATTATTACAGCTGCTGAGCATAAAACTGTTACTAACATGTTTTAAACACTGTATTATATTCCTACTGGGGAGAAAAAAAAATCAACTTTTCAACAAACTGTTGACCAGAAGAACAAAACAAAATAACACTAACTGCTCCCTCAAGCATGTTTATCTGGAATACAGTTTGCCCTAGTGGGCAATTATATATATATATATATATATATATAT
>NC_056498.1:62723563-62733292 GCF_014905685.2 Nematolebias whitei | reverse complement strand
TTTGCTTTGTTTTGTTTTTTGTCTTTTTTGTTTTCTTGTTTTTTGAATGTCCAGAGGACCAGATTGAACTTTTTTGGATTTTTCTACCTGGATTATTGAGCATGTATCAGGATGTTATAAAATGTATTTTACAAATATAAAAATGCTCTTGTAATACTATCACTTTTGAAGAACACTTCTTTTTGTGTGCACTTTATGCAGATTGTAATGGAAATTATAATATCCAACATAGAAAAACTGCCTCGTCAATCAAATAATATGCAGATGAACATCATTTCCCTTACATCCCAAGTTTTCCTGCCTACATGACAATTAAAAATCTGTTGGGGCATACAGTCAGACAAAAATGTTAACAACTGACTGCAACATTTACATAAATATGAATCCAAATGTAGTCATAATGCAATGTATTACAATCTAATATCCCTGTACTGCATGTCTGTGAAAGTTAATAGCTTTATAATGTTTGTGGTAGATATGATCAGTTCCACTTTGTGGTTTTTTAGGAGGTTAAAGTTAATCATGTTTTTAAATGTTTATTTTATTTTTTGTGTACGGTACTTTGAATTTGGTAAACTCTTGTGTTCAAGGGCAAAAAAGAGGTAAATATTAGATATGTTGATTTGATACATGTTTTAGTACACTATGCTATGAGTATCAATCTGTTTGACAAGGTTTTAAAAGGAATAATAAAATTTAATAGGTCTATTGGAATTGACAGGTGTTGTATTGCAGGTATCCATCCATCCATCCATCCATCCATCCATTTTCTTCCTCTTATCCGAGGTCGGGTCGCGGGGGTAGCAGCTTAAGTAGGGAGGCCCAGACTTCCCTCTCCCCAGCCACTTGGGCCAGCTCCTCTGGGGGAATCCCGAAGCGTTCCCAGGCCAGCCGAGAAACATAGTCCCTCCAGCATGTCCTGGGTCTTCCTCTGGGTCTCCTCCTGGTGGGACGTGTCCGGAACACCTCACCAGGGAGGCGTCCAGGAGGCATCCTAACGAGATGCTCAAGCCACCTCAACTGGCTCCTCTCGACGTGGAGAAGCAGCGGCTCTACTCTGAGTCCCTCCCGGATGATCGAGCTTCTCACCCAATCTCTAAGGGAGAGTCCAGACACCCTGCAGAGGAAACTCATTTCGGCCGTATGTATCCAAGATCTCGTTCTTTCGGTCACAACCCAAAGCTCATGACCATGGATGAGGGTAGGAACATAGATCGATAGGTAAATTGAGAGCTTCACCTTTTGTCTCAGCTCTCTTCACCACGACAGACCTGTACAGCGCCCGCTTCACTGCAGATGCTGCACCTAGCCATCTATTAATCTAACACTCCATTTTTTTCCTCATTCGTGAACAAGAGCCCAAGATACTTGAACTCCTCCACAATCTGATGAAGCCAATAGGACCACATCATCTGCAAAAACCAGAGAAGCGATCCTAAGGCCATCAAAACGGATCCCCTCAACACCTTGGCTACACCTAGAAATTCTGTCCATAAAAGTTATGAACAGAATCGGTGACAAAGGGCAACCTTGGCGGAGTCCAACTCTCAACGGGAACTAGCCCGACTTACTGCCAGGAATGTGGACTAGGCTCTGGCACCAGTCATACAGGGACCTAACAGCCCATATCAATGGGCCTGGTACCCCATATTCCCAGAGTACCCCCCCACAGGGTTCCCCGAGGGACGCGGTCGAACGCCTTCTCCAAGTCCACAAAGCACATGTTGGGCAAACTCGCACGCACCCTCCAGGACCCTGCTGAGAGTGTAGAGCTGGTCCAGTTCAAAAAAGGCCTGATAGGACTCCTTCTTCAGCCTGACAACATCCCTCACTGCCGGTGTCCACCACCAGATTTGAGGGTTGCCACCGCGACAGGCACCGACAATCTTGCGGCCGCAGCTCCAGTAAGTCGCCTGGACAATAGAGGCACGGAACATGGCCCACTCAGACTCAATGTCCCCTACCTCCCCCGGAACATGTTTGAAGTTCTCCCGAAGGTGGGAGTTAAAGCTCAGTCTCACAGGAGACTCTGCCAGACATTCCCAGCAAACCCTCACAATATGTTTGAGCCTGCCAGGTATGACCGGCCTCCTCCCCCACCATCAGAGCCAACTCACCACCAGGTAGTGATCAGTGGACAGCTCTGCCCCTCTCTTCACCCGAGTGTCCAAGACATGTGGCCACAGATCAGATGAGATGACAACAAAGTCGATTATGGAACTGCGGCCTAGGGTGTCCTGGTGCCAAGAACACATATGGACACCCTTATGCTTGAACATGGTGCTTGTTATGGACAATCCATGACAAGCACAGAAGTCCAACAGAACACCACTCGGGTTCTGATCAGGGGGGCCGTTTCTCCCAACCACACCCCTCCAGGTCTCACTGTCATTGCCCACGTGAGCATTGAAGTTCTCCAGCAGAACAAGGGAGTCTCCAGGAGGTGCACTTTCCAGTACCCCCTCCAAGGACTCCAAAAATGGTGGATAATCTGAGCTACTGTTTGGTGCATAAGCATAAATGACAGTCAGAACCTGTCCCCCAACACGTAGGCAGAGGAAGTCTACTCTCTCATTCACCGGGGTGAACCCCAACACACAGGCACCAAGATGGGGGGCAATAAGTATGCCCACTCCTGCTCGGCGCCTCTCATCAGGGGCAACTTCAGAGTGGAAGAGTGTCCAACCCCTCTCAAGGAAACTGGTTCCAGAGCCAGAGCCATGCGTAGAGGTGAGTCCAAATATTTCTAGCCAGAACCTCTCAACCTCACACACCAGTTCAGGCTCCTTCCCCACCAGTGAGGTGACATTCCACGTCCCAATAGTCAGCTTCTGTAGCCAAGAATCAGACCGCCAGGGTCCCCGCCCTCGGCCACGACCCATCCCACATTGCACCCAACCCCTTTGGCCCCTCCCACAGGTGGTGAGCCCATGGGAAGGGGGATCCACGTCTCCTCTTTGGGCTGTGCCCGGCCGAGCTCCATGGGTAAAAGCTCGGCCACCAGGCGCTCGCCCGCGTGCCCCACCTTACCAGGTCTGGCTCCAGAGTGGGGCTCCGGTATTGCAGGTATTATTTTCATTATTATTATGTGTTTCTTCTGCAACTAATTAATTCAAGGATTCAAGGTTCTTTATTTGTCATTCGCACCCCATGTGGTACATGTGGTGGAACGAAATTATGTATGCAGGGTCCCAGTGACATCCAACAATAAAATGTAAAAGAAAAACAGCAATAAGATCTAAGATATGAACTAAGAAAAACATCAACTAAATAATACACTAAGCATTAGTAGCATAAAAACATTACGCCGAACAGCAGAACGAACATGAGTCTGTGTGAGCAGATGACCACGCATGAACACAGCAATATGAAACAGATCAGCAGCAACATGATGTGATTTTTCACAGTGATTATTCTGGTTAGAGATTCATGAATCTAACAGCCTCAGGGTAGAAGCTGTTCCTCAGTCTAGTGGTTCTACACTTAATGTTGCTCAACCTCCTTCCTGAGGGGAGCGGGGCAAAAAGTATGTGTGCTGGGTGAGTGGGGTCCTTCATGATGCAGGTGGCCCTCTTCCTGCATCTGGAGGTGTAGATGTCTATGATGGTGAGTAGGCCGACTCCAACAGTCTTCTGTGCAGCCTTCACCACTCTCTGCAAAGCCTTTCTTTCTGCAGCTGTGCAGCCTCCATGCCACACGTTGATGCTGGAGCACAGGATGCTCTCCACTGCACACCTGTAGAAGGAGGTGAGGACTGAGCTTCCCAGTTCAGCTCGTCTCAGCCGCCTGAGAAAGTAGTCTCTGATGAGCTTTCTTGATCAGGCTGGTGGTGTTGTTGCCCCAGCTGAGGTTGTCATTCAAGTGTACATCCAAGTACTTGTAGCTGGAGACCACTTCCACCGCAGATCCTCTTATTTTCAGAGGGGTGTAGGTGTGTTTGTTCCTTCTGAAGTCCACAATCATCTCCTCTGTCTTCTTCACATTGATGTGAAGGTTGTTCTCTTTGCACCAGATCTTGAGGTGTTCTACCTCTTGCCTGTAGCTGGACTCATCAAGGTTTGTGATGCATCCCACCACCGCTGTATCATCTGTAAACTTTACAATATGACAGTATGGATGGGCAGCTGCACAATCATATTTGAGCAGAGTGAATAGGAGAGGGCTCAGCTCCCTGAGGAGAGCCTGTGCTGAGGTTTATGGTGGAGGAGGAAAAGTTGTGGATCCTCACAGTCTGTGGTCTGTTTGTTAAGAAGTCTAGGACCCAGTTGCAAATGAAGGGGCTTAGTCCTAGTGTGAATATTTTGTCCATCAAGGTTTGGGGGAATCAATAGTAAACAATGATTATCACTATAATGTTCAAAGAAAAAATTATTATCCTACAACCTTTAAAATATGTTTAAATAATTTTAAAAATATGTCCAGTTCTGTGGACATTGTGGATATATTCAGCTGAGGCTTAGAAAACACGCAGTGATTGTGAAATGTAGCTCTCAATTTCAGTGCTTGTTTTGTAAAGCTGGTATTGTGCTCATCTGCATGGCACATAATGGGAATGTTATTATGAGCTCTGGAAGCCCACTCCTTGATTTTGCACTGAGCTATATGAATGCAAAAACAGCCACAAATCAACACAAAAAAGGGGTTGCATACACAAATGATAAACGCTTTCAAGCACACCCACAGCGGCATGCCAAGGGTGCACAGTGCCCCCAAGTGGTTTGAACAAACCACTGCAGATTGGTAATTTGTGTGACAGGATGTGCATCTCATCCACTCATGCGCACAAGCAGGACATAAGACAAGTTTCAGAAATACAAATATTATTACCATTCTTTTACTCATCAATCCTCTTGTTCAGAAATAAGACAATGCTTTTTTATTCTTTGCGCTGGTATTTAGTCAAAGCTGTAAGGAATGTGCAAGGGACATTGTATTCATGGGACCCTAACATGAATTGTGGTAGCATACACTGTTGCATCTCAATTGATGCCAGTGCCACATTATATTGTACAAATTCTCAAAAACTTCAGATCAATTTGGAGAGAAACACTGCTTTGAGTCAGAATTATCATCGTGTCTCTTCAGCTCATTACAAACAACAATTTACCCATTGAACAAGGGAATGATGAGGAGAGAGGTACAAACAGATGGAGAGGAAATGGTAGTAAAAAAAAAGGGTGGGGATAGAGGGAGCTCAGTGCATCCAATTACCGTAAGTGGATTCATTTCCTCTAATCAAATAGCTCAGTTAAATATCTCACAGGCAGATTCCCCATGGAGCTGATCTTCACACATCAGCAATCAGCTTCTACATTTCCCTTTCTCCATCTTTCTGTTTTGGCCATTTTCCGTTTTACCCTATTTTCCCATCCAGCTTCCACTGACTCATCAGGCTTTCCCTAACCAATAGCTGCATCACTGCTGCCTTCTTCGCAGACCAGGGATTTGTTGATGTTGTTGCATGAAATGACTTTGCTGATCATTTCATGGGTGTTGAATTACATAGCATCACCCAAGGGTGGAAACGATGGTTGCCATAGATCCAGGAACAGCTTGTGGTCATATTCATAGGTGAATGGGATTAGCCCAGCTATGACGATACAGTATTTAGGTACTATAATGATAACTAGATTTATATATTTCCATCCAAGCCATTACATAAATTTGAGTTGCAAATTTACTTAATATCAAAGTAATGAGCTAAAATTACAAAGATAACTAGTCTTGGTTTCTCAAATTAAAATAGTCAGTCTTTCTGGGTGTCACAAATAACATGAGCTTCTTGTAATACTACTGATTCAGCCTTACTGCTAAGTATCTAATAACAATTTAAGCTTGATGAATCATGTCATCTGGACTTCGTTTTTTTGTTAAAAAGAAACGTTTCGCCCCTCATCCAAGAGGCTTCGTCAGTCTGAGGCCTAGCCATCTGGTATTACCCAGAAGCCACCCTGACTGTTGTGTTTCAAGCCTGCCTCAGATACCCCTGAAGTCTGGCCTTTTCACTAATGGTTTCAAAAACACAATATATATACCTGGATGACTGAGAAAACAAACTTTGTGAATTTAAGCTTGACTTTCTGTAAATATGTCTGCAACATTTTTGACTAAATAAACAAATGTACTTTCAAGAGGACATCAAGTTGGCAAAATACAACAGTTAAAATTGGAAATACGCTCAAACACACACCACTACTTCTTACATACTGAATGTCTGTTAATCGGATACACGACTAAAACGTGGTTGTACTAATCACAGAAAATACAGACAGTACATTGTTCCTTTCCTGCTGTAGTAGCTACTACAGGTCTGTTGTTGTAATTATACATACATCATTTCTTTTCTTGCACCTTGTGTCAACAGCGTATAATGAAAGTAGTTTTGCATCAGGTAAATCTTATTATTTAATTTCTAATCCAGCTCACTTTAAGCTCCTTTTGCATTCCTGAGATCGAATGCCTTGGTACAGGAATACAGAGAACCAAAGAAAGGCCAGTGATGTTATTAAGAAACGGTTGGTGGGCAGGTCGGGATTACCCTCAAGGAGAGAAAGCCCTTAACATCAAAACAACGATGCAAACTTGCTGCTGAAAAATTATGGCAATTTGTTTACATTCACAATTATTCTGCCCTAATGGTTTGAATTTTTTTTAAATAAATAATTTAAAAAGGCTTAATGAACACAGAAATTATGAATTTGCCATGAAGAAAAAGTTTAATATTTAAAATATAAATGGGCTCGTTACTATTTTGACTTATACAGTTTACTTGCACTATTTTGCACTATTAAGTGTTTAGAGTATTTCTTAGTTTATTTCTTTGTTTATATCTTAGATCCTTACCGTTTCTTTTACAATTTATACTTTTACTATTGTTGGATATAACTGGGACCCTGTGTACACAATTCCGCACCATCTCATGTAACACATGTGATGTGAATGACAATAAAGAACCTTAGACCTTCCACTTAGAAAAACAATGATTCTACAAGGCATGGAAATGCAAGGTTCTTTATAAATACTGTATTTATTACTTAAAAGAGCAGATTGTTGTGAATTCAGAGTATACACCATGATAGAAGAACATTTATGTTTAGATCTGAAGGGCATGGGTTATATTATACCATAATGTTGGTCCAAGGTTTGCAGTAAACAAATTCAAAGGTCTGTTAAGCTTCTTTTTATATATTGCTCTTTGTTTAATGAACAACAGAAGAAAAGAAGAAAAAAAAACAGTTTCACAATCTTTACACATTTTTCAATGTTTTGTTCTGGAACCGCTTCACTTCTTGAAACAGAACTCAGTTCACCACACTACATACTTCTTTCAATAAAAAATAAATAAATAAAATGCAAAAGCCTTCTGCAATTTTTCAAATTGTTAAACATTACTATCATCACCACACCTTTGCTTAAGGACTTACAAATCTCCTCACCTCTTTCATTTGTATTTTTTTAATCAATAAAACAAAAACATAAAATGTTTAAGTTATTGAGGTCTGTTGACAGAAGCTTTGCATGCTAAGGGTGATTACTTCCCATCTTTAGTTGATACTTAATATTTTAAAAAATGCTAGTAAAAGGGAAAAAGGCAAGTGGCTAGTCTCCCACTTACAATATTTCACAAAATCAAATTAGGTTTAATGCACTCACCATGCTGTTGAGCTCTGAGTCATCAAAGCTGTCTAATGGAGTCTCATGCCTCCCAAGGGGCTCAAGACCCTCTTCATCCCACATGTAAGTCTCACCAGAGCTGTTGGAAGGAGATATTTCAATAGAAGAGGGCTGGGGGGCATCACCCTGCAGTGGAGACAACTCCAATGATCCTTTGGAGTCCTGCATAGGGATTTCTTCTTTATGTTCTACATAGGGTACATCAGCATTCATTTAAACAGATGTAACAAAAGTATGGCATCAATATACTGTAACATCTTTTTTTTTTTCTAATTCAGATGTTTCTTTTTTACCTGTCATTTGTTTAGACTCCCAGTCACCAGTCTCATTGTACAAGCTGTATTCTATGCGTTTAGTAGTACTGTCAGTTTTCTGGTTATTGGGCAAGTCCCCATCACTGCACACATCTTCCACAGAGTCAAAGTCATCAAAAAATTCTTCAGTGGTGTCACCTCGGTCTATTGATGAGGCAGAAGATAAGGACATGTCTTCCAAAGTCTCTTCTGTCCCCTGACTAGAGCTCTGCCTGAGCACACAATCTTCTCTTCCACTGGCAATTTCAATTCCAGAACTTAAATCACTTTCAGTGGGAGAGTCTAATTTTCCAACATTTTCATTTGGCTCACTGTTTTTTACCACCCCAAAAAGCCCTTCACATTCAGAGGAGCCTAAAAACCTGATACTTTCTTTGACCCTATCTGGAACAATAGACATTTGATGTTTGGTCTGTCTGATTTGAGTCAGTCTGGAACCCAAAGATCCCATGTTGCTAGCCAACGGTTTAGTTAATACTGGATTGGAGAGCAATGGCTTCTTCAAAGCTTGAGGCGTATTTGGTGCTGGAGAGATTGCAGAGTTGGGGAGAGAGCAGGACGAACCTCTGCTAAATGGAAGACCTCCAATTCCTCCACCTTGACAACCTGAACCTCCAAGGCAGCCATTTATTCCTAAACCCACTCTTCCATTGCTTACCTGGGGAGGTTTAAGAAAACTACTGCGAGGAGGTCGGAGCTGAGTATTGGCCAGAGGCTTAGCTAGCTCCACAGCTCGATTAAAGGAGAAGGACCGTGTCATGGACTCATTAGTGGGTGAGGGAATCTGCTTGAAATGAGTGAAGCTGTTTGAACGCACTATATTGTCCACTGTCAAGATTTTCTCATTAGACTGAGGCATACCATCTTGGGAGGAACTTCTGACAGAGCTAGTGCCTAACATTGGTCGGACTGGGCGCAAGTCTGACCCTATTCGAGCAGGAATGCTGGAGTCATTATTGGGAATTTTAGAAACCCCATTTAGTGAACTTTGACCTATTTTGATTCCTCCTTTGGGACTCATCTTTAACGGTTTCTTAGGAATAGATTTGGGGCTGGAGACAGCCATCATTAAAGAACCTGACTTGCGCAACTTGGGCGTTACTGGAGAGCTATTCTTTACCTCCTTATCCAATAAAGGGAACTGACATTGAATACTTTCTTCACTGCTTTTTCCAGGATTTGTTCCTGTGACAGGGTTAGAAGAGTTCATTCCTTCATTCCTCTTCCATTTCAAGGAAAAGGGGGAGGAGCTGATCACACAAATTGCACGTGGTCCTGCAGTTGGGGTCTTTCCATCCTGAATAGGTGCATTTGGAGGTGTGGAACCATTGCAGAGAGTGCTTGTACCACTTCCTGATGGACGTCCACCAAATTTAGGTAATCTGGATACCATGGCAGGCCCAGTGGATGTTTTTACTTCCATTGGATGAAGAGAAAATCATGGAGGAGTTGGGAACTATGAACAGCTGTGGAGAAAATAGACAGAAAAAACAAATGAAGACATGGTTGGTTTTTCAATGTTTTGTAAGTAAGACTTGTACACAGAAAAGCAGTTACTTTAAGTCTTAACTTTTTACATTACTACAGTGTTCTCTCGTTTATCGCAGGCGATCCATACCCTGAAGACACGAATTAAGTGAAAAACCAACAAGTAGGAATAGTAGCACAAGAAGTAAGCAGTAGTTTATTTTTATTATATATATATATATATATATATATATATATATATATATATATATAT